>NC_089844.1:162337756-162667756 GCF_035609145.1 Eleutherodactylus coqui
TTCTCTGCGTTACCCAGGAAACACCACGGGGAGGTAGCCATGCAACGTTTCCTTTATATAAAATGACATCAGGAAGTGAGAGAATTAAATTCCATACGTAAAATTTGGATGCTAATTCTTTTGCACTTAGAATTAAATAATAGAGTTGGGACCCATTAACTTTTCCTATTTATGACATATTCAATGCTTATGACAAATTTCATGTTTCTATGACATTGGGAAGTGAGAGATTTAATTATGTACGTAAAATTTCGACGCTAATTCTTTTGCGCTAGAATTAAATAATCAAGTTAGGACCCATTAACTTTTCCTGTTTATGACATAATCAATGCTCGTGCCAAATTTCACGTTTCTATGACACCGGAAAGTGAGAGAATTAGATTCCGTATGTAAAATTTGGACGTTAATTCTTTCGCACATAGAATTGAATAATCAAGTTGGGACTTATTAACTTTTTCTATTTATGGCATAATCAATCCCCGTGCCAAATTTTAAGTTTCTCTGACATTGGGAAGTGAGAGATTTAGATTATGTACGTTAAATTTCAACGCTAATTCTTTTGTGCTAGAATTGAATAATCGAGATGGGACCCAATTACTTTTCCTTTTCTGGACATAATCTATGCTCGCGCCAAATTTCATGTTTCTACGATATCGGGAAGTTGGAGAACTTTTGGCGAGTCAGTGAGTGAGTGAGGGCTTTTGTCTATATATATATATATATATATATATATATATATATATATATATATATATATATATATATATATATATATATAATATAATATCGAGTTGGGACCCATTAGCTTTTCCTATTTATGACATAATCAATGCTCGTGTCAAATTTCAAGTTTCCATGACATCGGGAAGTGAGAGAATTGGTGGCAATGATGGGAATCGAACGATCTACGTTGGGGGGAGGGGCGTAACTGTCGACGCTCGCACGCGCGCCATTTATCATAGGGTAGTTGTACTATGCCTATAATCTTTCCAGGAGTGTACTCAACAACTTCCCAAAGTTTCATGGCGATCGAATGAATGTTGTAGTAGCGCATAAAGGACAACACACACACACGCATACATTCATTTTTATATATATAGATTGAATGTATGCGTGTCTGTGTGTCTGTTTGTCCTTTATGCGCTACTACACCATTCATCCGATCGCCATGAAACTTTGGGAAGTTGTTGAGTACACTCCTGGGAAGATTATAGGCATAGTACATCTATCCTATGATAAATGGCGCGCGTGCGAGCGTCGACAGTTACGCCCCCCCACGAAAATCGTTAAATTTCCATCAGTGCCACTAATTCTCTCACTTCCCGATGTCGTAGAAACATGAAATTTGGCACGAGCATTGATTATGTCATAAATAGGAAAAGTTAATGGGTCCCAACTCGATTATTCAATTCTAAGCGCAAAAGAATTAGCGTCCAAATTTTACGTACGGAATCTAATTCTCTCACTTCCTGATGTCATCTATATATATTTGTCTGTCTGTCTTTTATGGATTACTACACCATTCATCCAATCGCCATGAAACTTTGGGAAGTTGTTGAGTACACTCCAGGGAAGATTATAGGCATAGTACATCTATCCTACGCTAGCTGGCGCGCGTGCGAGCATCGTCGACAGTTATGCCCCCCCAGACAAAGATCGTTTGATTTCCATCTCAAGCACGAAAGCAAAAGGCATTACGAGCAACGGGATGCGTGTTCAACTACAAAATGATGCATCTGCCGAACGTTTCGCAAGACAATTACTGGATATTGAGAATGCTGAGGTAAAATGAAAGCTGTGATTGGTTGCTATTTCTTATACTGCTGAGGTAACATAAAAGCTGTGCTGTGATTGGTTGTTACATATTATTCTGCTGAGGTAACTTGAAAAACGAATGTATGTCTGTCTTCGCAGAAATGCGCGACGGGTAAGCTAGTTCATTATAAAACACCTGAGGAAGGTGGGAAAGGGGGGCTTTACACCCCTGTGTGTTTCTGTCCTATAAGGAGGAGGCGATCTTAGGTGGTGCCGTCATTGAGATTTTCCGAAAAAAACACGTTACCTGTAATTCTAATCTAACTTTATCGCTCCTTACAGCAGTAATGCAGCCATGTACAGGAGGCCATAGCTGGTCATACACATTAGATGAAGATCAGTTAAACTTGCCAATTTTTGGTGGCATCCGTAAACCATATAAATGTTCCTGTGGTAGTATTTGTTATTTCTGTAGCACTCTGTGACGTCTCTATGTGCTGAAGGAAACTTACAAGACCTGATCACTTTCTTTTTGCTTCTGGAGGTTTTCCATGGCGTCCTGTCATCCAGGAAGTTCCCGTACCTCATGTACTGATGGGACAACCGAACACCCTCCAGTACAACATCTCTGGATATTACCCGGATGCGCTGACTGTGAGCTGGTATAAGAAGGACAAGGGAGCTCTGGAATCTGTTCCTGTACATGATACGTATAAGACGTCAGTCACCGAGTCCCAGAGACAGCCTGATTCCACGTACTCCTGTACAGCCAGTCTGCTGTTCACCCCAACACTAAAAGACGGGGAATCAGAAGTCATCTGCAGAGTGGACCATCCCAGCCTGGAGGGACCATTAGAGAGGAGCACCGGACCCTTACGTGTGCAGGGTGAGTGGGGGCCTTAAAGTCAACTTTGAAAAATCGTTTTGGGTCTGACATTCTGTGGAGAGATTTAAATGCTAAAATTCTGTCTGCCTGCTGCCACCACTTGGGGGCGCTTCATGCAGACTATTTTTTATGTAGTCCAGGCAGTCACCACTAGGGGGAGCTTACTGTAGTCCACGTAGACAGAATTTTGTCATTTGACCCCTTAGGCCAATGCAGAGGATTTGAAGCTTTGTAGAAGAAAACAGCGCTTCAATAACTGTAAAGAAATAAATGGTGAGGCAAATGTCTGGACCAGCGTGGCACTCACCTCTCTTGGTGGATCCAGCTCTGTGATGTGCTGGCTGCCGGCCACCCGACGCATGCGCAGAGCGGAGCACAGGAGATATGGGATTCTCCTGTATATTCCCCGTCCCAGGGAGGGGGAGGAGGGGTGACAAACTTTTGTTGTTTATTTCACCTCCCATCAATCAGAGCATATTTATTTGCTCTCTTGTAGTCTCATATGTTTTTTTTTTCCTGAAAAGAAGTGAAATGCTGAGGCCTTGCTCATCTAATCACTGCTCTACACCATTTAACCCCGCAGATGCTGCAGTTATTGCTGATTGTGGCATCAACATTTTTACTGAAAAAAATTAAACTTTTCCCCTCACACAATTCTTTAAATGCAGAACAAATAAAAATTAAACTGCACATAATTGGAATCGCCACACCTTTAACCCCATAGTGACGAACCTTTTTTCATTTTCATTTTTTCCTCTTTTAAAAAATCGTAACTCCTTTATTTATCCATCGACGTCGCTGTATGAGATCTTGCTTTTTGCGGGGCGAGTTGTATTTTTTAATGGTGCTATTTAATGTACCATATAATGTACTGAAAAACTTTTAAAAATTCTAAGTGAAGAGAAATGGAAAAAAATAGAATTCCGCCATCTTTCGTTGCGTCTTGTTTCTACGGCGCACAAACTGCAACAAGAATGACCTGATAACTTTATTCTATGGGTCAGTACGATTACTACGATACCAAACTTTAAAAAATTATATATATATTTATATTATATTTTTTTTTGCTGTACTTTTCTTTTCAGACATTTAACTTTTTACAATTATTTTCTGCCGCCATCTTCTGCACGCAATACCTTTCTATTAATTTCATCAAAATAGTTGTGTGAGGGCTCATTTTTCGCGGGATGTCCTGTAGTTTCCATTTTGGAATACGTACGACTTTTTGATTGCTTTTTATTGCATTTTTTTCTTGGGAAAGGGTGACCAAAATGGCGCATTTCTGGCGTTTTTTAAATTTTGTTTTCTGACAACGTTCATCATGCGGGGTAAATAATGTGTTACTTTGATCAGAGTTTTATGGATGCGGTGATACTAAATATATATTTTTGTTCATTTATTTTATTATAAATATGGCAGAAGTGGGGGTTTTGAATTTTTTTTTTAATAATTAGTAAAACTCTATTATTCGTTTTACTTTTTTTCTTAATTCCCAGAGGAAACTAGTAATGTTTTGATCGCTCCTGCAGTATTATGTAATGCCATAGTATTACATCATACTGCGATCGGGCATGCGGTCTATCCACAGCATTTCTGCTATGTGTGAACATACGCTTAATGTGACTGTTAGGGGTTAACCTACAAACATAAGACAACATGGCGTCCATGACTGTCGCTCACTTCATGTGTATTTTGTTTTCTGGAATCTCCATTATTTTCTAGGTAAACCAAAGAGCAGAAAACCTATTAGTGTAACTTTGGGCAAAGAGGAGGTGAAATGTTCTCTGGTTCTAGAGCGGTTCTATCCCCGGGATATCCAGATTACGTGGGATTGTGTATCAGAACAAGAGACACAGTGCTGTCCATCAACAGAAAGATTTACTACTAATATGGATAAATCGTACGGCGTTACCAGTGATTGTAGGATTCCTGAGAAGGATCTGAAGAACCCGAATGTCAAAGTGCGTGTGATGTGGATTCATGAGTCCATGGATGATCCTGGGAGCAGAGAGATGGCTATTAGAGATGAAGGTGAGAAGGGAACAATGGGGGATATTGGAGGATCAGTAAGTGTCTCCCATTGTTTTCAATGGGCAACCTTGCATCCCACTCATGTGCACACCCTGCAATGTGTTTTCCTCTCCCATTGAAAACAATGGGGAAAGTGTTCCGAGGGAACGCCCAAAGATAAAACATGCTGCATTCTTTTTTTTTTTTTTTTTTTTTTTGTTGGAGAATACCGGTCATGTATATGATCCTATTCAAAAGAATGGGGTTGATATTTGTGTGAGATTTGTGCATCTGACAATGCACAAATCTCACAATTTTCACTGCCGTATGAAAGCGTTCTATGAGATCACTCTCATTATCGCTCTGTGTATAGCGCTCATATGGAGATGAACCAACTCCGGAGCGAGCTGGTATCCTGATCCAGACACTAATGAGAATATAGAAAATCGTGTTTCTAGTTCATACCATTCAGTAATCTCATGTTACATGTCATTATTCACAGAAAAAGCCAAAAATACAATACCTGAAGGTCTGCAAAGCAGACACGGTCGCCATAGGAACGATCGCCATAAGGCAGGCACAATCGCCACTGGCACAATCGCCGTAGGGCAGGCGCAATGGCCATAAGCCCTGAAGATATGCAGTCAGCCAGACAATAATGTAGAGGAGCAGCTTGTTCCTGGCAGGCTAATATGCAGTCACCCACTCAACCCAGCCCAGATTGGGGAGGAGTGACTGCATATACTAATAGCCTGCACATGTGAACGATACCAAAGATGCCAGCCATAGATGGATGGTGACCCACCATACAGGATATCAACCCTGGCTGATATAACAGCGGGTTGCCCTGTATCTCTAAAGTGGGCCACACTGGCTGACATCTTGGGCTCCCCCACCAACTAGCAAACTACATACAAAAGTACTAATGCATACTAATAAAATGCGGGTGTTGGTACTGCATTTTGGCCAAAACGCATAGGCTGACGGGCCGCGCCGAGGTCACACCGCTTCCGTCAGTACCTACGCTAACTCACGATAAATTACATAAAATCACAGAGGTGAGAAAAAAAACCCACATTATTCACAGAAAAAGCCAAAAATACAATAAAATACAAAAATACGGTCGCCATAGGCACGATCGCCATAAGGCAGGCACAATCGCCGTAGGGCAGGCGCAATGGCCATAAGCCCTGAAGATATGCAGTCAGCCAGACAATAATGTGGAGGAGCTGCTCCTCCACATTATTGTCTGGCTGACTGCATATCTTCAGGGCTTATGGCGATTGCGCCTGCCCTACGGCGATTGTGCCAGTGGCGATTGTGCCTGCCTTATGGCGATCGTGTCTGCTTTGCAGACCTTCAGGTATTGTATTTTTGGCTTTTTCTGTGAATAATGTGTTTTGTTTTTTTTCTCACCTCTGTGATTTCATGTTACATGTCAGAATCCACAGGGCTGCAGGTATACAGTGGATGTTACCAATTATAATCAGTAGGTGACAGTATCTGAGCCATGGTATCTTACCCTTTAGTAAAACCTTACCAAACTCTTATAAAATAACAGACACCAATATTGGAGAAAAAAGGCTGCAGTGTTTATTTAACGGAGTTACCAACAAATAATCTGCAAATGCCAATGTTGTGTCGTTATTGCACATAAAAGAACTGATGTCGACCATAATCAAACTAAAATCCCTATTTTACAACATATGTCATGCAATACCTCGCAAATAATTTACTTAATTGAATGTCCCTGTAAACTAAAATATATTGGCAGAACCATCAATAAGTTAAAAACACGCATTAACAATCATTGGCTAAACATAAAAAATCTGCGAACGCACAGTCTGTCAAAACATTTTAATGCTCATAAACGTGACTTTTCTGATATGATTGTTACACCACTTGAATGCATTGATGTGAAATCTATCAGTAAATTAAGAAAAAAAGAAATGTACTGGATACATCGGCTGAATACCCTAACCCCATCTGGCCTTAACGAAATATTAGAGAAGATTTAGCATTTCTTTTTAAATAGTATTTAGTAATTTATATAATTACATTCCAGAACGGTCTTTGTTTATTAGCGTGATTATTTGTTTGTTCATTAATTAAAGCATAAGGGTCTGAATTTTTATAACCCATAATGACATAATTGGTTATTATTAATGCTTATTTATATTTTACATTTATTTGTTAATATTGGTCGTTACGAATTGTGAATGATTTCGTTACTACTTTAGATTGACGATGATCCAATATAACACTAGTATATGAGTGTGTTACGGGAGGTTTGTAAAGAGCCGTGTTTTTGTCTCTTTGACGGCTCTGAATAAAGTTTCATTTGAATACATGGAACGCTTACTGCGTTCCATGTGACGTCTCCTTACGCTGACGCCGATCATGACGTATGCGTTGTATCGGGAGGAGCGTTCCCGCCCCCCGCTCTAAGCACGGCTGATTGTTTCCGGCGTCTATGTAGCCGGGTCGCAACATGCGAGTATGTTTTATGCCTTCTATAAATGTAAGTCTGTATTGTATTTTTATGATTGAGCTTGAAAAAGGCGACAGCAGTTCGCGGAAACGTGTCGCTCTTAAAATTATAATAAATTCGCTTGAAGATATTTTCTTCTTTTTTCCCGACGAGCGCAAAGCAGTCTTTTTCTTTTTGCAATTTTATCAAGCACCTGCGCAGGTGTGTGTTTGCTGTTTTTTTGCTGCTCTACGTTATGCCACGGATGGGGGAATAAAAAGAACCTCTTACAAGTCTTCCTGGACATCGGTGTCAGCGGGGATTGTCAGCCTGATTCTCCCCGCACGGCACCAGGTGAGTGAATTATTGAATTGTCTGCATTAAATCTGCATTGATCCATTGGATAACCTGGCACATCCCTGATTTATTTTCTATTTAGTGTCTGTAAGACAGAGTTTATTAACCAATCAATAACCATAACAGTTCATGTGAACTCTGTCTAACAGACATGAGTTTACCACCCCCAAATTCTCCCCAAGTTTACCTGCCCACCCACCTAATGTGGGTGAATATCCATCACAATGCCATGACATCCCCTCTTCCATCCTTACCAAAATCATGTCAGTGCTGACACCCAGCCTAAGGCAGAGGTCCATACTAGATGACATCCTAGCGGTGGTTGAAACCAAGGATCTCTTAGTCGCGCAGCAAGCAACAACCCACCAACTCTTACAATACTTGGGTTGGATCATCAACATGGAGAAATCTGAAAGTCCTTCTTGGAAATTCTGTTACTCAGAGAAAGCGTGCTTCTTTCTCCTTATGAGAAAGGGCCAAGACGTACAGCTTCTCATAGGAGCATTGTTGAAGCGCAGGGCCTGCTCCATCCAAACAATGTCCCTGCTGGGGAAATTGACCTCTTTTATCCCGGAAGTAGCATGTGCTCAGTCCCAAACAAGGACGTTACAGGAGGCAATCCTCTCCGTCTGGGATAAAAAACAGTCCTTACTGGACAGAAAGGTGCCTGTAGGGAACGCAGTAAAGGTATCCCTGCATTGTTGGCTGCCAGCCTCTAACCTCTCAAAGGGGGTTCACTGGCTACAGGATGCAGTAACGTGTTACCACAGATGCCAGCTCCCAGGGCTGTGGCACTCACATAGGGGACCTATATCTCCTTGGGATCCTGGTCCTAGAGAGTGTGAAATCAGTCCTCAAATTTCAAGGAACTCCTGGCTGTTTTAAAGGCCCTCCAACTGTCTGGAAGCACCACCCAAAATCAACACCTGGAAATCCTTTGGACAATCTCACACCACTAGCCTATATCAGACATCAAGGAACAAGATGCCCATCCCTACAGAGCATCAACCAAAGGATCTTTCACTGGGCAGAACATCATACCCTGTCAATCTCAGCAACCCACCTAAAGGGTGCTGTGAATCAAACGGCAAACTACGTCAATTGGCAGGGGCTAGACCCAGGGGAATGGTCCATCTCCCAGGACCTCTTCAAGGTCCTGACAGACAGGTGGGAATTCTCAAAGATAGACCTTTTTGCCTCAAGAAAAAAAACGCAAGCTAGGTTATTTTTCCCTCAACCCAAGGGACCACCCACAAGCGGTAGATTCACTGACCCAGAACTAGGACTAGTCTACACATTTCCTCCTATCCCACTGATCCCAATGGTCCATTTAAAAATTCCGGCGGCCTACAAAACAAATTTTGAGTTGTCAGGATCCAGTCCACTTGCCAGTCCAGACGAATCTTCTAACCCAGGGTCCTCCTGACCCATCCAGACGTAGCGAACCTCCACATCTCAGTGTGGATATTAAGTCCATGTTGATATGTGGAGGCTTCTACAAGAGTGACGCACATCCTGTTATGCAATAGGAAAGTATCAACAAACAGAATATACCATAACACCTGGAAAAAGTTCACATCATGGTGCCAGGAGAAAGGTTCTCCATTTTTTTTCTTCCCCCCAGCATACCATCAATCCTGGAATTTCTCCAGGACTGCCTAGACAAAGGCCTCTCTCCTAGCACACTAAGTCCAAGTAGTGTCTCTTAGTGCCTTTTAGGATACTAGACTTTCTGAAGTGAGTTGGATTTCTAGGATCTTTTTTTAAAGCAGCAGAAAGGTTAAAACTTAGAAACCTCAACATAGTCCCTCAATGGAACCTCAATTGGGTTCTTAAAGCCCTATCCTCGGCTCCATTCAAACCCATGGGCTCAATTCCGATCAGAACCCTGACCATTAAAACAATCTTTCTGGTGGCAATTACTTCAGCAAGAAGAGTTAGCGAGCTCCAGGCCTTATCTATCTGCCATCCATTCTGCAGAATCGCTGAAAACAAGATCTTTAAGCTAGATCCTTCATGTATACCTAAGGTAGCATCATCCTTCCATAGGTCCCAAGACACATTTCCACCCTTTTGTAATCATAAAAACGACGAGGAACAGAATTTTAACAGCTCCACAAGTTAATCATCCTGCCTCCACTATTTGTCCAGTTTTTCGGCCCCAAAAAGAAGGGGGGCAGCTAAGAGCTCTATAGCAAGATGGATCCGCCTAGCCATCAGAGGCCTATGCAGCAATGGATGAAACTGCCCCAGAGAGTCCTAAAGCCAATTCTACCAGGGCAATGTCCACATCTTGGGCGTGATGTACAATCCATCATGTGATCGGATACCCAGGGCACATAGAAAGTGAATAGAGATGAGCGAGCACACTCGTCCGAGCTTGATGCTCGTTTGAGTATTGGGCTACTTGAGATGCTCGCTACTCGAGTCTAGCACCACGTGGTGCTCGAGTAAATTTCATTTCCCCTCCCCACATGTTTAGCGCCATTTTTTAGCCACTAAACCTGCAGGGAAGGCATTACCATTTCCTGCTGTGAGGTGCCAACCCTCTGCACGTCTACAGCAGTGAGTGGCTGGCGGGATCAAGTGACCGCGGAATACCAAAACTGGTGCCGCCCGCGGCTCGCCTCAGGCGCATGCTGGCAGAGGTTAGGGAAAGAGCTGCTGACGCTGAGATAGGGAAAGTGTTAGTGTAGGGATCCTGACTTCAAGAACCCAACAGTCCTACTTAGGGCTACTCCTCATTGTGTGCATTACTTTTTTGGCTGGCTGGTAGCAGTAGTGCACCATTTTTATTTTTATTTTCAAGCATCTAGCCCTGTGCAGAGCATCTCACATCTCCCATTCGCTGTGTGTGGTGAATTAGCCGGAGTTCTCATCGCTAAACACTGGGTTAATTTTTTTTCTAGCCCTGTGCGGAGCATCTCGCATCTCCCATTCGCTGTGTGCGGTAATTAGCCAAAGGTAGTTCCCATAGCTAAACAGTGGGTTAATTTTTTGTGGGCCAGTGCAGAGCATCTCACATCTCCCATTTGCTGTGTGCGGTGAATTAGCCAAAGGTAGTTCCCATCGCTAAACAGTCGGTTAATTTTTTTCTGAGGCTGTGCAGAGCATCTCACATCTCCCATTCGCTGTGTGCGGTGAATTAGTCGAAGTTCTTATCTCTAAACACTGGGTTAATTTTTTCCTGAACTGCATACAGCTTCTCTTATCTACAAGTCTCTGTGAGCGGTGAATTACCCATAGGTATCAGCGCAATACAGTGGCTTAATTTATTCTGTCACGGCATAGAGCCTCTGGTATCTACAAGTCTCCATGTGCAGTGAATTAGCCCCAGTTCTCAGCGCTATACAGTGGGTTAATTTATTTGGGCCCTGCTCTATCTTTTATCCTACATGATGAGGAGTAGGGTTAAGTGTTGAGGACGCGGGCGTCAAAGTGAGGGTGTGGGCAGAGGCAGAGGTCCTGGGCGGGGTGAATCAGAGCCTGCTGCTGAGGAATTCGGAGAGAGCGCCGTGGAGCTCCGCTCCCCAGCTTCATCTTACATTTCGCAGGTCCGCGTGGTAGACCTTTATTACAAGCACAACAGTGCAATCAGGTGCTGACATGGATCGCGGATAACGCGTCCAGCAATTTATCCAACACCTAGTCTTCCACGCAGTCCACTCATGCCGGCCAAGGGACTGCACCTCTGAATCCTCAGGCAGCTCCTCCTTCCTCCCAGCCTGGTCACTCCTGGAAAAGGAGAGATTCTGAACAGGCATACTCCTAGGAACTGTTTTCGGGTCCCTGCCCGAGTCAGAAAAAAATGTTTAGCAGCCACCTGAGAAGTTTGTGGTGACCGATGCCCAACATTTGGAACTTTCCAAGACTCAAGGTGATGAGGCTGGGGACTTCTAAGAACCTTCTTAAGAGCTTTTTGTGGATGAGGATGATGAGACACAGTTGTCTGTCAGTGAGGTTTTTGTTAGGGCAGCAAGTCCGAGGGAGGAGCGGACAGAGGATTCAGAGAAAAAGCTGCTGGACGATGAGGTGACTGACTCCACTCGGCTTGCTAAGCCTACTGAAGACAGGACTTTAGAAGGGGAGGCAAGTGCAGCAGCAGAACAGGTTGGAAGAGGCAGTGGGGTGGCCAGGGGGAGAGGCAAGGCCAGAGCAAATAATCCTCCAACTGTTCCCCACAGCACCCCCTCGCGGTAAGCCTTCGTCCAGAGGGCTAGGTGTTCAAAGGTGTGGAGTTTTTTTAGTGAGAGCGTGGACAACCGACGAACAGTGGTGTGCAACCTGTGCTGCACCCAGATCAGCCGGGGAGCCACCACTACCAGGCTTACCACCACCAGCATGCACAGGCATATGATAGCCAAGCACCCCACGAGGTGGAATGAAGGCCATTCACCGCCTCCGGGTCACACCACTGCCTCTTCCCCTGTATCACAACCTGGCACACAGATCCAATCACCCTCCCAGGACGCAAGCACGAGGGCCTCCCGGCCTGCACCCACAACCTCACCTCCACGGTCCTCCACTGCCTCCAGCAATGTCTCCCAGTGCAGCGTTCAGCTGTCGCTAACACAAGCGTTGGAGCGAAAGCGCAAATACACCGCCACCCACCCGCATGCACAATCTTTAAACATAGACATTGCAAAATTGCTCAGCCTGGAGATGCTGCCATACAGGCTAGTGGAAATGGAGGCTTTCTGCAACATGATGGCAGCGTTGGTCCCTCGGTACTCAGTCCCCAGTCGCCACTATTTTTCCCGGTGCGCCGTCCCTGCCCTACACCAGCACGTCTCCCGCAACACAAAGCATGCCCTCACCAACGCGGTTACTGGGAAGGTCCACTTAATGACGGACACGTGGACAAGTGCTGGCAGGCAGGGACACTACATCTCCCTGACGGCACATTGGGTGAACTTTGTGGAGGCTGGGACCGAGTCAGAGCCAGGAACCGCTTACGTGCTACCTACACCGAGGATAGCGACTCCTATCATGGTGATGGTTTCACCGACGTATTATGCCACCTCCTCCTCCGCCACCTCCAACTCTCAATTAAGTAGTGTGAGCATGTCGCCAGCAGTCGGTAGACCGTGGCGCAGCAGCACTGCGGTGGAGAAGAGTCAGCAAGCCATGCTGAAACTAATCAGCTGAGGTGACAAGAGGCACACTGCCCCAGAGTTGTTACAGGGTTTGACAGAGCAGACCGATCTCTGGCTTTCGCCACTGAGCCTCCAACCAGGCATGGTCGTGTGTGACAATGGGCGTAACCTGGTGGCGGCTCTGCAGCTTGGCAGTCTCACACACGTGCCGTGCTTGGCCTACATCTTCAATCTGGTGGTTCAGCGTTTTCTGAAAAACTACCCCCACTTGTCTGACTTGCTCGGCAAGGTGCGCCGTGTGTACGCACATTTCCGCAAGTCCACTACGGATGCTGCCACCCTCAGGACACTGCAACATCGCTTCCTGCTGCCAGAGCACCGACTGCTGTGCAACGTGCCCACGCGCTGGAATTCTACACTGCACATGTTGGCCAGGCTATACGAGCAGTGTAGAGCAATTGTAGAATACCAGCTGCAACATGGCCAGCGGATTGGTAGTCTGCCTCCGCAGTTCTTCACAGAGGATTGGGCATGGATGGCAGACATCTGTCAGGTGCTCTGAAACTTTGAGGAGTCTACGCAAATGGTGAGTGGCGATGCGGCCATTATTAGCGTTACCATCCCGCTGCTTTGCCTGCTGAGAAGCATAAAGGCCAACGCTTTGCAGTTAGGACAGGAGATGGGGGATGACAGTATCTGTATCTCAGCGTGTTTTGGAGGAGGAGGGGAAAGAGACTGTTGCCGACACTGCAGAGGGTACCCATGCTGCTTCCCCCTCATCTGTTCAGCGTGTATGGGCTGAAGAGGAGGAGGATCATGAAAGTTCTCCTCCTAGTGAGGATAGGGATGTGTTGCGTACTGGGACTCTGGCACACATGTCTGACTTCCTGCTGCCTTTCCCGTGACCCTCGCGTTAGACGCATTCTGGCCAACACGGGTTACTGGGTGTACACCCTTCTCGACCCACGGTATAAGTAGAACCTTTACACTCTCATTCCCAAAGAGGAAAAGAGTACGAGAGTGATGCAATACCACAGGGCCCTGGTGGAACAACTGATGCTAAAGTTCCCATCTGCTAGCGGTAGAAGACCTAGTTCAGAGGGCCAACTAGCAGGGAAGGCGCGGGGATCAGGCAGCATGTCCAGCGCAGGCAGGGGAACACTCTACAAGGCCTTTGCCAGTTTTATGGCTCTCCAGCCAGATTGTGTCACCACTCCCCAGTCTAGGCTGAGTAAGAGGGAGCACTGTAAAAAGATGGTGAGGGAGTACTTAGCCGATCGTACCACTGTCCTCCATGATCCATCTGCTCCATACAACTATTGGGTGTCAAAGCTGGACACGTGCAACGAACTTGCGCTGTACGCCCTGGAGGTGCTGGCCTGCCCTGCCACTAGTGTGTTAAGTGCTGCTGCGGGGGATCATCATGGATAAACGTACCAGCCTGTCAACTGACAGCGCCGACATGCTTACACTCATTAAGATGAACAAATGCTGGACTTCCCCAGACTTTTCTTCTCCACCGGTGGAAAGCAGCGGATCATAAAGATTCTTTTAGTTGCAACGGGAGAAATATGCATCCTCTATCACCTCAGAAAAGGGGAGAAGTAGCTTGGTTTATCCCTCTTGGATCTTACTCCTCCTCCTAAAACAGCATGTCATCACGCTGAACTGCCAATTTTTCTGCGGGCCAAAAAGCTCTGTTAAAACCAATTTTTTTGGAGGGCTGCCTCCAGGCTCCGTTACAAATTAAGCAACAACGAGCTCTATCTTTAAAAAATGTTTATGGGTTTCACCTGCCCTCGGGGTAAACCAATTTTTCAGGGGTACACTTGTACTCTTGGTACACCAATTTTTCAAGCCTTCGCCTATACTCTTGGTAAACAAATTTCTTCAGGGGTTCGCCTATGTTCTTGGTACACCAATGTTTCAGGGGTTCGCCAATACTCTTGGTACACCAATGTTTCAGGGGTTTTCCTATACACTTGCTACAGAAAGGTTTGAGGGGTTCGCCTATACGCTTGCTACAAAAAGGTTTGAGGGGTTCGCCTATACACTTGCTACAGAAAGGTTTCAGGGGTTCGCCTATACACTTGCTACAGAAAGGTTTCAGGGGTTCGCCTATACTCTTGCTACTGAATTTTTTCAGGGGATCGCCCATACGCTTGCTACATAAAGGTTTGAGCTGTTCGCCTATACTGTGGGTACACAAGGATTTCCCAGCGCGATGTTCAGCTATCTGACACATACACAGAATGACTGTGGCTTGGGGTCTGGGGATCAGCGCTGGTCGACATGTATTTGCTCTCGTATTACCGCAGATATCTGAGACAATGGTTTGGACCAATCAAAAAGCGTAAATGAAATTAATGAACCGTTCACAGCACTACTTGCATCCAAGTCTGCTTTATGCCCACCATTGTTGAGGGTGTGGGCAGAGGCAGAGGTCTTGGGCGGGGGTGCAATTCTAATTTCTTCATGTTTAATACTGTCAATGGGTTTCATGGGTTCGCCTATGCTGTGGGTGCACAAAGGTTTCGCATAGCGGTGTTCAGCTATCTGGCACAAATACACTGAATGACTTGGGTAGGGTACAGAAGGGTTTCCCATTGCGGTGTTCAGCTATCTGACACATACACAGAATGAATTGTGTGGGTACGCATAGGTTTTCCATAGCAATGTAACTGACGGCACATTGGATCACACAAAGTGGAGGCTGGGACCAAGTCTGACCCTGGGTCCGCTCACGTGCTTCCCTAAAAGAGTATTGCGGGACCTACCTCGGTCATGGTTTTTCGGGCTAATTATGCCACCTCCTCCTCCTGCTTGTGGTCTGGGAATCAGCGCTGGTCGACATGTATTTGCTCTCGTGTTACCACAGTTCTCTGAGACACTGGTTTGGACCAATCAAAAGAAGCATAACTGATTTAATGAGACTTTCACAGCAGTACTAGCATCTGAGTCCGCTTTATGTCCACGTTTGTTGTGCCTAGTAGTTTACACTAGGCTTTCGCAAGCATCACGGCTGTATAACAGGTCAACTCATTGTACATTGCCTGTCTGCTAATGTATAATGCCCTGAGTGGTAAACAGCCAGATTGGTTTAGGTGTGATAAACGCACATATCCCTGGGGGTCAGCGCTGATCGGCATGTATTATTTCTCGTGTTTTGTGTTACCACAGTTATCCGAGATACTGGATTGGAGCATTCACAGGAAGCGTAACTGATTTAATGAAACTTTCACAGGTTCACTGTATACCTGTGGTGGCTACTTTTCCGACACCTCCTGCTTCAAACTAATCTTTGGTATTAGTATGCGCTGCTGCATTGTGGAGATGGGTGAAAGTACTGGCATCTGAGTCCTCTTTATGCCAACGTTTGCGTCTCCTAACAATTTTGTGACAGAGGTGGCACGGGATTGGAATTCTGATCGTAAGTTAATTTATCAGCAATTCTCATCAGCATTGTGGGTTATCGCCCCCAATTTCAAAGAGGGTCGCTGCCTGGCCCTGCCAACCCTCTACAGTGTGCGTCTCCGGTTTCTCCTCATCCAAGATGCACTTAGAAATCGACATGAGGGTGGTGTGGCTATGAAGCGAGCGTGTGGCATGAGGGCAGCTGAAACCTGTGCAGGGAAAATTTTGTGTGCGCTGTGGACGCTAGCTCATGCGGGGGGTTGGACAGCAATGCCAGCATTTAACCCAAGAGAAAAGGCAGCGGTGTCACCCTCAGGTGGTGATTGTCCTTGGTTGCACATAGTATGGTGCTTAGCTAAGATGTGCCAGCGCGTGTGCCTTGCTGCTTATGGTCTGTCCTAAGTAAATTATTAGGGGGTTGACCGCCAGGCTCTTGCCCCCATTTTGGCTTAATAGTGGGACCTGGTAGCCTCAGATGCACCCATGCATGCTGCCCCTGCCGTTCCCTATTGGTTTCTATGGCGTTTCCGTGACTTTCTGATGTTTTCAGGTGATTCACACACCCTCCCCTCTGCGGAGCATCTGATAGCTTGAAAAATGCTCGAGTCTCCCATTGACTTCAAGAGACAAACCCCTTTTAGTCAACTAGGTTTATAACAAGGGAAGTTAAAAAAGGTAAGGTTCGTATATAATAGCTACATTTTATTTGGTAGATACATAACAATATAGAATATGCTTCAGCTATCGGTCTGATAACAGAGAAACAATAGCTTATAAGTCCTCATAGCGGATTGAGCCTCGAGCTCAGTAGAGCAGATATGCAAGGCAGCTGTCTAAAAAAACCTGCATACCTTTATTAAAACACTATAGATTAAGTATTCAGGCAGACGGGGATTTGGCCTTTGGACGTAGAATCCTCTTGGCCGTGGTCCCGCCTTGATTTAATTTTGTTGGTACGCCTCAGGTGGTGCTGGTGTGGAGACTGTGAAAACTTACATTACACTTACCGGTAATCAGTTTTTCAGGAAGTCTCCACGACTGCACCCCTACACACAACCCCAAAAACATATATATGATATATATATTTTTTTTTTAGCTACAGTTATAGGTAATTTATTTTTAGTTAGGCTCCTACCCTCCTGAATCCATTATAAAACACCTAAGGAAGGTGGGAAAGGGGGGGCTTTACACCTGGGTGTTTCTGTCCTATCAGGAGGAGGCGATCTCGGGTGGTGCTGTCATGGAGATTTTCCGAAAAAACTCATTACCGGTAATTCAAATCTAGCTTTATCGCTCCTTACAACATAAAGCAGTAATGCAGCCATGTACAGGAGGCCATAGCTGGTCATACACATTAGATGAAGATCAGTTAAACTTGCCAATTTTTGGTGGCATCCGTAAACCATATAAATGTTCCTGTGGTAGTATTTGTTATTTCTGTAGCACTCTGTGACATATGACATATCTGCACATCCACGTCTCTATGTGCTGAAGGAAACTTACAAGACCTGATCACTTTCTTTTTGCTTCTGGAGGTTTTCCATGGCGTCCTGTCATCCAGGAAGTTCCCGTACCTCATGTACTGATGGGACAACCGAACACCCTCCAGTACAACATCTCTGGATATTACCCGGATGCGCTGACTGTGAGCTGGTATAAGAAGGACAAGGGAGCTCTGGAATCTGTTCCTGTACATGATAAGTATAAGACGTCCGTCACCGAGTCCCAGAGACAGCCTGATTCCACGTACTCCTGTACAGCCAGTCTGCTGTTCACCCCAACACTAAAAGACGGGGAATCAGAAGTCATCTGCAGAGTGGACCATCCCAGCCTGGAGGGACCATTAGAGAGGAGCACCGGACCCTTACGTGTGCAGGGTGAGTGGGGGCCTTAAAGTCAACTTTGAAAAATCGTTTTGGGTCTGACATTCTGTGGAGAGATTTAAATGCTAAAATTCTGTCTGCCTGCTGCCACCACTTGGGGGCGCTTCATGCAGACTATTTTTTATGTAGTCCAGGCAGTCACCACTAGGGGGAGCTTACTGTAGTCCACGTAGACAGAATTTTGTCATTTGACCCCTTAGGCCAATGCAGAGGATTTGAAGCTTTGTAGAAGAAAACAGCGCTTCAATAACTGTAAAGAAATAAATGGTGAGGCAAATGTCTGGACCAGCGTGGCACTCACCTCTCTTGGTGGATCCAGCTCTGTGATGTGCTGGCTGCCGGCCACCCGACGCATGCGCAGAGCGGAGCACAGGAGATATGGGATTCTCCTGTATATTCCCCGTCCCAGGGAGGGGGAGGAGGGGTGACAAACTTTTGTTGTTTATTTCACCTCCCATCAATCAGAGCATATTTATTTGCTCTCTTGTAGTCTCATATGTTTTTTTTTTCCTGAAAAGAAGTGAAATGCTGAGGCCTTGCTCATCTAATCACTGCTCTACACCATTTAACCCCGCAGATGCTGCAGTTATTGCTGATTGTGGCATCAACATTTTTACTGAAAAAAATTAAACTTTTCCCCTCACACAATTCTTTAAATGCAGAACAAATAAAAATGAAACTGCACATAATTGGAATCGCCACACCTTTAACCCCATAGTGACGAACCTTTTTTCATTTTCATTTTTTCCTCTTTTAAAAAATCGTAACTCCTTTATTTATCCATCGACGTCGCTGTATGAGATCTTGCTTTTTGCGGGGCGAGTTGTATTTTTTAATGGTGCTATTTAATGTACCATATAATGTACTGAAAAACTTTTAAAAATTCTAAGTGAAGAGAAATGGAAAAAAATAGAATTCCGCCATCTTTCGTTGCGTCTTGTTTCTACGGCGCACAAACTGCAACAAGAATGACCTGATAACTTTATTCTATGGGTCAGTACGATTACTACGATACCAAACTTTAAAAAATTATATATATATTTATATTATATTTTTTTTTGCTGTACTTTTCTTTTCAGACATTTAACTTTTTACAATTATTTTCTGCCGCCATCTTCTGCACGCAATACCTTTCTATTAATTTCATCAAAATAGTTGTGTGAGGGCTCATTTTTCGCGGGATGTCCTGTAGTTTCCATTTTGGAATACGTACGACTTTTTGATTGCTTTTTATTGCATTTTTTTCTTGGGAAAGGGTGACCAAAATGGCGCATTTCTGGCGTTTTTTAAATTTTGTTTTCTGACAACGTTCATCATGCGGGGTAAATAATGTGTTACTTTGATCAGAGTTTTATGGATGCGGTGATACTAAATATGTATTTTTGTTCATTTATTTTATTATAAATATGGCAGAAGTGGGGGTTTTGAATTTTTTTTTTAATAATTAGTAAAACTTTTTTATTCGTTTTACTTTTTTTCTTAATTCCCAGAGGAAACTAGTAATGTTTTGATCGCTCCTGCAGTATTATGTAATGCCATAGTATTACATCATACTGCGATCGGGCATGCGGTCTATCCGCAGCATTTCTGCTATGTGTGAACATACGCTTAACGTGACTGTTAGGGGGTTAACCTACAAACATAAGACAACATGGCGTCCATGACTGTCGCTCACTTCATGTGTATTTTGTTTTCTGGAATCTCCATTATTTTCTAGGTAAACCAAAGAGCAGAAAACCTATTAGTGTAACTTTGGGCAAAGAGGAGGTGAAATGTTCTCTGGTTCTAGAGCGGTTCTATCCCCGGGATATCCAGATTACGTGGGTTTGTGTATCAGAACAAGAGACACAGCGCTGTCCATCAACAGAAAGATTTACAACTAATATGGATAAATCGTACGGCGTTACCAGTGATTGTAGGATTCCTGAGAAGGATCTGAAGAACCCGAATGTCAAAGTGCGTGTGATGTGGATTCATGAGTCCATGGATGATCCTGGGAGCAGAGAGATGGCTATTAGAGATGAAGGTGAGAAGGGAACAATGGGCGATATTGGAGGATCAGTAAGTGTCTCCCATTGTTTTCAATGGGCAACCTTGCATCCCACTCATGTGCACACCCTGCAATGTGTTTTCCTCTCCCATTGAAAACAATGGGCGACGTGTTCCGAGGGAACGCCCAAAGATAAGACATGCTGCATTTTTAATTTTTTTTTTGCTGTTGGAGAATACCGGTCATGTATATGATCCTATTCAAAAGAATGGGGTTGATATTTGTGTGAGATTTGTGCATGTCACAATTTTCACTGCATTGTAAAAGCGTCCTAAGAGATCACCCTTATCGCGCTGTGTAAAGCGCTCATATGGAGATAAACCAACTCCGGAGCGAGCTGGTATCCTGATCCAGACACATTTATGAGAATATAGGAAATCGTGTTTCTAGTTCATACCATGCAGTAATCTCATGTTACATGTCAGAATCCACAGGGCTGCACAGGTATACAGCGGGTGTTACCAATTATAATCAGTAGGTGACAGTATCTGAGCCATGGAATCTTACCCTTTAGTAAAACCTTACCAAACTCTTATAAAATAACAGACACCAATATTGGAGAAAAAAGGCTGCAGTGTTTATTTAACGGAGTTACCAACATTGGGGAGAAATGTAACCACTAATAACCAGAACACTTCCTGTAAACTCGTGTCTGTAAGGCCGCATGCAGACAGCCGGGTCGAATCCTGCTGCGAGAATTCTCGCAGTAGGACCCGAGCCGAGCCCCTGCAGGGACCAGCGTGGCACTCGCCTCTCCTGGCGGCTCCAGCTCTGTGATGTGCCGGCTGCCGGCCACCCGACGCATGTGCAGAGCGGAGCCAGCGGCCAGGGAGTGACAATTCTGTGCGGGGCTCGCAGAGCCCCGTACAGAAATAGAGCATGCCGTGATTGGTTTTCCGCGCGAGATTTCACACGGACAAATCGCTGCCGTCTGCCTGGGATTACGTTTTCTAACGCAATCCTATGGCAGCTTGCACGGGCGGAAATTCTGTGGGAAATCATGCCGCGGAATTTCCGCCTGTGTGCATATGGCCTAATACAGAGTTTATTAATAGAGATGAGTGAGCCTACTCGGCCACGCCCCTTTTTCGCCCGAGTACCGCGATTTTCGAGTACTTCCGTACTCGGGCGAAAGGATTCGGGGGGTCCTGTGGGTGAGTGGGGGGTTGCAGCGGGGAGTGGGGGGAGAAGCTACCTCCCGCTCCATCACGCCTTCCCCCGGCGCCCCCCGAATCTTTACACCTTTCGAAAATCGCGGTGCTCGATCGAGTAATTACTCGAAACGAGTAGGTTCGCTCATCTCTATTTATTAACCAATCAATAATCATAACAGTTCATGTAAACTCGGTCTTACAGACATGAGTTTACCACCACCAAACTTTCCTCAAGTTTACCTGCCCACCCTCCTAATGCGGGTGACAATCCCTCACCAGGCCATGACATCCACTGATGACATCCCCTCCCCTTCCCCCCAACAAACCGCAGCCTCCTCAATTATCTATCACAAATCCATATTAAAAATATCTAACGCAATCTCTGACAAGTATACTATAGCATTCCTATAGAAGCCTGGAACAAAACCTTCAAAATCAGCATGTCTAAAAGAAAAATCCACCCCTGGCATGAGCTCTACCACCGGGTTAACCTTTCTCCGAGTTCTCTCACCATAATAATCGAAGAACAATATCTGGAACTGTCACGTACCAGACACAGGAGAGGGAGAGGTGGGACGATACGTATCGATCCTGCCTCAGTCCTCGATTACTCTAGAGGTATTGTAAGCGTGAAGTCATTGATTACCGGCTGATTTGTACCCAGCTTCCTCGTGGCTTTTGCACGTACCTAGGGGAAAGCTAAAATCACCACCTGATCTCTTCTAACACACTCCACCATTGGACCTAATTTATGAATTATTAATACAATCTTCGGAGTATTATGGTTTGTTGTTAAAATGGACAAGTCTTGAACTGATAAATTGTAGATTTATTCTAGAAAAGGTCTAGCAGTGCAATACATACAAAATGTACAAAGGGATACAAGGAAGAAAGTTGTGTGGGAGAATAAGGAATAAATTATGAATATACACTCAGCAGATTTAAAATAAATGGGAGAAATTAAAAGGAAGTTACCAGATTTTGGGATACACGGCCCAAAGGGGTCTGGGTGGTGGAGAGCCGGAACGTAGGGAAGTCCATATACCGCAGTATAGCTCTGTGGATTGCCAAATTGGACCTGAGGGGCCCCGCATTTTAAAGGTTCCCTAGTACACACCTCCTCTCCGCCCCTTCTGAGGTCATACAGAGAATGGAGGGTTTGACTTGTAGGAGCTCTGAGGAATCATAATTTATTTTTTGTTGTAGCTCGGCGGGAGGGCCTCTGATCGTGAAAATATGCCAGCCATTTTCCGGTCATGATTTTATCTGCGAGTGAGTACCAAACATACAGCCACAATCACAACCAGGGATGGGCTTATGTAATTTGAGAGGGTTCCTAAGTGCTTAACACACCGTGAGTGGATGCGTTTTGTCCAGCTGGGACACCCGATTTTGAAAATCGAATTCATATCCGGCTAAGATCTTCACATGACCAAATAATATTCAACATCTCCCTTTTAACTTCCCATGACATATTAATGTGTTCACTTTTTCTATGTCATTAACCCCTTAGTGTAAAATTAGAACATCAGGACAAGGCCTATGTGACTCTCCATACAGCAGTTCAGCCATTAACCCCTTGAGTGGCATGCTCGGAAATTTTCCGTGACAAGCTCCACTGCCCATAGTGAAATAGCCCGGAAGATTTCTGGGTTATGTTTCACTATGGGACCTGCAGAGCACAATGCCATAAGCTGTGGCATTGTCCTCTGCCTGCACAGTCCCACACAGATCAGTGCAGGACTTAAAAAAAAAAAAAAAAAGCAGGAAGATAAAACCGATCTGCCAGCAACCTCCCGCTTCTTTTTTTTAAAACTCCAGCACTGCTTTGTTTACATGTTGCCATGGAGACCATCGGCTTGTCAGAAGACGGCCGATGGTCTACGTTGCAGGGGGAGTTGGTGCTTGGCTGTCAGAGGATAGCCAGGCACCAGCTCTTACACAGCAGAGAATGGAGAAAACCTCCGATCTCTGCTGTTTAACCCTATACATGCCGCGGTCTATGCGACCGCAGCATGTAAAGGCCTAACCCCATCGGACCCCCGCAATGGGATCAGGGGGTCCTGATGGGTCTCTCTGGAAGTCCACTAAAGGGGCAAAAATTTTAAAAGTTAATAAAAAAGAAAGTATAAAAATAAAAACACCTTTCTCCCTTTACTTTGTAAAAAAATTAAAAACAAAATTACACATGTGGTATTCCTGTGTCGTAATGACCCAAAGAAGGAAGTTAGTACATTATTTAGCCCTTTGATGACGTGGCTCCATTTTTTTACCCTCCTTCGTTTTTTCCTCCCTCCGTTTAAAAAATCATAACTCCTTTATCCATCGACGTCGCTGTATGAGGGCTTGTTTTTTGCAGAACGAGTTATTTTCAGTTGTACTATTTAATGTACCATATAATGTACTGAAAAACCTTTACAAAATTCTAAGTGGAGTAAAATAAAATTCAAAAAAACGACATTCCGCCATCTTTCAGTGCGTTTTGTTTCTACGGCGCAAACACTGCAACAAAAACAACATAACTTTATTCTATGGGTCAGTATGATTACTATGATACCAAACTTGTATAGTTGTTTTTTTTTTTTTTTTTTGCTGTAATACTTGTATTTTTTTCAAAAACATTACATTTTTTAAAATTATTTTCTGCGCGCAATAATTTTTTTATTTTTCCGTCGACGTACTTGAGCGAGGGCTCATTTTTTGTGGGATGTCCTGTAGTTTGCGTTACTACCAATTGGGAATACTTACGACTTTTTGATCGCTTTTTATTGCATTTTTTTTCTGGGAAACAGGGCGACTGAAAAAGTGGATTTGCGGCAGTTTTTTTTTTTTTGGACAACGTTCACCATGCGGGGTAAATAATGCACTACTTTGATAGATTGGACTTTTACGAACGCAGCGATACCAAATATGTATTTTTCTTTTATGATTTAGATATTTTTATTATAGATATGGCAAAAGGAGGGTGATTTAAACTTTTATTACCTTATTTTCCGGCGTATAAGATGACTTTTTAACCCAGGAAAATCTTCTCCAAAGTCGGGGGTCGTCTTGAAGCCATTGCAGAGTCACATGATGCATATCTTAATGACAGCAACTCTGGAGCAACCAGGGAAAACTGCTTTGAGTCACATAAATGATAAATCACTGAGAAGAGATGGGCTCCTACTTTGGTATCACCCTTAAAGGGGGCAACCTCAAATTGAAAAGGGGGGGGGGGTCAAAATGGCCTGCAACTCGGCCATCCTCCATTTCCTTATCAATTTAACTACCTCAGGATAGGAAATGACTAAAATTAAATTATTAACCCCTTCACGGCCGAGTCACTTGAACTCATGCACATATAAGCCGTATCAGGAGCCTTCTTTAATGAGCTGGGCCTACTTCCAATATGAGAGCCTCACTGGCGTCTTGCCTCTTTTGCAGGAAATTCTCTATTTCCTGGTTGCAAGGAATTTGTACTGATTTCTGACTAACACAAGATGCTTTATATTAATATCTAAACATGTACCTGAATTAACAATACAGACGCCAGCATGCATTTGAAAGGCCGCGGCATTTATTTTAAATGGGATTACCTTATAAATATTAACGCAAAAACCCAACATACAATCCGTAGACTGAGTCCTACATACTCAGGTCTACACCAATAACCAATCCTTAATCTATCTTCATACCCACCCGCCGGAGGCGGGCGGCATTCCCACCAGGCAAGAACCATTTCATCCCTCTCACACCATACCAACAGCCTCAAAAACTGATACATCTAACCCCAAATCATCTGAGTATCAATGATCCACTGCTCTTTGCTGAGCCCAGTGAATAAACAAATGTAAAAAAATCCACAAAACCATTCGTCGTTGACCTACAAGAAGACAAAAGTCACATAGTGATATTTGTGCCAATGCCCGCATTGGACATAGGTTACCATTAAGGTTTCGGAAAAAAAATCTGGATCCAAACCCCTTTCTTTAACTTATCTGTTTTAGTGCCTCAGAATAATTTTATGACATTCTCCTGCTTGGACACATCGGAGAATAAAAGAGGCGAGCAAATTGCTCAGAACTGAGCCCAAAACACTCTGCATCTCAATGCTCCAAAATACGCTATTAAAAAGGCACACTGAAACAACATGACTTCATATCCTGAGCTACAAACCAAACACTGACACCAACTTGTTCAATAACCCAAAGCTAATAGTAGACCCTTGAGCCTTGAAAAAATCAACCCGTTTGTATTCTCGGAACCATAGTCTAATTTGCTAAAAAGAAATAATTCTGTGACACGCCTAGCCATTTCTGAAAAAAAAAATGATATTCCTGCCATTAATTTCATGATAGACTTATAAGGCAAACCTGCTTTAAACCTACAAAGTAAAAAATAACAAACCCATTCCCATCCTGCGAATGCTTATCCATTTCGAGCTTACACAACGGTTCAGCCGGCCAGTGACCATTCCAGAATACCCTGTAATCTTGCTTACAAGAAAAGAACATAAAAACATAAATAAATTTTAATTTGGATGCTAAAAAACTAAATCCGCTTGTGAAACGGAACTACCATTGAACTCTAGCAAAACTGCATCCATGCGAGCAGATCATTCTTCTGAATTGACAGTTTACATGCTCATTGAGAGAGTGAAGACCTCTTGTGACTCTAAAATCTTCAGGAAAGAAAATTAAATTTAAAAAAATTATCAGGATCGCACAAGAAGATAGTACAACTATCAATTATAATACCCAAGAATTCTAATCCGGTGCATGGAAAAATACTTCTCATAACCCAGAGGGATACCAAAAAAATTCCATCATTGAACAAAAACCTTTTAACTACCTTACAATTAGCTTTATCAGGAGACCCAACAAATAAAAAGTAATCGAATAATGCATTACCCCTCCCCCCCCTTTTTTTTTTTTTAAATCCTCCTCTAACTACCCACTTCAAGGAAAGAAGCAAAAATCTCAAAGTAAATACATGACTGAGAAAAACCCATGGATGAAGGAATCCATGTCCAAGAACCGTCCATCTTTGAACTGCAAACCAAAGAATTGAAGACAAACTGAAGGTTGAGGTTGAACCTGAGTTGCTTGTCAGAGAAATTTGTCTTGGGTAAGATAAATGATAATTCACTGAGGAGATAGACTCCTTCTTTGGTATCGCCCCCTAAAAGGGGACAACCTCAAATTGACTAAAAGAGATATCAGAATGACATGAGATTTTGCCCTCATCTATTTCCTTAGCAATTTTGTCTTTGAACTAATATCAAGATAGGAAATAACTGAAATTAACCTATGAACCTCCTTAAAGTCGCGACCCTTGGACTCGGACACAAAGAAGCCATTTAAAAAGCCTTCTTTAATGAGCTGGGCCTACTTCTAAGCCTGTTGAGTCTCACTGGCTACTTTCCTTTTTTTTTTTTTTTTTTTTTTTACTTTTTTTCAGGAAATTCTCTATTTCCTGGATGCAAGAAATTTTGTACTGCTTTCTGACTAAAACAACAATATATAGATGAGACTAGCACAACATGAACTCTTGTCGGTACCTACAATACTACATTTACAATGATTCCTATTAAAGGCAAAGCACACTTTTCGCATCCCAGATACTGAGGTGCCCCAAGAATGCACCCTAAAAACCACTTGTTTACACTGGGGTAAAACCAAATTCAGCCATAATCTTACATCCTCCACATCCCATTTGTAATTGGGGTAAATCACCTATTTTTGATGGAACATCCTGTCTTATGAAAACCAGGAGATCCCACTAATTGTCTACATGCTGAAACAAAACCTGACATTGAAGTGGAGGATCGTCCAAACAATACATCAACAAAAATGCAAAAAGCCTATAACCAGTTATTAAAAGATCTCGGCTTCTTAGGGTCATCCTCCTCATCCTTTTACCTTCTTTTACTGAAGGTAACGGTGATAAAACAATTAACTAATTACAAATCCAAATAACCAAAGCAACACTCCAAACCACCCGCTGCTACAGACTCCATGCAGCGCTCAGAGGTACCACCAACTAAGTCACCTCAGAAATGCCACCAGCACTCTCTCAAGCAGGTGCTCAGAGTTACCAGCACTCCACGTTTTCAATAGTTAATACTCTCACA
This sequence comes from Eleutherodactylus coqui, assembly GCF_035609145.1. Lineage (NCBI taxonomy): Eukaryota > Metazoa > Chordata > Amphibia > Anura > Eleutherodactylidae > Eleutherodactylus > Eleutherodactylus coqui. The sequence continues at coordinate 162,364,947 of NC_089844.1, forward strand.
AACAGTGAGAGACCTCAGAAATTTACTCAGATCAAATCAGCAAATCAGAAATTATTTATATATATATATATATATATATATATATATATATATATATATATATATACACACATATACACTGAGTAGACTTAGCCCTAGGTGCTCAAGTTTACTAACAACAACAAAATTTTAGTCCATTTTCATGCCCCTTCACCCCGTAGCAGGCAGCAATAATATATTGAGTAGACTTAGGGCTAGTCTACTAACAACCACTCCATTTTCATGCCCACCAGCAGCAGGCAGGCAGCAATTCATCTTACCAGTTATGCACTGACTATTAACCCCTTAAGGAACAGGCTGTTTTGAACCTTAAGGACCAGACACTTTTTAGGGATTTTACCCATGTGGTGGTTTTCCTGCCTTATTTTTTTTCTTGTTTAGCTAGCAAAATGTTTTTTGCTGCGTTTTGTTTTTCCATGACATATGGGACTATTTTTTAAATATCTTTTTCACTGACTTTTTTTTCCCTTTCTTTGTTGTATTGGGGGTAAAAAGCTAAAAAAAAGATTTTTTTAAAAATTTGTATATTTACGCTAAAGTAAAGGAACAGGTTCCTTATTTTGTTTCAAATGTTTTGATATATATGTATGGTTTTGGATTACAGTGCGCTTATAGTGACTGTTTTGGTTGGTGTCGGTTTTGGGTTATTTTCATTCTAATCTATATATTGTTTTATTCTGTAATTTTGTTTTACTTAGATATTTATGTAATTGTTTTTTACTATGCCCCCCATGACGTCATGTAAGACCTTCACATGTTTTTTTCTGTTTGTTTTTATTTGACACTTTCCGACTGTAGCTGGGGCATCCATAGGAGCCCCAGTTACAGGGGAAAACAACCCCTGTAGTGACATTAGTCACTGGCAGAGCTGGTTAGGGTCTAGTATGACCCTGCAGCTCTGCAACAGCAGGAAATCCCAATGGTCATATGGGAGCCCCCCTCCCGCTCCCGTATAGGAATTTACACTTTCGCTTTTTAGTACACAGCGCTCATTGAGTGTTGTGTACTCGGTGAAGGAAAAGGCAGAAAGGGTTAAAAAAAACTTCCTGTCTTCTTCTCCAGGTTATCAGCTGTCACCTCATCCTGTCTCTGATTAATTGCAGAGCAGGGGGCTTAAGTCCCTGCCGTATATTTGCTGTGTCTGGTCATTAATGGGTTAATAAGACATTTGTTAACAAGACATAAATTCCCCATCATCACCCCTGAACTAGCCCTTACTTGAAAAAGCCTAGCAAGGGTTAACACGGACACATTTAAAACTGACAAATCTACCTTAACTAGTATACAGGATAAATCCTCCTATACACAGGTGCCAGTAACCAGGGGTACCACCTGGTTACCAGGGGTCTCAACAACTTGTAGAGCTTCACCTGTACCCTGCACCTGCAACAGCACAAGACTGTGTTGGTATCTGGTGGGCACTGTTCCCACTGCCAGGTCTTAGTCGCCTCCGATCAGATGAAGGTAAAAGGTGGCTGTCTCCTTCTATGTTTGCTTCGCTGGCGGTTTTCTACCGATGAAACCTCTTCAGATACAAGTGTTCAAACGATGTTCTCTGCCTGTTCAGCTCCTCCTGGCCCGCGCCTCTGACGGGTCCTTAAGCTGAACTGACAGGGATTCCAGACATCTGTGAAGGTATTCCTCTCCGTTCGCTTCATCCGCTCTGAACATCAGCCGCTGCAGAAGGTCCTCCATATTCACAGAGGATCTGAAGCTGTGACAGGAATTGTGAGAGGAAAGCTAGTGAGGATGATCCAGCAGCCACACTAGTAGATAGCCAAGATTTGGAAGAGGTGAAAGGTAGTGATGTAGATTCAGCAGCCACACTAGTAGATAGCCAAGAACTGGACGAGGTGAAAGCTAGTGAGGCAGATCCAGCAGCCACACTAGTAGATAGCCAAGAACTGGACGAGGTGAAAGCTAGTGAGGCAGATCCAGCAGCCACACTAATAGATAGCTAAGAATTGGATGAGGTGAAAGCTAGTGAGGCAGATCCAGCAGCCACACTAATAGATAGCTAAGAATTGGATGAGGTGAAAGCTAGTGAGGCAGATCCAGCAGCCACACTAGTAGATAGCTAAGAATTGGATGAGGTGAAAGCTAGTGAGGCAAATCCAGCAGCCACACTAATAGATAGCTAAGAATTGGATGAGGTGAAAGCTAGTGAGGCAGATCCAGCAGTCACACTAGTAGATAGCTAAGAATTGGATGAGGTGAAAGCTAGTGAGGCAGATCCAGCAGCCACACTAGTAGATAGCCAAGAACTGGACGAGGTAAAAGCTAGTGAGGCAGATCCAGCAGCCACACTAGTAGTTAGCCAAGAACTGAACGAGGTGAAAGCTAGTGAGGCAGATCCAGCAGCCACACTAGTAGATAGCCAAGAACTGGATGAGGTGAAAGCTAGTGAGGCAGATCCAGCAGCCACACTAGTAGATAGCCAAGAACTGGATGAGGTGAAAGCTAGTGAGGCAGATCCAGCAGCCACACTAATAGATAGCTAAGAATTGGATGAGGTGAAAGCTAGTGAGGCAGATCCAGCAGCCACACTAGTAGATAGCTAAGAATTCGATGAGGTGAAAGCTAGTGAGGCAGATCCAGCAGCCACACTAGTAGATAGCCAAGAACTGGACGAGGTGAAAGCTAGTGAGGCAGATCCAGCATTCACACTAGTAGATAGCTAAGAATTGGATGAGGTGAAAGCTAGTGAGGCAGATCCAGCAGCCACACTAGTAGATAGCCAAGAACTGGATGAGGTGAAAGCTAGTGAGGCAGATCCAGCAGCCACACTAGTAGATAGCCAAGAACTGGATGAGGTGAAAGCTAGTGAGGCAGATCCAGCAGCCACACTAATAGATAGCTAAGAATTGGATGAGGTGAAAGCTAGTGAGGCAGATCCAGCAGCCACACTAGTAGATAGCTAAGAATTGGATGAGGTGAAAGCTAGTGAGGCAGATCCAGCAACCACACTAATAGATAGCTAAGAATTGGATGAGGTGAAAGCTAGTGAGGCAGATCCAGCAGCCACACTAGTAGATAGCTAAGAATTGGATGAGGTGAAAGCTAGTGAGGCAGATCCAGCAGCCACACTAGTAGATAGCTAAGAATTGGATGAGGTGAAAGCTAGTGAGGCAGATCCAGCAGCCACACTAGTAGATAGCCAAGAACTGGACGAGGTGAAAGCTAGTGAGGCAGATCCAGCAGCCACACTAGTAGATGGCCAAGAACTGGACTAGGTGAAAGCTAGTGAGGCAGATCCAGCAGCCACACTAGTAGATAGCCAAGAACTGGACGAGGTAAAAGCTAGTGAGGCAGATCCAGCAGCCACACTAGTAGATGGCCAAGAACTGGACGAGGTGAAAGCTAGTGAGGCAGATCCAGCAGCCACACTAATAGATAGCTAAGAATTGGATGAGGTGAAAGCTAGTGAGGCAGATCCAGCAGCCACACTAGTAGATAGCCAAGAACTGGACGAGGTGAAAGCTAGTGAGGCAGATCCAGCAGCCACACTAGTAGATAGCCAAGAACTGGACGAGGTGAAAGCTAGTGAGGCAGATCCAGCAACCACACTAGTAGATGGCCAAGAACTGGACGAGGTGAAAGCTAGTGAGGCAGATCCTGAAGCCACACTAGTAGATAGCCAAGAACTGGACGAGGTGAAAGCTAGTGAGGCAGATCCAGCAGCCACACTAGTAGATAGCCAAGAACTGGACGAGGTGAAAGCTAGTGAGGCAGATCCAGCAGCCACACTAGTAGATGGCCAAGAACTGGACGAGGTGAAAGCTAGTGAGGCAGATCCAGCAGCCACACTAGTAGATGGCCAAGAACTGGACGAGGTGAAAGCTAGTGAGGCAGATCCTGAAGCCACACTAGTAGATAGCCAAGAACTGGACGAGGTGAAAGCTAGTGAGGCAGATCCAGCAGCCACACTAGTGGATAGCCAAGAACTGGACGAGGTGAAAGCTAGTGAGGCAGATCCTTAAGCCACACTAGTAGATAGCCAAGAACTGGACGAGGTGAAAGCTAGTGAGGCAGATCCTGAAGCCACACTAGTAGATCTCTAAGAACTGATTGAGGGGGTTGCCAGTGCAAAGCCACACAGCAGAAACCATGAACCTTCTGTTCCTAAAAGAGTCCATAATGGAGCTAGGAAGTGGCAGCATCAATGGTGGAGTACAAATAACAGAATCTCCTTATTTCTCCATGATATAGAGCAGTGTTCCCCAACTCCAGTCCTCAGGGACCACCAACAGGTAGTCCCTGAGGACTGGAGTTGGGGACCCCTGATATAGAGGAGCTGACAGGAATAGGGAGCCTTCACTTGGATTCGGTAACTGCTCACAATCTTGTGGTGCCATATAAAAAACTGAAGCCGCTGTCCTGTCAGCACCTCCTTATAACAGCTTTCTCTCACAGATCATTCCCACCAATCAGCTCTTGTTGCTAGGGTTCGAGCTTCACAGAAGGATCCCTCAGGCTTCTTCCCAACATTCTTCAGACCAATAACCATCCATCCTAGGGCTCTAAAGTTTCCCTGGCAACTCCAGCACGTTCCAGACCGCTCATAGCTGACTCTGTAGTGAACACAAAGAACATCTATTAAATACCTAATAAGCCAATACTCTAATAATTAATGCCCAAAAGACCTTCTAAAACCATTTCCGCTCAGATTCCATGAGGCCTCAGTCCCTAATTGGCCTGCAGCCATATAATATTTGGATGAGACCCAGCACAAAATAAACACTCATGTTGATACCTACAATTCTCCATTTACCTTTATCATTGAATGGGAATCAAACACACCCCTTTTCACAATCCTGAAACTGAGGTGCCCCAAGGATGTCTAAAAACTAAACTAGTTACACTGAGGTTACACCAACATCCCTGTAACAAATATTAAAGATCTCCGTTTCCTCCGGTCATCATTTTCCTTCTGATTCTTTATATGAAAATAGTCTTTATAAAATAACAAGTAACTATAAACCAAATCTAACTGCAGCATTCTCAACCACCGGCTGCTACAGACTCCAAGCAGTGCTCAGTTACCTCAGAAATGCTACCATTAATAAAACACATTTCTTAACAAGACATAAACTCCTCATCATTACCCCTGACTAGCCCTTTCTTTACAGCATTGTAAGGGTTAACACTAATATATTTAAAACTGACAAATCTACCTTAGGGGGCTTTCACAGGGTATCTCACATGTCCAGCCCTCCGTGAGCCAAAACCAGGAGCGGAGAGAAAGTATAATAGAAAGATGTCTTCCCTCTTCCCTATTGTGGACCCACTTCCAGTTCTAGCCCACAAAAAAAACTTAACATAAAATAACGCTGCGCAAAATCTCCCCCCAACTGGTACACAAGCTAAATCCTTCTGTACACAGGTGCCAGTAACCAGGGGTAGCACCTGGTTACCAGAGGTCTCACCAACTTGTAGAGCTTTACCTGTACCCTGCACCTGCAGCAGTACAGGACTTCTGGCGGGCACTGTTCCTGCTGGTCGTGTCATCTGATGGGCACTGTTCCTGGGTACTCGTGTATCTTGTCTCCAGCAGAAGAATGGGTGGAGACAAACAGCATACCCACAAATGCCCACATTTTCATTGGCTGGCCAGAAAAATGGGTGGAGGCAGAGAATGTCCCCAGCTTTTGATTGGGTGTCCCGTAGCCCCCAATGCTGCGCTGACTGACATTTCAGCTTTGGTCTCCCTGGTGACCTCTCCGGCTGCCAGACCTTCACTCACCACCCATGTAAGCTCCCAGCTCTGCTGCTGCAGCATCCGTGGCGCTGTCAGGCTCTGGCTTCTGACTGTCCCAGCTCTCTGCCTTCTCCCCTCACTGCTCGTCCGGTGACTGCTCTGACTTCTCGTGCCCTCTCTGTGTTCTCCACTCACTGCTCGTCCGCTGTCCATGGTGCTGCCGGCGCTTAACCCTGCACGGCAGCATGTACGTAAGCACTGGATGAGCTCCGCTCCCGTCCCCTGCTGTCGCTCTCCCTTGAGGCCTCCCATCAGTGCCAAGGCGCTGTAACCCACTCCGCCTGCACAGCTTGCGGCAGCCCCACTGTTTCTCCCCGCCACTCGCTGTGCGGCCTGGCCTGACTGCAGCAGAGAGTCCTCGGAGCACAGCACATGAGTTGATGGTGAGCAGATCCCTAAGCATAAGAATAAGACATCCCTAACCCGGGAGGCATAACTAGTGTGTTCCCTGTCACTGTGGCCGGCCAACCCATGTCTCCACCCCTAGTTCTGGTGGAGACGAGATACACTAGTATCCTGTTACCACTGGTGTTGTCATCTGCTGGGCACTGTTCCCGCTGGTGTTGTCATCTGCTGGGCACTGTTCCTGCTGCCATCATCATCTGGTGGGCACTGCTCCCGCTGCCAGGTTTCAGACGCCTCTGATCAGATGAAGGTAAAAGGTAGCGCTCTCCTTTGCGTTCGCTTCACTGATGGTTTTCTATCATACGAGTCCTCCTCAGATAAGTGTTCACACGATGTCCTCTGCCTGTTCAGCTCCTCCTGGGCTGCGCTTCTGACGAGTCCTAAAGCTGAAGCACAGCGGATTCCAGATATCTGTGAAGCTATTCCTCACCATCCGCTTCATTCGCTCTGATCATCCGCTTCAGAAGGTCTTCCATCTTCACAGAGGATCTGAAACTGTGACAGGAATTGGGAGGAGCTGACAGGAACAGGGAGCTGTCACCTGGATGCTGCTTCCTTTTCAGATGATGATGGTCCCACATCTCTGCACCTCCATATATCACTGCTGCTCCTCCCAGCTTGTTCCTCTGGGGCTATCACCAGCCACTGTCAGGCCACCTGATTCTGCCTGACTACCACAGGCATTTCCCGCTATTTTCCTTCAGCCAGCCTGTTGCTGCCAGCCACTCCATCACTGGGCAGAACTCACTCTCTTCCATCTCATCTGACCTGTAATTACTTTGTAACATATCTTGGCTAATCAGAAAAACCCTCCATAGAGGGTGACATATCCATCCATCATGTACATAAAGCTCCCATATCCCATGAGGCTCCATAGAGGGTGACATATCATCCATCCATCATGTACCTAATGCTTCCAGATTCCATGAGGCTTTCTCTCCTGATTGTCCCTCAAGCCTTACCGTATTTTACCCCTTTTGGCTACCATCTTACAACTTGTATTTAAGATGGAACATAGTTTATCAACCTGCTATAATTTGAGTAAATTTTCTTTTTAAAAAAAAGATGGCCTTAATGTGGTCAAAGTTGTCACTATAGGCTGGGAAGAACGTAAGTAATGATGTGGGACATCCACTAGTAGACAATGCCTAGATCTGTTATTGGCTATGGCTAACATCCATGATTGAAAACTTCTAGTCTGTAAATGTCGAATTAATTAATGGATGTTATATTTATAGCTGGTAACATCTGAGCAAGATCTCTTAATTCAAAGCTATGTCCCTACTGGAACTGATATAATAGTATGTTTCAGGGTACTAGAATTTGCGTGTAATATAGTATTAGCAGCTAATTGTTTCCTCTAAATAGACGCAAATATAGTGCCCCAATGTACCGATAGAATGAGACTGCCCTGTAACATTCAGTTTGTCGGGGTTGGTAACCTATTCTAGCAAATCCGTCATTGAAGCCCCATTGCAATCCCGAATAAGCAAGAGATCGTTAATGAAGCGTCCTAACAAGATAATGCCAGAACAAAAGGGATTGGTCTCCTCCCACAAGGATATTGCCAGATTAGCCGGAGACGGTGAGATTTTAGCCCCTATAAGGGTGAATTCACACGAACGTGTATCGGCTCGGTTTTCACGCCGAGCCGATATAAGTTGTCTCTCTCTGCAGGGGGGGAGGATGGAAGAGCCAGGAGCAGGAACTGAGCTCCCGCCCCCTCTCTGCCTCCTCTCCGCCCCTCTGCACTATTTGCAATTGGGAGAGGCGGAACGGGGGTGGGGCTAATTCTCTGAACTTAGCCCCACCCCCGTCCCGCCTCTCCCCATTGCAAATAGTGGAGAGGGGGTGGAGAGGAGGCAGAGAGGGGGCGGGAGCTCAGTTCCTGCTCCTGGCTCTTCCATCCTCCCCCTCCCTGCAGATGAGGACAACGTATATCGGCTCGGCGTGAAAACCGAGCCGATATACGTTCGTGTGAATGCAGCCTAAGAGCGTCTTGAATTTGGAGATAAAAGCTGGTATCAAATCTGGAAAATTTGTGTTTTTAAAAGGAAAGAAATGGCCATAACAATAAATAACAGTAGTGGGGCGGGAATAACTGCCATATCTAGACAGGTGGTTCTGTAATGTTTGTATCACAGTATTATGAGGGATACAAGAGTACAGCGCCACAACATCCAAGGTAATCTAGTCTCCCTTGGTCAGCTGATCCAGAAGTATTCTATAGTTCCTGCTTACTATGACAAAGGTAACCTGGAGTTGAATTGCATGTATATTGCTATTACCTGTTTACAGTATAGATGAGCATTTTGCATATATATTTTTATTATACTGCATTCTACCTCACTATTCAGACCTGGAAGGGTTAAATGTTAAAGTCCAGTTGTCCAGTTTCTGATTTGGTTCCTTGTTTTATATAGTGTTTTGCATAGAAAGGGAGCAGTCCTGGAGTATACTGGCTAAATAACCAGAATTTTCAAAAGATTGCCAAACGCAGGAGGATAGCCTAATGGTTATACCCTCCCAAAAGAAAATAATATAATTATATACTTCTCAAAACAGACAAGACACTTTAAAATTAAGGAATAGGTGGCTGAACTAAACCCTTACTTAAATCCATAAATTACCTAAATAAGACACTTGTCCTCACAGCCTACAAAGCAATATACAGTCAGTAATCTATACACACATAATGCAGTGTTTGGGGAAATGAAATAACTGTTGGCAACCAATAGTGGGGTGCACAGGGTGTTAATAGGGGTGCTATTTAAGCAGCTAATTATAATCTCACAGTATACTGCTATGCTGATTGTGCATTGGTCACAGTTGTGACAGAGGCTGGAGATGTCAGAGAGGTATGTCAGACCACAAAGGACTGCCTGAACGCCTACCTATATTATTGCATAGTTCAGCTATCCATGAACCTAGTCTAAAAAGCATGTAACACACGCCCTCCCAGCGTGTTTCGCCACACAGGCTTTATCAAGGGAGCTCAGATAGGCAATAGTGAAGGCAGCGCTGCGCTGACAGATCTTTTTTTTATAAAGCGAGGGCGGTGTCATTGGATTTCTAGCCAACGTTGGGCTATGTCTATGTAGGACCAATGAGCAGTCGTTCTATTATGAATGGCAGTTTAGAGGGAGTAATCTACCGAATAGGACATAGTAACAGTTTGTGTCCTATAGAGTGCAGTCACCGGCACATGAACAGGCAAGACAGGGCGTATGTAGTCCCCCCAGCCCATGGGACCGCCGCCACACACTCACATTGGCTAGAAATCTAAAGATCCAACCCTCGCTATAAAAAAGCTGTTAGTGCAGCGCTGCTTACGCCTACCTGTGCTCCCTTGATAAAGCCTTGTGGTGAAACGTGTAACACAAGCCCTGCCAACATGCTTTTTTAGACTAGGTTTAGGGATGGCTCTAGTATGCAAAAAATGATTAAAGACAGCTAGGCGTTGAGGCAGTCTTTTTGTGGATGGACACATGCCTCTGACATCTCTAGCCTCTGTCACAACGATGATTAATGTACAATTAGCATAGCACTTCACTGGAAGCTTATAATTCAGTTGCTTATATAACACCTCTATTAACTGACACCCTGCGCATCCCATTATTGGTTGCCGACAGTTGCATCATTCCCAAAACACTGCATGCTATGTGAATGTCAGTGGCTAAAGACTATTGCCTTACAGCCTGCCTAGCAATATATATATATATATACTTTTTTTTATGGACTCTGCATATAATTTTATATTGTATTTTAGGAGGATATAACCATTAGGCTATCCTTTCACCTTTGGCAGTTTTTTGGAAGTTATGTTTTATATAACGGGCATTACCGCCTGGCTATTTATGCCAAGATTAAGGACCACATAGATCAAACACATTGGTCTTATGGAGCCTTGGGTCTGCTGACCTTTTGTCTGTTTTTAATATACCATAATAAACAGTGGATTTTATTTTCTCCGGTTCCTCCTGCTCTTGTCTTTAACCCCTTAACGACCGCCCCATCGGGAAACTACGTCCTCAGAAAGTGGGCCTTAAACCTAGAGGACGTAGTTTTATGCTTCCTCTTTGGATTGATGCCCACTGGCCTGAGGACGTGACAGCTCCATGCTGTCGGTGCCCGCAGGTAGCCGACAGCATGGAGCTGTCATCCCAGGATGCGGGCAGTCCCCCCCGGCATTGCGATCGGCGCTATAAAATGAATAGCGCCGATCGCAAAAAAGTAAATAAACTGTGTAAAAAAGTAGTAATTCAGCTGCTATGATGGATCGGATCCATCACGGCAGCTGAAAATACTCACACGGCTTGTCGGCGGTGTTCCCCGGAGATCTGGTCCTCCCGGACCCGCCGGCGGCCTTCTGCGCATGCGCGCCAGACGATGACGTCACGCGCACGCGCAGAAGCCCGGGTGTCCCCGGCAAATTTAAAATCTCCTGGCTCCCGGCTCCTGAAGGTAGCCGGGAACCAGGAGGTGTTACCGGGGACCACTGTGAGCGGTCCCCGGGCCCGCGATCACCGCTATCCATTGCGATAGCGGTGATCGCGAAAAAGTAAAACAAAAGTAAAGTTTCACCTCCCCTCATGGATCGGATCCATGAGGGGAGGTGAAGATACTCACCCCCGGTCCTCTGCGATGTCCCGATGTCCCGGGACCCGAAATCCCCGTCTGCGCATGCGCGCCCGATGATTGACATCGGGCGCGTGCACGGGGGGCTCGAGCACCGGGAAATTCAAAATTGCTCTGCTCCTGGCTGCCATGTGTAGCCAAGAGCAGAGGGATGTCACCAGAGACATGATCACTGTCATCCATTGGATGACAGTGATCATGTAAAGTAAAAAAAAGTGCAAAAAGTAAAAAAAAAAAATAAAAAAAAGGGGTAAAAGGTAAAAAAAAAAAAAAGTACAAAAAGTAAAAAAAAGTTTTAAAAAGTTAAAAAAAGCTTGTGTTTTATCTCCCCCCACGGATCATATCCGTGAGGGAGGATGAAATGACGTACCTAAGGCCTGCGGATTTATCCGCGGACCTCACCCCAGCTTCTGCGCACGCGCCCGTCGCCAATGTGGCAGGCGCATGCGCAAAAGCCGTGGTTTTTTAAAATCTCCCTGCTCCTGGCTACAAAACTTAGCCGAGAGCCTGGAGATTTCACGGAGGGCCGCGGTGAGCGGTTCCTGATCACGTGTTCGCCGTTATCCAAAGAATAATGGCGATCACGTAAAAGTTAAAAAAAAGGGGAAGGTTCATCTCCCCTCAGCGATGCGATCGGTGAGAGGAGATAAAACTTTTTACCGGAGGCCTCCATATTTGCACCCCGACGCAATCTTCTTCTGTAAACTTTCCCGTATTCTGCGCATGCGACCGCCGGCAAAACACCGCACACATGCGCAGGAGTCGGGGAGCCCAGGAAACCTAATACCTCCTTGCTCTCGGCGACCAACGGTCGCCAAGAGCCTGGAGCAGTGACAGGTGGCCTCGTTGAGCGGTCCCCGGTCACGTGAAAAAATGGTAGCGATCTACCTTTGGCCGGTCTCACATGACCGGATAGGAATTACGGATTCCGCATGCATCTGATCCGCGGTAATACGCAGATCAATCGCATTGGATTACACAATTCCACTCACATTAGCGGGTTGGAATTGTGTAATCCACTCGCAGAAAAGAGAACGCAGCATGTTCTTTTTTTACCGCGGATATCCGCAACATAGAGCCCATTGTGCTCCATGGTCATGGATATACCCGCAGCGCATACGCAACTACGTTGTATAGGGCTGCGGGTACCCGCGTCATCGTTAAGCGACGGTGAGGGAAATACAAACAACAACAAAAAAAAGTGTACTGCGCATGACCGCCCGTGTAAGTACGCACTTATGCGCAGTACATTATACGGCCGTACGCAGGGTCACAGCCGGGCTCACAGCCAGGATCCACCTACGGCTGCGTAAGCCCGGCGTTATTCAGACCGCTACCTGTAATACGCAATTTACAAGAAGCCCCGGGAACGCTCGCCTTCCTGCAGTTCCAGGAGCAGCTTGTTGAGCGTCTTCTGTGTGAGACCGCCGCACCTCATCAAGCTTACGGAGACTCACGGAACGCCACGTTTTACACCCCATCCCCGCCACTGAGGTCAAGAAATGACCCCCAAAAAGCATGAGAGGAGGGGGGATACCCGATTTTATTGCCCTATGTGCCCATCCCAACCAGCCTCCATAATTACCCGTCTTTGGAAATACTACACAGTTCACATTATTACTTTTATCTAAGATTTGGGGAACGCCGAAAAGGGCGTGGAGGGGGGGGGGGATTTTAGGGAGTCAATTTTTATTCTGTACGAATGAGCAATGGGGCCTGGGATTTATTCAGTTGTGCCCTGCAATCCAACGGGTGTTCCCTCCATTACAGGCCTTGCCATTTTTCCTGTAAGTAGATTAGGGCCACAATGGGTATGTTTTTGAACACGGGACAAACGGGGGTATCCATTTTGGGGTGAAAGTCTTCATTTCTATGTATACTGTACAAAAAAAAAGTTTTTAGAATGACAAAATTGCCACAAAAATGAAAATCGTAATTTTTTTCCTTCTGCTTTGCTGAAATTTATTTAAATACTGTGGGGTCAAAATACAGTTTTTAAATTGATACAACTGCCAAAAAAATGAAAATTGTAATTTTTTTCCTACTACTTTGCTTAGATTTATTCAAAAATTGTAGGGTAAAAATACACAGTACACCCCTAGATAAATTCGTTAGGGGGTCTAGTTTTCAAAATGGGATCATTTGTGGGGGTTCTCTGTCGTTTTGGCCGCTCAAGGGCTCTACAAGAGGGCAATGGGGCCTAAATCACCTTCATGCTAAATTTCTGTTCTGAAAGCCACCGACTACTCCTTTCATTTTGGGCCCCGTTGTGCATCCAGACAAAAGATTAGGGCCACAATGGGTATGTCTCTGAACACGGGAGAAACAGGAGTATCCACTTTGGGGTGCAAGTCTTCATTCATGTGTGTGCTGTACCAAAAAAGCAGTTTTTAAAACGACAGAATTGGCAAAAAAACGAAAATCACAATTTTTTCCTTTTGCTTTGCTTCAATTCATTCAAAAACTGTGGGGTCAAAATGGTCAGTACACCCGTAGATAAGTTCGTTAAGGGGTCTAGTTTTCAAAATGGGGTCACTTGTGGGGGTTCTCTTTGATTTTGGCCGCTGAAGAGCTCTACAAATGTGCTATGGGGCCTAAAACGCCTTCAAGCAAAATTTATGTTCTGAAAGACACCGACTACTCCTTTCATTTTGGTTCCCGTTATGCATCCAGACATAAGATTAGGGCCACAATGGGTATGTTTCTGAACACGGGAGAAACGGGGGTATCCATTTTGGTGTGTAAATCCTCATTTTCATGGGCTCTATAGGAAAAAAATAGGTCTTTAAAATGACATATTTGCAAAAATATGAAATTTTATTTTTTCTCCCGTAAATTGAACTAATTCCTGAAAAAAACTGGTGGGGTCAAAATACTCATGACACCCCTCAGTGAATACACTAAGGGGTGTAGTTTTTAAAATGGGGTCATTTGTGGGTGTATCTATTATTCTGACACTTATGAGCCTTTGCAAACTTGGCTTGATGCAGGAAAACAAAGTGCTCCTCAAAATGCTGAAGAGTAATGTTAAATTTGTACGTCCTCTAAATGGTTAAAAAAACACAAGTTTTTCAAGTGTGCATTCAGAATAAAGTAAACAGATGGAAATACATATCTTATCAAAAATTTGTACAGTATGTTTGGACATATTTGAGATATTACGGTTGAAAATGTGAAAAAAATGACAATTTTTTCAAAATTTTTCCAATATTGGTACTTTTAATAAATATACACAAATTATATCGGTCTCTTTTTACAATCTAAATGAAGTACAACATGTGGCGAAAAAACAATGTCAGAATCACTGGGATATGTAAAGCCTTTACGGAGTTATGCTACGTTGAACGACGCATGTCAGATTTCCAAAATTTGGCTCCGTCACTAAGGCGCAAACAGGCTTTGTCACTAAGGGGTTAAAAATTAATTTGCAAGATTCTGATCTGGATTTCTTTCCTGACAAGCTAGAAGCAGTCGGCAACGAACAAGGAGAAGTGTTCAACCAAGATGTCTGCGGAATCCCGCCTGCCTTAATACTTCATAGTTTCAATGAGTAAAGCTGCTGCTTTTTGTATAAGAGTGCTTTCATACGGGACAGAATATCACACAACAGTGTTGAGAAGTACAACCTCCTACGGGATATTCTGCTCCAAAATCCACGCTAACATGTGGATTTTGATGCCGAATTGAAAATGCCAGAATTGTGCCGGTAATTCGACATCAAAATCCACATTTAGCCTCGAGGACTTTGATGTGGAAATCTAGGTCAGCATTTTCCACAATGCTGTTCAGGAATGTTCCGTCCCGAGTGAAATCACCCAAAGGATGACAACAGGACACAGCAGGAAAAAATAGTAGTTCATTTTCTTTTTACTGCTCTGTGTAACATGCAGTAATGTATGATTGGTATTTATCATACTGTAATTCCACAGCTAACAAGAAAAAGCAATGCTGTAATAAATGACAATTTAAAGCTCAGAATTTAATGGAAAATTATTTTTACTTCCATTTCCAAGATGTTTACATTTTGCATTGTATATAGAGATATAACAATTGTTAATACACAAGATCTGTAGGTGATGGAGATTTTCTAGAGTCATATTTGAATTTAGCATCCGAAGATTAGTTAGTAAAACTATTTAATACGTGTTATGAAAAAAAGTTTACAATGTTTGACAAGTGTAATCCGTATAGATGAAGGGATTGTTGTTCCCGCGATTCACTCCTAGAGAAGAAAAATCAGTCTTGGAACTTTTAGCAAAAAGAAAAAAATTGATATTAAAAAAATATATATTGCCCACCCCCAGCTATTGTACGTGGTCAGCAGTATTCTGAAGGGAACATTCTGCTAGCTACAATAATACGGCGGTAGAAGAGTTTATCTTGTAGCAGAACGTTATCTTATCCTAAACCGTTAAAACAGTATTGCTTTTTTGCAACCTGTGAGTTGCACTGTGACTCCACTGCGCCCCCCAGAGGATGATGTCATAATTCTGCAATGTAACCCGTATCATGGCTAAAGTCACATTGTGACCCCAGCCCTCTGAGTGTACTCACACCCCTTTAATGCATTTTTTTAAATCTGTTAGTGAGGCACAGCAGGATGGTAATGATGGCGGGTGTCTCATAAATGTGCTGCTGTCACGTTCACGGTTATACTGACGCATAGGATAACTCTTCTGACACATCTTGTTAGCATTTAGATTCCACTGAAGGATTCACACGGCCGTATTTGTACAACGTATTACGCACGCAAAAATTGTGCGAGCGATATACAATGAATAGAGCCTATTGTGTTCAATGGGTTCATTCACATGTCGGTATATTGAGTGCATTTTGGGCACATAGAAATACGGAACATGCTCTCTTTTCTGCACATCTGCGCAGCGCAAGTGTTCTGCGAATACACAGGAAATGTGTGTATTTGGGGAACATATGGGTACGAAAACGATAAGATTTTGTCTGTATTTGTGTACGCAAACACGCAGTGCATTTGTGCACACATACACACACACAGTAGCAGAGATGTGCTAGTGTCAGCGCATTTTGGCCATACGGCATGTTGGGGCGGCCACATTGTTCTTACCCCCATGTGAAGCCAGTTTAGCACCATGTGGCATAAATTTATAGTGTTTTGTAAAATACTTCACGTTACGCTTCCTATAAATAAAATGTAATATCACAAGGATCCGCCCATGTTTTAATAGAAACTGGAGTGTAGTTATAGATGCCATGTCTGTCACTAAGGCACATGGATGTCATGGCTCTTGCCCCCCATCATTTGTTTTCGAGCGCCTCTCACTCTGGTCTGTCCTTGTGGTAAATGGTCCATTCCTTTGCACAGAACCCACATCAGGGCTGTATTCATGACTGAACTGATGTAATCATCCTGAACCGCTCAACTAATCCTCATCCTGGGATGTAAACTATTAGTATTCCTGAGCAGGTCGGTGTACTGTACTCTCTGCAATACAGTATATAGTCATGTGCTTATAGGGCAGAGCAGGCAGGGGGAGGAAAACATGTAATATGATTGTACCGTAACCATGTGGCTGTGCGGTAATCTCCTACCTTCTGCGGTTCAGCCTGATATCTGGGCGCAGGTTCCTCCTTCCAGACCCTCTACAACGTGATGAGAGGAAGCAGCAATGTGGAATCTATTGTAGTAATTGTGCTCTGTCTGTGGGCTCACTGTATGTTGTGGGTTTAATGTCTTCATTGTTTTCTGACCATACATGATTTGGTCACATTATAAAATATATATACCGGTAACACAGAATCCTTCACTCCCCGCAGATTACCCGTATCGTCCTGCAGTGAACATACAGGTACCACTCCTATATAATAACTCTGAGGCCTCGCTGGAATGTACCGTCTCCAACTGCTTTCCAGATGTAATAAGTGGGATGTGGATCAAGAAGGACAGACAAACCGGAGAAACAGATCACATAGCTGGAGATGGGGCATACAGGATCTCCCACCATGAATTGGGCAGACAGCCTAATAATACATACTCCTATAAGTCGTGCCTGATCTTCACCCCCTCTGTGGAATCGCATCAGGGTGCAGAATTCATCTTCCAGGTGGAACATCCGAGTGTTGAGCACCCGATGCAGAAGAGTACGGGAGCGCTGCAGATAGCTGGTGAGTATCAGACACTGCATCATAGAGGGAGGTCGAATGGAAGTCCGGATCATCCCGAGTATTTCCATCTATGAATACATTCTAGAACATCAGTATTTCTGACATAGTGATCATGATGTACAAAGCAGGATAATGTAATGTCAGGAAGCTGCACCCTTACTGGGACAGGATTATAGGAGTATGTTCACATGTGGCTGACTTGTTGCTGAAAATTCTGTGACTCATTTAATGTGATTGGGGCTTGTAGAGATCCATGTGCTCGCCGCTGGAACAACCCATTCAGGTAAATGGAACGGATTCTCATTTGGAGAAATGTCTGCAGCAAATCGGCCACAAGTGAATGTACACGTCTTTAGTAGTCATGTCCTAACAACCCTTATCATAAGTAGCAAAATTGCTATGGATCTCATCCTTTACAACTACACTGCAAAACCCACTTGTGCTGCAAAATTTGCATGTCTTACTTTTGTCTATAGCATGTGTGAAAGCACCCTTATTGGGCTCTCAGAAAACCACTAGGCAGCAATTGCTTAATTAGATCATGAAATGCTGATGGTTGTCCTCGTACCTACACGGGAGAACAAAATGGCATAAAATAGTTTTAAAAATGACTACACCCACAATGGACTCTGAAAAAGCAATACAGTAATTTTTATACAGTGTCCAAGACGTCTGTGAAATCAGCCGCATACAGTCCATGCAAAATGCAGGAGTGCCACAGATGGCTGGTGAATATCAAACTGTGCATCATAGAAGGTCAAATCAAGATCATTCTGAGTATTTCCATCTATGAATGCATTTTTCTAATCAGCATTTCTGTCTTAGTGGCATCATAATGTTGTGCAGGAAAATGGTAATGTTACGTCCGAGTTGAGCACAATTGCTACATCCGAGTCGGAAGTTATATTATGTCCAAAAAAGATGAACATACTGTACACACAAGGTACAAATGCAGTTCACACAATAGTATATAAGGAAACTAGAAAGTGGGGAACGGTAACTGACCCTAACCTACTAATTTGAAGGAATCCTACCTAAAGCAGTTCACACGCCCTCAAGAGGGCAACCCCACATCAAGAATCTGGGGCGACCCTGACTATCTCTAGATGGCAACAGGGAATGTGGGAACAGTAGATGTTACATTTTATTTCTTGTATATTTGTGGATCTTATTCTTGTGTAACAACATCCCAGATAATATATGTGTCTATGTATCTCCATGTATCTTGTTCACAAGCGTGTATTTTGCATGCTCTATTTTACTGCACATTTGTGTAGGGAAAGAACACATCTTGTACTCATTAACTCCTTAACAATATTGTTGCATTGGGACTAGAGATGAGCGAACGTACTCGGATAAGCACTACTCGTCCGAGTAATGTGCCTTATCCGAGTACCGCTGTACTCGTGCTGAAAGATTCGAGGCGCTCCGCTGCTGACAGGTGAGTCGCAGCGGGGAGCGGGGCAGAGCGGGCGGGAGAGAAGGAGAGAAAGATCTCCCCTCCGTTCCTCCCCGCTCTCCCCTGCAGCTCCCCGCTCCGCAGCGCGTCCCGAATCTTTCAGCACGAGTACAGCGGTACTCGGATAAGGCACATTACTCGGACGAGTAGTGCTTATCCGAGTACGTTCGCTCATCTCTAATTGGGACCTGTAGCTCGATGGATTTGCAGGCGTGGCTGATGTGGCTGGCTGATGCTGTGGTATTCTCCAACCAGCCTATTGCCACCGGTCTGCTGCACATAAATACCAGCCCCTCTTTGTAGAGGGTGTGGGTCATTTATTCATCCTATGTTGTTCCCGCTTTGAGCTTTGTGTTATGCATGTTAGTCAGAATTGTTTTTCCCATCTTCCCTGAGGACAGTCTGGACACCTGTATTCCCCCGTCTGCATCTTATGCAGACCCCCCCCCCCCTCCCTTCCCCTTTTACAAGAGTGGCCTCCAGACATCTGATGTCATTTGTTGTCAGGTGGGTGATGCCTGACACAGTTTCCTTTTGGTCAGTATGGTGTCTGACTCTTTCCTCTTGGGGTGAGGACACTTGCACTAGCTATTGTTTAATATCAAAATGCATGACAGTTCTGAGTGTGCTTACTGTTGTTTCTTTGTGTGAACAACGAAGTGTCTGTAGGTGATGAGACATGAGGGTGAATGTCCCTTGTCTATTTGTGAAATGTGCCCTGGCTCTTACCATTTAGGGCGAGCCAGGCCCCTAGGTTCCAGCGTGGAGCAGTCCCTTTGGGACGATCGCCCGCTTGTAAGCAGGATTCCTGGGGTTTAGTTGCCTTTTTACAGTAGGAACTCACGAAATAATAAGGACCCTTTTCATGGGCTGGAGAGCTTAAGTGTCTTGGCCAAAATACGAACCAATACCTCCTACACACTTTAGCTATTCCATGTGTTCTGGTATTCTAGATAAGTGTTTTGGCGTTCGTCAGTCGTTGTTGGATATTTACTCACAAGTCCCGTTTGTAGTTTAGTTTGCTAAGGTGTCCAGCGTGTATGCACGTTCCCCTATCCCAATACTTTTCAGCCCATGTTTGGGTAGCGTCTGTGTAGGGTTTTTTCCCCATGGCCTGTTTGAATGTGATGGTTATATGATGTAAGTTTAAGTTCTGGCAGGTTGCTGTTTAACACACCAGGATGTAAACTTGCGTCATGTGGATGGCGCAGGATCAGAAGTGAGCGCAGCTTCCCCGAGTGTGAAATGTCTGTTACTGATAGCCAGCCTTCTGCTGCAACAACGGAAATCTATGTTCCCATTGAACTCCGCTTTTAATCACCCACATACGTGATCTATGTAGATCGCTGCATGTGAAGGGTTTACAGATAGAGCGCGCTCCATCTGTGACGTCATTTGACCTCCGCTAAGAAATCTCGAAGAGCCAATGGGGGTGCCGTTGCCTATGAACCCTGTTGTAAGCATTTTTAGACATCAGAACCTTTTATGGTTTAAGTCCCCTATAGGGACATGTAAAATATAAAAAAAAATAAAAATGGCATGAGAGAAAAAAATATAAAAAAAACCCTCTTTGCACACTTTCTCCTATTTGTAAAAAAACCCAAAACGTTAAATCTAAAAAAAAAAGCACACATTTGGTATCATCGTATTTCTAACAACCTGTACAATAAATTGAACACATTATTTATCCTGCAGAGCAAACATTGTTAAAAATAAATAACTGGGCCACAATGCTTATTTTTGCTTTGCCTCTCAAAAAACGCAATAAAAGAGACCAAAAAAGACACATTTATTCCAAAATGGTATAAATAAAAACTGCAGCTTCTCACGCAAAAATCAAGCCCTGACAGAACCCCATCCATGGAAAAATAAGGTTTTTTAGCATTTTTGAATGCAACAACGTAGCAAAAATTCCCGAAAAAGGTTTTTATTTTCCAAAGTGGTAAAACTTAAAAAAAAAATAATAATTTTGGTATTGTCAAAATTGTACCGACTTGCAGAAAAAAATGCATTGTCACTTATGCTGCATAATTAATGCTGTAAAAAAAGGCAAAATTGTGGGTTTTTTTCTCTCTGCTCTCAAAAAAAAATAATTAAAAGTCATACATTACATGTATCCAAAAGTGGTACCAATAAAACTACAGTTCTCCGTGCAAAAATACTACCATGTTGACGGAAAAATCAAAAAGTTATGGCTTCTTAAAAGTAGAGATGAAAATCCCAAAAAAATCATTAACCCCTTAAGGACATGGCCTATTTTGGCTGTAGGGTTGCAAACTAATTGGATTTTTTAATGGCTGAAAGCATCAGTGTGAAATTTTATAGGTGCAAATGCACGCGCGAATACGCAGACGCTCTTGCGACACAGGCCTAGAGGGGAGTTCAGATGTTACAGATCTGTAGTAGATTTTTGGTGCAGATTTCACATCTAACAACTTACAGTACATGTGGATGGCGTTATAGGGTACCTGTCCACGGGCGTGATTTCGCTGGCGGTAAACCGCTGGCGAATCAACCCGGCCGAATCTTTCCATAGCATTGCTATGGAAAGTGCCGGCCCCGTGTCCACGAGCGGAGAATCATTGCGATTCTCTTCTTGCAGCGGGCAATTTGCAGCATGCTGCAAATTGCCCCGATTCTCCGCAGTCAGCCTATCTATCAGATTAGGCTGACCGGCGGAGATTCGTGTGCGTCTCCCGCGGTGGCGATCTGCCGCGGGACTTTGCAACGCCCGTGGACAGGGGGCCATATGTTGCAGCTTTGCAATTGTATTGTGAAAATGATGCTAATATGGAAACCATATCCACAACAAACCTTTAATGTAATACACACCAAATTTTAAGCAGAAACATTGGACTAGGTTTGTCCTACGTAACTAAACCATCCCTGACCCTTAGTAGCCATACTTATTACTGGACCTTGACTATAATAAACCAATTCCTTGCTGGAATCACTGCCAAAGGATATTCACTCCTCGCCACCAATCAACCTCTATCACTGGCAAAGGCAAAGCAATTCATGATAAAGCAGACCCTTCACTCAAAACCCTTTAAACTCAATGCCACACCCCTCGCAGGCACCTGATTACAATTAGAAATGCCCCATATTGGTCCCTCACTATGTGTAGTCACCACTGTTAATGGGGCCATGATTAAACGACTATATTCACTGACGGCAGATGTGTTTCTGTGGCTATCTCATTCAGTCTGATTGGCTCTTGTAGAAGTCTGTGCGCACGCTGCAGAAACGACCCCATTCAGATGAAACTGATTTTCCAAATTACAGATGAGTATCCCAGGGATCTATGGTGCTCTGAGTTTGGGTCAGTAGACCTGCGGTCTGGCTGGGCTGCTCTTTCAAGAATGTGTCCATAATACGTTCGTCGGAAACTGGCCTGAATAGCCAACATCCTAATGACCCCCAAATATAAGTAGCCACATCCCTTATAGGACTCTGAGGGGTTCATGTCCAATGGCTTTCTATCCGGAAAATACGCCTGAGAGTCAATCATGTGGTGGTCGCCATCGTTTGAGGAGGGAACAAAGTGGCAGCACATGTAAACCGGATGAAGTATGGAAAGCCCACATACTAAGAGCAGTTGTTCTTATTTCCAGATGCTGGTGACATGGACATTTAATGAGCTCTGTGAACTCTTTGGATAAACCCAGTAATGTGAAGATTCCTTCTGCCTGTACTGTGAGTATATAAGATGTGACGCCCATGTTCATTATTACTGGACCGGCTCCACCATTATGACAGATCTGCAGCTGTACTGAACCAGAACCGGATACCCAACAACCTACAGGACCTACTCCCCCAACCAACACTACACAACATGGACATGATCTGGGAGACCACCAGCAATACCTGCTCTGACCAGCGGCTGCTCTGGGGGCATCTCTGAGTCATCAGCTGAATGTATGTAATGTGACTGATAACGACTGGTTCACTTTATATGGTTATAAATGTACCTTTAATGTGCATCCATGATGAGAGAATGCAACATCTGTACAATGTCTGTAAGGTTACACTAAGTAACAGTACATCCTCCGGAGCTGCACTCCTGCCTGCTGACGGATCAGCGGGGTGAGATGCCGTCGGCTGTAATCCCTGCTGATCACATTGTTCTCTGCCTCTCACCTTCGGGTATGTTCACACACAGCATAAGTGTGACAAATGTCTGCAACAAACAATCCATCCCCTACATCAGAATGGTCAGCGTCCTGTGTGGGGAGTCTTATACACTCCATTCACATGCCTGGAGAAATGTCTGCAGCAGATTTGCCAATGGTGAACACATCTTTAAGGCTGCCTGTCCACGAGCTAATTTTCACTGCGTCCCTCACGGCGATAATCCGGCCACGGGGAATGCAGTGAATGCTTTCCATAGCATTACTATAGAAAGTGCAGCCCCCCCCCCCCCCCCTGTCCATGAGCGGAGAATCATTGCGATTCTCCGCTCGCGGCCGGCAAATCGCGGCATGCTGCGAATTGCTGCGGTGAGCCTATTTGTCAGATAGGCTCACTGCGGAAATCCGTCAGCTGGCTCCTGTTCCCCAGCGGCGGATCTCGCAACACCCGTCGACCAGGCAGATTTACAGTTCTATCTCTTTATACCGATCAGTAGCTCTGACTGAGATGTGTATATATAACACTATATATATATATATAATGTATAATGTACATCTGCTGAGTATAATGTATCTAGTGGTTTATAATAAAGCCTCTTTAGGTCTGTATTTGTCATTTTTACCAGATTCAGACAAAGTTTTTAGATTTTTTTTTTTTTTTCAATCCGTCTTACTTTTATGTAAATTCTGCACGCTGCTGGTTTATCGCTGGCAAAACACTAAGGGGACGTTTATGGAAGTAAGAATAGTGGTGAAAACTTGCAAAATTGTGCACAAGGCCTGCTTCTGCCAAGAAAAAGTTGCAACTTTTCAGAATAAGAGGCAGGGCTTGCTAGTAAGGGCGGTTCGGCCTTCCTGGCCCGATAACATCTGTCAGATGCTGAGATGAATTAGATCATAAATCCAGCATAGATGTCTGTGTGGGTGTATGGAGATGCTGAGATGTGCCTGATATATGAAGCAGTGTGTGCCTTTCATACATTAGGCGCAGTGTGCACTGGCAGGGATTATATTAAGACCAGCGTTTGAAACTCTGGTCTTAATAAATCTTCCCTAGGTGTGCAGAACTAAGCAGTTCTATTTTATCCATCAGAACTAATGAAAACCTTAACACTTATCCAACATAATGCCCATGCCTTATTCAGTGCAGTATATAAGCTTCATAATACACAGCGTCCATACAGATGCATGCAAGACCAGCAGAGAATGGAAAGCTTTGGTCAACCTGTTTCAGGCTACTCGCCCCCATAAGGCAACTGAGGGTATATGTTTCCAAAATCAAACACACCCCCCGCCCCCACGTGACAAAATCAGATCTCTAAATACAAATATTTTAAAATATACTTTTATATCAATTTTATGTTTTATTTGTGTGTCGGCATAATCTATGTCCTTTCTGACTTTCTAATGGTGAAGAACAAAAACACTGCAATAATTCAAACCATTAGGAAAATTAAATTCCTGACTCCGTTACTGGACAAATAAATTGTCAAATTCTCACTGATCACATTGAAAAATTAGTACAACAGGAAATTGGTTTGGCATTTGTTCTCTCATTTCTTGGGTAAGGGCAAGTAACTTGAAACATGCAGACCAAACTTTTGCATTCTCTGCTGGTCTCCTTTAACCCCTTGAGTGGCACGCCCGGAAATTTTCCGGGACGAGCACCACTGCCCATAGTGATATACCCCGGAAGATTTCCGGGCTATGTATCACTATGGGAGCTGCAGAGCACAATGCCACAAGCTGTGACATTGTGCTCTGCCTGCACAGTCCCACAGAGAACACAGCAAGGGCTTTGAAAAACCAGCAGAAGATATTGCCGATATGCCGGCAATCTCCTGCTTTGTTTACAGGTTGCCATAGAGACCATCGGCTTGTCAGAAGCAAGCCGATGGTCTCTGTGGCAGGGAGAGCTTGGTGCTTGGCTGTCAGAGGACAGCTAGGTACCAGCTCTTACAGCAGAGATCAGAGAAAACCTCCGATCTCTGCTGTGTTAACCCTTTACATGCTGCAGTCTATGTGACTGCAGCATGTAAAGGGCTGTCACCATCGGACCCCCGGAATGTGATCAGGGGATCCTGATGGGTCCCTGTGGAAGTCCCCTAAAGGGCCAAAATAAATAAATAAATAAAAATTTAAAAAAAACAAAAAAAGGTAAATTATAAAAAAAAATAAAAACACTTGTCTCCCTTTACTTTGTAAAAAAAAAATCAAAAATACAATCACACATGTGGTATCCGTGTGTCGTAATGACCCAGAGAAGGAAGTTAATACATTATTTAACCCCTTAATGACATGGCCCCTTTTTTTCTTTTTTCCCCATTTCTTTTTTTTCTCCCCCCTGTTTAAAAAAATCACAACTTGTCCCGCAAAAAACAAGCCCTCATATGGCCATGTCAATGAAAAATGAAAAAGTTATGGCTCTTGAGACGCAACTGCAAAATTAGTTGAAATTCAATGATTAGACCATTTTAAAAAACCTGCCCTGGTGGGCACGACAGGGTGGTAGGAAACCCGCCACTCAAGGGGTTAATGTATCTGTGCGGACGCTGAGTATTATGAAGGGTTTATGCTGAATTGAATAAAGCTTGGCCCTTTTCTCTTGCTGAATATATTTTGAGCTCTTTGGGTTTCGAGCAGAGTTGAGGTGAGCAGGATACTTCTTTCTCTGTGCTAAGAGATATTTTATTATAGAGACAAAGACCTGAAAATTATCTTTTATCTCATAGACCGGTCATCACCTAACAAGCGAATTCATTTTTATTTTCACTGTGATAGAAACTAAGGGTTCATTTAGACTGGGGGAATGTCTGGTAAACTATGCCCGATACTTGTCCCCGCATTCACTCGCTCCTGGGCTGGCTCGTTTACAGAGCAGCCAGCATGAGGGCAGGAAGGCTACAGGAGATTTCTCTCCTCGCTCTCCCCCGCCCCTCTCCATTGACTTTACATAGCAGCCGATGAGTATTCAGCAGCTGCTATTTACAATGAGCAATCAGCGTTCAGCTCATCTACCATTGGCTATGCAGCATAAACCATGGACGATGAACTGATCGCCCAGTGTAAATAGCAGCTGTTCAGTACTGAACGGCTGCTATGTTAAGTCAATGAAGAGGGGGCGGGGGAGCGCGAGTAGAGAAATCTCCCGCAGCCTCTCCGCTGTGAGCCAGCAATACTAGATCCCGTGCAGCAGCATGCAGGGATGAGTGTCGGGCATCATTTGCAGTGGCCCAGACTGGTGTTACAGGCAATCTTTTCCTTCATTTTAATGGCAACCTTGCCTGTAATTATCCGTACTGATAATGTGATTAAAGGGGTTTTCTGGGACTTTACTATGGTATAGAGATGGGCAGGCCTAGAAAAATTGGGAAAAAGTGTGTGGAATATGAATACCATGTTAGATATATTTATCATTGGAAAAGAACAAACTATATAACTTAAAATGGCTTTGGAAAAAAAACAGAATTTTTTTTTTCTTAAACTTTCTCTTCCTCCAGGCCTTCCCATTTCCTAATCTATAAATGAGCTGTCCTCAGGTTGGGTCATCAAGTTGGTCGGTG
This sequence comes from Eleutherodactylus coqui, assembly GCF_035609145.1. Taxonomy (NCBI): domain Eukaryota; kingdom Metazoa; phylum Chordata; class Amphibia; order Anura; family Eleutherodactylidae; genus Eleutherodactylus; species Eleutherodactylus coqui. The sequence goes on from NC_089844.1 coordinate 162,391,080, forward strand.
GGGGTCTGCCACTCGGGATCCCTGTAAATTGACAGCTGGCCTGGGAAACATCCATTGTGGACAAAGCTGGAAACTAGAGATGAACGAGCATACTCGCTAAGGGAAATTACTCGATCGAGTATTGTCCTTAGCGAGTACCTGTCCGCTCGAAAGAAAAGGTTCGGCTGCCGGCGCGGGTGAGAGCTGAGTTGCAGCAGTGAGCAGGGTGGAACGAGGGGGGGGGGGGGGGAGGGGGGAGATCTCCCCTACGTTCCTCCCTACCGCTGACAGCCAAACCGAGCGGGCAGGTACTTGCTAAGGGCAATGCTCGATCGAGTAATTAATTGCCCTTAGCGAGTATGCTCGCTCATCTCTATTGGAAACCAACAGCTCTGTCCATAGTGTGATGGCCCAAGTTGGTATTGCTGATATAGCAAATGCAAGCAATACTAACCCGGTCTGCTGCACGATGGACAAAGCTGTCCACTTCTGGCTCTGTCAGCAATGGGTCCGATATGAGCTGATCACCGGGGTTCCCGAGCAGTGGACTCTGCTGATCATTTACTAATGACTTATCCTGGTAGTACAAGCAGAAACACGTGGCAACTGCACTCATACACATCTAAAATCTGAATAAAATTGCATAACTCTTGTTTATACTAACCACACACAACTAAGGTTTTTAGCACATATTTGGATCAAACCGTCTTGTCCTATCCGCCACATCGAGGTGCCCATGCTCACAGGTTCTAACCCTAACAAATACATCTTTTAGGCCTGCACTTCCAACAGAACCTTGTCACTGTTTTGGACACTAAAACATAACTTTTAATAATATAATAAAATCAAAACAAACTTACAAACACACATAATACATAAACTAGGATTTGAGGTATGTAGAGTATAGGATGCTTCTCACTTGTTTCTGTAAATTATTTCCGTGAGTAATTTATAGTCCGTTTTAAATATAGACTTATAATTCAAAGTCCCAGATTTTCTAGTTATATTATATGCCACTGTAGGTGATCTTAAGTCATAAGAACAATATTGATTGGTCTTGATAAACTCCTTCACGCCTCTGGTAGTTATGTAACAAACTCTTCAACAGAAAAGAATAAGTCCTTCTTATGAAGTGTCAATCAAGTATAGGTCTAGTCTGTATTGACGCGTTTCGCTCCACACTGGAGCTCCTCAGGGACCTAGATATGCATTTTATATATGCCTCTATGAATATGAATCTACCATCAGACGTTATTCCAATATTGACATTTATAATATAATAATTCACCTATTGTGGTGAAAAATCACCCTGTACTGACACTTAGTATATGAAGCTTCAGTAGTTACTTTTGATATAGGAAATTACCAATTGGGGTGTGGAAAAGAAGGAAGAAAAAAGATAAAAAAAGTAAGTATTCGTCTGGCTGTGTCGTGGCCAAAGCACGGCCGAAAATCGTGTGAATGAGAGGCAGCTCTGACCAAGTAATGGCTGCAACTCCTGTTTTAACGCCCATTCAGACGGCCGAGCGCGACATTTATACACCGCACCTGGAATACAGTCGGGCGGGGGGAGACTGCTTAGCTCTGCTAAACTCCCTCCCCCTCGTCGACTGTCTGCAAGGGGGGGTGAGATGGAGCGAGTGTGCTAAACTTCTGCCCCTTGTCAGTTGCCGGCAATGGGAGGGGACGGGAGCTTAGCACACACCAGCTCCCGCCCCCACCCATTGCAGACAGCCGGCTAAACTCCCTTCCACCTCCCTTCTCCAGCAACTCCCATAGGAGCCATGTTCCGGCTAGAGGATAGTTCCAGAACTATCTTTTCTGGCCGACGTAAAAGTGCCCTGCCAGAATGCGCACTATATACGCTATCATGGCATGGCCGGGCAATTATACACAGTGAAAAATTGCCCATCTGAACACATGCATTGGAAACTAATGCATCAGATGGGTGGCGTATATCAGCCGGCCGTGAAAACACGGCCGATATACAACCGTGTGAATGAAGCCTCTGTCAGAGGATATAGAACTCCTGCATAAAGCAGTTTCTTCCAAATTCATTATAGATCTAAGGAATCCTGTTCCATTCAGGATCAACTGTTTGATAGCCTCAGGGTGCCTCCACACAGGTGTTTGCATTTTTGGGCAGGCGAAAAAACGCAGCGATGTGGCAAATGTGTGCCTGCTTTGTAAAGCGCGTGGTTGTGCCTTTTTTCACCCAAAATGAACAAACCATGGCTCAATATGGATACGTGGGCAGCTAAAAAAGCCAAAAGATAGAACATGCCGCAGAGAACACATCGCAGATGTAAATTAAACCATTGAAAGACATTGGTTTCATAAATCTGCTTTTTTTTACTCGCTCGCGCATAGAGCAAAAGACTCAGTGTTTTAGCTGTGTTATTGGCAATAGAAACGCGTCGAACCAGTTTAAAAACTACTGGAACCAGTTAATAACGAACCAGTTAATAACTACCACATTAAGTACAGCATTAACGCAGAACAAGCACAATCTACTAACAACCGAACCCACATTCCATTCAGTATTTAATTAGTACAGAAGCAGTATAGCAGGGACTAAGGAAGGAGATTTTTTTTTTTTTTTAGCTTCGGGGGACAATTTTGTGCTGATATGCCATATGCACAATTTGTTGCTCCCAGGCTATTATGACTGATTAAGGCCTTAGTCAGACAGGCGATTTTCCGCGCGATTTGCGCATGCGCATGCGTCCGGCGATTTTATAAAACCATTGCTTTGCAATGGTATCGGACACATGAGCGCTTTTTATGCGCTCGTCCGATAAATTATAGAACAAAAAATCGCAGATCGCACCTATCTGCGATCTGCGATTCCTGTTCTCTTCTCTATATGCGCTCAATGGGGCCGGCGGCAGCAGCGCCGACCCCATTGAGAACATATAGAAGACAAATCATTCTTCTCTGCCACAGCTGTAACAGCTGTGACAGAGAAGAACGATGTTTGCCCATTGAATTCAATGGAGCGGCAATACAGCCGCTCCATTGAAAGCAATGGGCTGCCGGCGTGCGCGGGGTGAATTGTCGGGAAGGGGTTAAATATATAAGCCCTTCCCTGCAATTCATCCTAAAATGTGTTAAAATAAAAAAAAATTGTATACTCACCTTTCCGCTGCAGCCGGAGTCCAGCCGCGGCCGCTGTCAGTTCTCCTGAACTGCTTCTTGGCACTATTCAGCCGGCGGGGCTTTAAAATCCCCGCCTGCTGAATGATCTGCCTCTGATTGGTCACAGCCCTGACCAATCAGAGGCTGAAAACACTCACACACCCATTCATGAATTTATGAATGGGTGAGTGACTGCTGCCTCTCAGCACTGAGCCAATCAGGGGCAGGTCTGACTCACACCATTCATGAATTCATGAATGGGTGTGAGTGAGGCATGCCTCTGATTGGCTCAGCGCTGAGCCAATCAGGGGGCAGGTCTTACTCACACCCCCTTCACACCCACTGCAGGACGGCCGTGCGGAGCTCCGGCTGCCGGGAGAAGGTGAGTATACAATTTTTTTTTATTTTAACACATTTTAGGATGGATTGCCGTCTCCATTGAATGCAATGCGCTGGACAGCTCCGGCCCGTTTCTAATGAAACGCGGCTAGGAGCAGATTTTCGGGCGATTTGCGGGCGACTTGCGCGCATCGGTCACGTGATTTGCGGATGCGCATCCGTCATGCGATCCGCAAATCGCGCGAAAAATCGCCCGTCTGACTAAGGCCTTAGTGTGTGTACTGGTCAGTTTTTCTCATGTCTAGTTCTCACTAGGCCTGGTGTCCTTTTGTGGTATACTGGACATAACCTATTTAGGTTGGATGCCACCTTTTAGTATACCTAACACGGCCTATCTAGAGGTTCGCTGTCATTTTTTACCACACCAGATACAACGAGGTAGTAGTTGTTCTGAGGGTTTAGAGGGTGTCTTTCTCTAACCAATAACCTATTTCTGACACTTAGATGTCACGTGTTGTAGATATCTGTTTGTTTGTCTAAAGTTTGGTCAATGATTTTAGATCTAGGTATAATAAGGTTAATTTTTAATAGACGGAAAAAAGGATCTTCACAGTGAAGGGTCTGATTTAATTCTTGATCCTCATGAAATAGCTAAAATCCTTTGGATAGAAGAGCAGAGGATTGCCTTTAAAAACTGGAAGGCAGCTACAACCTCTCCTAAACTTTGTATTGCAGCCACTGCTATAGCACAATCTCTTAAAATATGGTTGGATCAACTAGAGCCACAGATCATTAATAAAACCTCTAGGGAACAGATCCTGATTTTTTTTTTCCTACTATGACCAAGGCAATTGACTTTATTTCAGATACATCTGCTGATGCAATGAGATTTAGTGCTAGAGTGACAGCCTTATCGAACTCAGGTAGAAGAGCTTTATGGCTTAAATACTGGAATGGAGATTTATCTTCAAAAGCTACATTGTGCGATTCCTTGCCAGGATGAGTTTTTATTTGGATAAGCATTGGATGATATCCTGGAAAACACTTCAGATGAAGAGGGGTTTCCCATCACCTAGTTTTCCTAAACAGCAGAGGCCCTTTTGTAGGGAAAAGGATGGATGTAGAGAGTTTAAAAAGTGGAAATTCTGGAGGTCGGCAGATGGTAAAGGCAAGGGTTAAATGTTCTGTTTAACAGTCCGGCTCTACCAATAGAAACCAACAATGATGCCAGGCCAAGGTTGGAGGTCGTCTTTCCCTCCATTTTCAGGCCTGGGAAAATATTTCAGCAAGTTCTTGGGTAAAATAAGTGGTAAAAGAAATAATGTAACCTGGATTTCTTCTATTCTCCTCCAGAGGAATTTTCACCTCATGGATCTAAGGCAAGATTCTCCAAAACAGTATGCCCTCTTAGATGTTTTTTCTCTTAGACAATGTTTTAGTTTCAGTTCTGGAGGTAGAGAGGGAGAGGCTTTTATTCCACACTCTTTAAAGTTAGACAAAAGGAACATTTTTTTTCCCACTAGAAATTTAAAAGCCCTCCATCCAGAACTGTCCTTTGTATACTAAAAGTTCTGGATGGAGTGTTAGGACAATGGTTTGTCATCTCTATAAGAACTGTGTAATGGCATTGATAAACATCAAAGATGCCTATTATAATGTTCCGATGTATCACATATTACAAATACCTCAGAGTAGCAATAATGACCAAGCATTCAATATTCTATCTTCAATTCCTGGCCTTACAATTTGGGATATCTCAGGCTCGCATGACTTTTTACAAAATTGGTTGCAGAGATGATGGCTCATATAAGAGAGCAGGTTCTACAGTGTGTCCCCGAAAATAAGGCACCCCTGAAAGTAAGACATTTGCAGAAGTCCCAAATATAAGGCACCCCCTGATAGTAAGGCATAGTAAAGTGTGCAGGCAAGTCAAGAGGCCTGTCCTCTGCTGCCATCCCCGTTGTCTCCTACCTCCAGATGTATAGGTAGATCTGCAGACAGTCTGCTGTTATCCTGTCCCTGCTGTGCTGTACGAGTGTGCTGTTGTGAGCTCCCCTTGCTGGCTGGAAAAGTCCATACTGTATGTTCTGTTCCTGCTGTACACGTCTGCTGTGATGAGCTCCCCCTGGTGGCCGGAAGCTGCAATACCATCCCTGCTTACAAGTGGTACAGGAACTTCTGTCTGCAGACAGGTACGTTACTTTACAGCCCTTATTTTTTTTTTTTATGGCTCTGTGTGTGAGTCAGGCAACCTGTGTGTGATTCTTAAGGCTGGGTTCTCACACAGCGTATTTCCAGCGGAAATTTCGCAGTTTGGCCACAGCGATAAACAGCGAGATTTCCGCCCGGAAAGCGCTGCTTCAAAACCCACGGCACTTAGCCGCTTGTTTTGAAGCAACCTGGCCGCACGCTTTTCCGTTTCTGTGGCCGGTGAATCCACACCACAACACCGGCTTCTCTCAGCTTTGCCGTGACAGATTTGCGGTCCCATGTGGACGAGATTTCTGACAAATTTCATCCACAAAGCTGGCCAATTGAGGGATTAGCGGCCACAGACAGATTTGCCGCGGCGAAATAAGACACCCCCTGGGTCATTCCATGTCAGTTCAACCAAAGCTCCCAGTCGACCATCTCAGATTTCAATGAAATTTTGCAAAAGATAGACCCTGACCCTAAACTAAGATAGCCAGAATATTAGGCTTCAAAGTGCTTTGGTTCACGAGCTACAGGTCTTAATCTAGGGGGTTGTCATGTGATTACAGCCTACAGGTCTTAATCTAGGGGGTTGTCATGTGATTACAGCGCGCAACCTGAAAAAAGTGGCGATTTCAATCCATTGCCAAGCCAGTTCCAATGACTCTAGAGCAATGAAACTTCACACACTAGGAGAACTTTTGGTGCTGAATCCAGCTAAGCTCCTCAGACTGCCCCTCTTATCATCATTCTGCTACCATTGCATGTCAAAGTAGCTGAAAAATTCTATTGCGCAAAATAAAACTCATATTTTAAGCAGTAATAACTCATAATCAATGCAATCCAACTCAGCTATGAATTTATCAATGTGTACTCCATAGAAATGTTTCTCATTATTCACATTATGGACCCAAAAGGATGCATAGCTCTTAAGATACAATGAGTCAACAATGGCAAAAAACACTTTTTTGCAAATTTTTCCCTTTTTCAAAGGCGAAAATCGGAATGTACTCCATTTTTATTTTTTTTTTTCATTTTTGTTCTATTTGGAAGAGAATTTTTTGCTCTACAAGATTCGATGTTTTTCATTTTGTTCCCAGACCTTCTAGATGGGAAAATATCAATGTCAGTGAAAGTCCTATGCGCTCGCGGAGGTCAAATAATAAAATAAGTGTAAGTTTTGCATGGATGTATAATTAGTTTAGAAATCATGAGAAGGTAAATTATTTTTGGAATGAGACAACTTTTTCTGCTCAAGAAACTTATGTGATCAAAAATTGCATGGCGAGTTCAGGTGGACCACAAGCTTTGGCCTAAGATGGTCAGAATATCATTGAGTGTTGCATAATGATTGTGGTATATTACAGTGATCACTGGGCTTATTTAGCACTCTATCCATATTGGATACTAAGATTATCTAAGGCTAGCATTTGTGTAATAAATAACTAGTTAAAAATTCTCTTCCAAATAGAACAAAAATGAAAAAAAAATAAAAATGGAGTACATTCCGATTTTCGCCTTTGAAAAAGGGAAAAATTTGCAAAAAAGTGTTTTTTGCCATGTTTGACTCATTGTATCTTAAGAGCTATGCATCCTTTTGGGTCCATAATGAGAAACATTTCTATGGAGTACACATTGATAAATTCATAGCTGAGTTGGATTGCATTGATTATGAGTTATTACTGCTTAAAATATGAAATCACAGAGGTGAGGGGAAAAAAACCCCACATTATTCACAGAAAAAGCGAAAAATACAATACCTGAAGGTCTGCAAAGCAGACACAGTCGCCATAGGCACGATCGCCATAAGGCAGGCACAATCGCTGTAGGGCAGGCGCAATGGCAATAAGCCCTGAAGATATGCAGTCAGCTAGAGAATAATGTGGAGGAGCAGCTTGTTCCTGGCAGACTAATATGCAGTCACCCACTCAACCCAGCCCAATTTGGGGAGGAGTGACTGCATATACTAATAGCCTGCACATGTGAACGATACCAAAGATGCCAGCCATAGATGGGTGGTGACCCACCATACAGGATATCAACCCTGGCTGATATAACAGCGGGTTGCCCTGTATCTCTAAAGTGGGCCACACTTGGCTGGCATCTTTGGTATCGTTCACATGTGCAGGCTATTAGTATATGCAGTCACTCCTCCCCAATCTGGTCTGGGCTGCTCCTCCACATTATTCTCTAGCTGACTGCATATCTTCAGGGCTTATGGCCATTGCGCCTGCCCTACGGCGATTGTGCCGGTGGCGATTGTGCCTGCCTTATGGCGATTGTGCCTATGGCAACCGTGTCTGCTTTGCAGACCTTCAGGTATTGTATTTTTCGCTTTTTCTGTGAATAATGTGGGTTTTTTTTTCCCCTCACCTCTGTGATTTTATGTAATTTATAGTGAGTTAGCGTAGGTACTAACGGAAGCGGTGTGGCCTCGGCGCGGCCCATCAGCCTATGCGTTTTGGCCAAAATGCAGTACCAACACCCGCATTTTATTAGTATGCATTAGTACTTTTGTATGTAGTTTGCTAGTTGGTGGGGGAGCCCAAGATGTCAGCCAGTGTGGCCCACTTTAGAGATACAGGACAACCCGCTGTTATATCAGCCAGGGTTGATATCCTGTATGGTGGGTCACCCACCACCCATCTGTGGCTGACATCTTTGGTATCGTTCACATGTGCAGGCTATTAGTATATGCAGTCACTCCTCCCCAATCTGGGCTGGGTTGAGTGGGTGACTGCATATTAGCCTGCCAGGAACAAGCTGCTCCTCCACATTATTCTCTAGCTGACTGCATATCTTCAGGGCTTATGGCCACTGCGCCTGCCCTACGCGATTGTGCCGGTGGCGATTGTGCCTGCCTTATGGCGATTGTGCCTATGGCGACCGTGTCTGCTTTGCAGACCTTCAGGTATTGTATTTTTCGCTTTATCTGTTAATAATGCTTAAAATATGAGTTTTATTTTGCGCGATAGAATTTTTCAGCTACTTTGACATGCAATGGTGGCAGAATGATGATAAGAGTGGCAGTCTGAGGAGCTTAGCTGGATTCAGCACCAAAAGTTCTCCTAGTGTGTGAAGTTTCATTGCTCTAGAGTCATTGGAACTGTCTTGGCAATGGATTGAAATAGCCACTTTTTTCAGGTTGCGCGCTGTAATCACAAGACAACCCTCTAGATTAAGACCTGTAGGCTGTAATCACATGACAACCCCCTAGATTAAGACCTGTAGCTCGTGAACCAAAGCACTTTGAAGCCTAATATTCTGGCTATCTTAGTTTAGGGTCAGGGTCTATCTTTGTGCAAAGTTTCATTGAAATCTGAGATGGTCGACTGGGAGCGTTGGTTGAACTGACATGGAATGACCCCCCTGAAAATAAGACGTAGCGCATATTTGGGAGCAAAAATTATTATAAGACGCGTCTTATTTTCGGGGAAACAGGGTAGTCATCGTCCCATACCTGGGCAATTTTTTCCTGGTTGGTCCCTCAGTGGATATTCTGAAAGTTCGTACCTAGAGTATTTTATCGATGGTGACCGACTTGGGTTAGAACACAAACTGGGAAAAATCTTCTCTTGTCCCAAACATAGAATTCAGGTTTTTGGGGTTGCTCCTGGATTCCAAGTTACAAGTGTGCCTTCTACCTCAGGAAAAGGTTGTTAGTAAAGAGGAGTTGCATGAGGGTAATGAACTCCAGGAAAAATTCTCTCAGACAAGCAATATCTTTTCTGAGTCTACTGACTTCATGCATTCCTGCTGTGAGTTGGGCATAATTTTCATTCCAGACAACTCCAGCTTCAAATTTTGAATCTTTGGGATGGATCACCTTCCTTCCTGGACCAGAAGTTCAGCATTTCCAATTCAGTAAAAATTTCCTTCTCTGGTAGACATTACCTGCAAATCTAGAGAAAGGGGTGCCTTGGCAAAAGATCATATTACTACAGCCGTGAGACCCTGGGGATGGGGTGCCAGCTAGAGAGTCACCATATTCAGTGGGATCCACCATGGCAAGTAGAATCCCAAAATGTACAGAGCCATTCTGTTAGCAATGTCCCAGTCCATACACATAATTGCAGGACGACACTTAAAAATATTTTCGGACAATATAACTGTGGTTGCATATGCCAACAAATAAGGGGGTACAAGGACACAGAAATTGAGTATTGCTTTTTAAATTTATCAGAGATCAACACCCTTTTCTCGATGGCAGTTCATTTGACGGGGTCAGAAAATATTGACAGATTATCTCAGCCGGCATCAATAAGGCAGGGGGAATGGATGTTGAATCTGGAGATTTACAACCAGATCTCCAGTCTGGAGAATACCCATTCTCTGGGGAATACCCACTGTAGATCTTCCACATGAGCAATGTTTTGTAGCCTGAAAGAACCGATTGGAAACCATGCATGCAGTTTTTGTAGTGATGACTTTGTAGCCCGTGTGAAAGACGCCTAAAGGAAACATAAGATTACTTACCGGTAATCTTCCATAAGCCAATGGCAGCAGCTCAATGTTCCCTACTCCCCCCCCCTTTTTTTTTCAGAGTTATGATTCATTTTAAGTGCAGATAAAAAAAATGATATGTATACAACAAATAACTATAAGGTTAGGATTAGAGATGAGCGAACCTACTCGTTTCGAGTAATTACTCGATCGAGCACCGCAATTTTCGAGTACTTTCGTACTCGGGCGGGGGGAGGCGTGGCGGAGCGGGGAACAGGGGGGAGCCCTTTCTCTCTCCCTCTCCCCCCCCCCCCCACTCCCCACTGCAACCCCCCACTCACCCACGGCGCCCCCCGAATCTTTTCGCCCGAGTACGGAAGTACTCAAAAATCGCGGCGCTCGGGCAAAAAAGGGGCGTGGCCGAGTACGCTCGCTCATCTCTAGTTAGGATTACACTCCCATGGATTTATGAATATTGCTATGAATTAAGGTGAAGGGTGTGCCTGCCTTTAAAGCGATCTGGGCTGTTCCTGTTTCCTGTCTGGATGGGAGGTGGGCTCTCACTGGTGCTGCCATGGGCTCATGGTAAACCTATTACTGGTAACCAGGGTGTAATATATAGATATGCAATTGATTCTCTTTATTCTCCTGCTCAGTTGTCTATTGGAAGCTGAGAAGTTCTGGTATTCGTCTTGCTGAGGAGCTCTTCAACGCTCATAAGGGTTTAATACAACACGTTTGTGGGATGGAAATTTGTTCAAGCTGGTCTCCATTTTGAGAATACAACATGGCTGCTCCAAATAGGAAGAAAAAAGTTTGGTACATGTTGGCCAGTAACTATTTTGTTTTTCTTACTGAGAGCAATAACGTCTTGTGCAGGCGTGTTACAGTATTGGAAAATGATGTATTCTTTGTCTTATTTTATCTGTGACGCTCCTCAGTTCATTCAGTGTTCCTTTTATTCTACAGTCCGACAGCTTATACAAATGTGCAGGTAATTGATATTGATGAATCAATTGTGAACATAGCTAATATTTTAACTCATGTAATAGCAAAATATTATTCGATCATACTAGTAGTAAAACTATGACTAGTGATTGGTTGCTGATCTTCATACTAGACATCACCCATCCTGTCCTCTTCTCTCTCCTGCTTCCAAGAAAACTGTATATCTAAAAAAATGGTGCCACAGCGATGGTGACGGGGAGGTATTATAATACTCACTGATTGTGCAGCATCCGATGGTACCACGCCGTAATCCACTAGAGCCTAATAAATGCACCAATGAGGGTCATGTACAGGTAGTCGCAGCCAAACCTGCACACATCATGCAACCCTCTCCCATAGTCCACATGGGTAGAACGAAATCCAGGAGGCAAAGGCAATGGAGAGAATCGGGAAGAATAGGCGCTCAATTAGTGCTGAGGTGGATACCAACAATATAAACAAAAAGGTGAAAGACTATTACTTAGATCTGCAGTGGTAAGACCTTAGACCCCCTATCCAAAAGAGTGCACTAGTACTCATAGGCCACTGTTGCTACCAATTGAGACCCCATGATCACATCGCGGGGGGTCCGATGGGTGAGAGATGGAGCCCCTACGTCTGTGTTTTATATGCAGCGGTTGAACTGCCCATGGCATGTAAAATGGGTTCAACAGCAAGGATTTGTGGTTTCTTCAATCTCTGCTGTTGGGGCAGGTCCTAGGCTGTTATCCAACAGGAGACCCATGCCAAATGGTGATGGGGTGTGTGTACTTGTATATAAATTGTAGTGTTTGTTTGTGAGTTGTTAGCTTGAAAAAGACCCAGTTTGGGTTGAAACGTCGCTGATGCTCAAGACCATGGGCTTAATAAAGGTCGTATACTTATTATAAGTCGCTGTGTGGAGTGCTGCCTTCATCATCTACTTTCTCTGGTTTATAAACCATAAATGACATCACAGGAAAAGTATTTACCTCCAAGAATAATTAGAATCCATGATAGGCTACAACTAAAATGTTTAACATAAGTTGCACCTTTTAAAGTGTAACTATAATATACAATAGAACACTATGATTTCACTGGGAAGGAATGCAAGGGAAGGGGTCTGAGGGACCATATTATCTTCTGTCTTATCTCGTACTACTCTCTGGTATATAGAAATCAATTTCACTTAACCCCTTCACTACTTATACTAGCAGCCTGCTGTATCTTCCTAGTCTACAATTTAATAGCAAAAACAATTAACTGATACATTAATCTACAATTTTCTTAACACTCCCCACTTTAGTGTCTCAAATACATATATATAAAAAAAGTAATAATGGGTAGCGCTCCAGACAAATGGAATAACGAATAAGGCAGGATTTATATATAAAGACTCTATGAAAAGGAGAACTCACCCGTGAGGCCGGGCCCGTGGAGCAGGCTCCTGTACGTCAAGGTCCAAGTTTGCGTAACAGATCACCAAGCGTGAAATTGAATTTTCTTGCACTGGTCATTGAAGACATCTCATGGAGAGCGTCATGGTAGGTCCCAGAAGTGGAAAGTAGGCACCACGGGATAAACAAAGCAAATGGATATAGTACAAAAATACCAGCTCTCCAGTGTTACGAAAAAATAGCAGACAAAAGGTATGGGAATATGTTTATAACACCAAAAGTTTAGCAGCATCTAGCACTTACTTCTCAGGGGTGCTTGTTGAAAAGCACCCTTGAATCCCGGAAAGCAGGCAGAATCCAAATAATAAGTAAAGAAAATCTTTATTTTGCGACACGTTTTGTCCGAGCTGACAGCTTGTCCAAGTCTCCGAATGGAGGTGTGGGAGAGCTTCTTCTGATAACAACTGCATCCAGACTTGGTTCTCGGAAAGAACAGAAACAGATGTCATGAAACACTGCACCGTACCTCCTGCTCTAAACTTATTTCTGCTTTGCATTACACACAAGCTCATTCACATCTTATATTGCTCCATTTTGTATCTAGCGGCCATTTTGAGACAGATTCTTCCATATTATGAGCCTGTACCTTCTCAATCCCCCCTAGATACTGTCTCAAAATAAACAATACTTGCATGACTTCTACAGAACGGGGTAAAGTTTGCTTTCCCTATTTCTAACTTATGATCTATGCCCTACCTATCATTGTTGGTCAGCTGTTCAAGAGCTAATCCCTGCCCCGACAACTAATCCTAACTAACTAAACGCGAAGACCTAATAGACACAGAAGGGATCTACAACACACATGCTACTCTTTTCTAATGGCTGGGAAACTAGAGTGGTCACCCCTGTTTCTGTTGAGACAGATCCATAAGGGGACAAATCGCTGTTGTATAATAGGCATATAGCCATTGCCTGGGGTTTCTACATATACGGGAGCGACAGGCACCATCTGATCTGTAAGCTTAGCACAGGAGTGTCTTATGCAGGGTACAATACAGACAGAAAGTAGCAGGAGTATGATAAGAGTAACAAGAATTCCTATCTGTATCAAGAATTGTTTCCATTGTCCATGCAAACCACTCATCTCAGGGCCTAAATTACTCTTTAGTTCTTCTGACAGTGTAGTTCGTTTCTTTATTGCAATAGTCACTTTACCTGTGGGACCTGTATTATCTGGACGTGCCACAGATCTCATCAATCATTTTACAGACACCCCCCTTGGCACTCCTATTGTATATATATATATATACATGTGGATCAAACCTGCCACCTGGATCGTCAATTTCTCTCTTAGTACCGTGTGGTATTGGATTCTCACCCTCAGTGTCGTCTTATTGCACATTTGATTGTATTAATTTGTTCTGATCCCTGAAACAGGGGGCTAGTGTAAGTAGTCAAAGGTGTGTGTTAGAGGAATTGTACCACATTATAGCATGTAAAGGATATGCAGGATCATGAGTTCTGTGCTCCGGGACCCAGGGCCTTTTTGCAGTGCGAGGTGTGGATCCAAGTGGGCTTTCCTTCGAGCTTGACTGCAGTTGGGATGATGAGAACATCTGGTAAGGACCTTCAAACCGGGTTTCTCTCTCAAACTTTTTCACATAGACCCTGTCACCTGGTTTCAGATTGTGACACTTATCTGTAGGACCTGGGAGAAAAGCAGAGACTGCAGAATGTGTTATTGACAATTCCTTGGAGAGACCTATGACAAAATTAACAAGAGAATCATTCCCCAAACTCAGCTACTGTGGCATGTACCCTCCTGGGAAAGAACTAATGGAAGACACTCAATTCAAGATTTGCCCGTTTTCTTCATTGCCTTTTGTATCTACTTTCCCCCTACTCCATGAATAGTAGGGTGTGTGAAAAGCCTGGAATATACCCAAAGCAGACATGATGTGTTGCATTATTTCACCTGTGAAGTGTGTACCTTTGTTTGGCTCAATCACTTCCGGTGCCCCATATCTGCAGATTACCTCATTCATGAGCTTCCGTGCGGTTACCTGCTTATTTACTTTGGCAACAGAGTAGGTCTCCAACCTGAAAAACATCAACAACAACAAGCACATATTCATACTTCCCAACAAGTGGGAGCTGAATGTAGCCAATTTGCAATCCCTAAAATGGGTAGAGTAGCCCTGGCAAGTGTTATGTGGCAATTTTTACTTCTGCCCTGTTGCTTTACGGCAAAGATCATGCAAAATTGGAGAAATGATGCAGCAGCTACAGGAAACCCAGGAGCCACCCGTCCTCGTTCAAGCACTGACATCATTGCTGCTTTGAGAGGTGCGTCTTTCTGTGCATCATGGGGCACAGGGACCGTGGTAGGCAAGTTCTGTTGACTGTTCGCCATACGCCGTCCCTTTTTAGTCCATTTTTCCTTTTCTTCTTTGCTGGCTTGTAACTGTAAAGTCCTTAGTATATCAAAGTCCAAAGTTTTTAGTCAATGTCCAAAGTTTAGTCAAAGTCCAAAGTTATTGTTAAATTCTTCTTGTCTTGCACGGCTTGAGGGCCTCTGCCTTTGCTATGTGGTCTGTGATGGCGCTGCCTCTATCATCTACAGTCTATCATCTAACACATATCTACCAAAATGGTGCTCAGCACACCTTCTGTAAAAGTTAAATTCAGGGCTTTACCAGTTCTATCCCACTGTGTAGGTTCAGACATTCCCCAGTAACGGTTCCCTAGTTCCCCCCCCCCCCCCCAACAAAAAACACTCTCCAGATTCACCAATATTCCTAAAAGTAATACTGCCCCTTCCATCCTGCACTGAAGGTTCCCTGTGGCTATGGGGTTGGATTTCTTCACCGGCTTAGAGACCTCAACCACCTTATGTAGTATCTTCCCCAGTCACCAGGCTATTCAGGGAACCTCTAGCGGACTGTCCCTGCTCTGCCTGTAAAACCTTTTTACAATGGGACAGGTAAATCCAAATTTATCTTTCAACATTCTTAATTGCTGTGGGGGGTGGTGAGGAGTACTTGGTAGAGTCCTTCTCTCTTTGGGGTCTTCCAGTTCTTTTTCTTTATCACTTTTAATAAGGACCCAATCACCTGGTATTATTTCCCTTAGTAATGCTTTGGCCACTGTGGCTGCATCCGACTGACCTGTAGGAAACACTTCTATCCACTTGGTCAAAGAATCTATGGTATAATAACTAGACAATATTTTTGACCTTCACATTTGTTTAATTCAATATAATTCACACCAAATGTGTGGAATAGATACTGAGGTATTGGAAAATACCCCCTTTTTAGTCTTATATTTCCTTGTGCATTGTGTGTTTTAGCACAAACAATACAAACAAAAAAAAATGTTTTTAGAGTAATTTGTGAAGCCATATGCTGTGAATACTTTAGATATGAGTACAACCATATCCCTCCTGTTCGGACATGGCAAAGGGCATGGCTCAATACTGCTGCATATCTACATAGTGACCTTTTTACTCTGTGCCCACTGACAGGCCTTAGTCAGAGCTACTAGTTCTGCTGCCTGCGCAGAGTAGTGCCTTGGCAAGGACCCAGCTATTATGGTCTCTTCTAGTGTAACCACAGCATGCGGTGGCATTGGTGCCATCGAAGTTCTTCCTGGACGACCCATCTACAAAGAGAGTGTATTCAGCATCTGAAGAAATAGGCAGTAAGGTAGATGGATTGAGTGTAGTATAACTCTCAGTTGTCAGGTGTGGTTGTAAGAGCACTAGTGTCATGCAGGAGGGATGTTTGGAAGGACTAAGATATGAGTATAACTCACTGTTTGCGGTACTTTCAGTGTGAGTGGGTGGAACAGCACTATAGTGGCAGAAGGTCTGACTGCTTCAGCTGCCGCTACTACCACTTGTGCACAGGGTGGGAGTGAGCGGGCTACTGGATCTAGTCTGGAAGAGTAGTATGCCAGTGGTCTTTGTTTCCCACCGTGTTCCTGAGTTAACACGGAGGTAATATATTTTTCCCTTGAGTCAACAGCACAAAGTGCTCGTAGTTCGGCAGCCCCCAAGACTGATGTGCCCACCAGAGTCTATTTTAACCTGACAAAGACTTTCTCAGAGGGTGCATCCCACTGGATCCTGTCAGCTGCAGCCAGAGGTTCATCATAGATGAGTCTGGTAAGAAGCGCTGTCAGAGATGCATAATTTGGGATCCAGGCTCTGTAGAAGTTCGTCATTCCCAAAAAAGACATTGTTTGTGGTTTTGGGACCTCCAGAATTGCTTGCTTCCTAATGTCATCCAAATGCCTACCTTTATCTGACAGATTATACCCAAAATATTTAACCATTTGCTGACAGTATTGGAGTTTCTTTCTGTTTGCTTTATGGCCTTACTCATAGAGAAACCTCAAGAGCTCAATTGTGTCCTCCCTACAATACTGCTCACTGTCTGCTGGTAGCAGTATGTCATCCACCTACAGTAGTAGCTGACTACCTCTAGGAGGTTGGAGTGGGCTAAGTTTGCTGACATAGCCTGGTAGAAGATTGATGGAGACTCACAATAGCCATGAGGTACTGTGGTGAAGGTATACCTTCTTCCCTTAGGGATAATAGAAATACCTAATTTTGTTGTCATATCTCATCTCAACAAATTTACAGGACATATTTGAGACAATATAATTGACATTTTACAGGCTTATCTGTCTCTGGCTCTCTTATAACTCGTTCAGGGAGGGATTCCCTGTGGGTCCGGCCATTAACCCCTCTTACCATGATATGACTATTACTACATTTTACATTGGGTAGATATTGCGATGTATTAATGTCCTGGTGGCTCTCAAGTCCACCAGGAAAGTAATTATCCGCCCATTCACCTGGAGATCCTCCAAGTGTTGTACAGCCACCCCTCCTAGTCATTTTTCCTGAGGTGCTTGAGAACATTGTTTCTCAGGACATTCTCAGGCAAAATCACCAAATTTCCCATAGTTCCAACACACATTTAAATCCTCGAGCTGCATCCCATCTCTGTTTCTTCCTCTGCCTCTATTTCCATGTTCCCTCGCTGTCCAATGACCTCTCTGACTTTCCTGAACCATTGTATCACATTCTTCTCCCTATATAAAAACTTTCACTGTCTCCCCTTTTCTTTGTAAAACTTACCTGCACGTTTTGCATATTCCAAAACATCCTGCAATGATCTTGTCCTAAGGGTAACCATGTACCTCATTATAGAACCTCTTGTTTCCTTCTTTACTCCACTTACAAACTCATTCTTGAATGGCCGATTATATGTAGCGTTAGGGTCATCTCTCTCTCCCTGATTATCCTATGGAAGGGGTCTACCATCTCCTCCCCTCCCATTCCAATTTCCTTCTACAGAACTTCAATCTGGCCCTAGAATTCTTCTACCTGCTCTATTTTTTTGCATTCAATTTTTAACTCATTAACCCTCTAAATTGTTTATCAAACTGTCTAAGATGTATTTTTTGTATATGGGTGTGACAGTTTGGGGCTTCTTTTAACCAGACTTCAGCAGCGGATAATCCGTATTTCAGCTGATCATTAGTTGACTTTGTCTGTATTTTATCACATAATTCTTTACAACTAGGAACTTCAAATTTATTTTTAAATCTATATTTGTTTTCCCATGTGGTAGATGGCTGAGAGGTTTGCCATTTTGTCTGTATTTTCTGTATTTTTATCAGCTGTGAAGATGCTATATTGTGTCTCTAATATAATCCTCTGGGGAAAGGAAACATACCCCCCCCCCACCTCCACCAGAATTGAAGGAGCAGTGGATTGTGTCCATAAACTGGTTAAACTGGTTCTAACCAGTTGAAAACCTATCTAGGAATGTCTTTGCGTAAATGGACAGGAAATGGCTGGCTGGAGAGAAACACAGGAAGTATTTCCTTTTGGACAACAAGTCAAGAATGAATAGAGCATGCTCAATGGAAGCTCCTCCAGGGTGAATGATCTTACAGCTACCTCATAAATACCTCCCTATGAGAATGACCTATCAGCACAAAAAATTATGTACCGTAACTGTATCCTAAATTACCTAACTTCCTGATTTGAAACCTTATATAAACAGAATCTTTTTTGGGACACATGACCAGTAGATGTGTGGTCTTTTGAAAAGGTCTCCAGGCCTGTATATTATTCCTATCTAATATGGCAGCCACAATATATCGAATAGCAAAAATTGCGCTAACACCCACTTGTCACAATATTTGACATAGTCAGGATTTAACTTGTGCATGTACCTAACTCCTTCAAGGACTTCCTGTAGTTGATGACAACAACAGAGACGTGCACAGGAGAATGCCTTACAGTTTGTATTTCCCATCATTAGTAATTATGTTCTTGACGTTGATTTGAAAGACAAACAACATAAAACAAGCCTTTGGCCACTGAAATATACAGCGGAACCGCAAAGGGTTCTGACCAGAATCAGTGCTTCGCTATATACACGAAGACTCCTTCTTGCCTTTCTGAGAAGGGCCTGTAAACATCGAACACAATCAAGGGTCTTGTCTGAAAACAACCCACACACTGAGGTTGGTCCTTAATGTGTCCAAGAAGTCAGTGCCCACGTATCAGATCAGCTTATCTCAATCACTCACACATTTGCTTCATGCAGTAGAAGACAACAATACAAATATTACAATATGGTAGTAGGTGGACGCCCTCTTTGTATATTTTTAGTTACTCTATGACACAATATCAAAGAAAAAGTAGTAGGAAGATAATAAGTGAAGTTCCTGGACACTCCTGTGCCCCATGACGTGATTCTCTTTTTTTGTGTACTGCACGGAGTAATTCTTTCCTGTAGCCTTCTCACAATGGCTTTGGTTTCACATAGACTACTGCTATTGTCCCTTGACAACCCATTCGTCTATACTTGCTTCTCATTTACAAAACACACTGTAAATTCTACTAACACTAAACTATACAGAAGAAGAAGAGAGAAGAAAAGTTTAATCTTTGTTGTACTTACTACACGTTATCTGGGAGGCTTCTAAATTCTCAGACTAGTTCAGAAAAACGTTACTGTTTCAGACAGGATGCCTGACTAGCCTCTAATGACGTCTAAGCAAGACAGAGGTGTTTTAATGATCGGAGAGTACTTCAGACCCACCTGTACAGTCAGACTGTCCTTTCCCTCTGCAGTGAGTTTTTCTGGCTCGAAGGACCAAATGTAAGGAGAATTTGTGTTAACCAAGGAGAAGACAATCAGATCTCGTGTAGAAAGCCTGTTGTAGTATCAAATGATTTCTACTTTATTCAAAGTTGCATGTGGTTTATATACCATAAATGACATCACAGAAAAAGTATCTACCTCCAAGAATAATTAGAATACATGATAGGCTACAACTAAAATGTTTAACATAAGTTACACCTTTTAAGGTGTAACTATAATATACAATGAACCCCTATGATTTCACTGGGAAGGAATGCGAGGGAACGGGTCTGAAGGACCATCTTATCTTCTGTCTTATCTCGTACTACTCTCTGGTATATAGAAATGATTTCACTTAACCCCTTCACTACTTATACTAGCAGCATGCTGTATCTTCCTAGTCTACAATCTAGCAGCAAAAACAATTAACTGATACATTGATCTACAATTTTCTTAACAGGTTTAATTTGCATCTGTGATCTGTTCTCTGTTGTGATGCTGCAATAGCAAAAAATTGCGGCATGTTCTATCTTTTGGCTTTTTTGCCTTTTTATGCACCTATGTTTTCATATGAAGCCATCATTTGTTCAATTTGGGTAAAAAAACGCATGACGCACTTTACAAAGCAGACAAACATTTGCCCTATCGCTGCATTTTTTGCCCGCCCAAAAACGCAAACGCCGTCTGGAGGCACCCTTAGGCTGATAGAGTAATTTTGGCGTTTTCCTCTTTCAACATCACAACGCTCTCCATGCCCGATAAACATCTAAATATATATATACTGGATCATCTTTCTTTCTCCATTTGCATGGAGCCATAACCCCCTTCCTGTATTTCTGTAAACTTCCACCCAGTATTTGGAAGCACATTATTTCAAAACAACCTTACTAACAACTAAAACATCAAATAAATAAACTTCTACTGCTAAGACCCACCAGGACCCTATTACATTTACCCCGTCCAAACATAAGCTCGACAATGACACATAAATAATGTTACAACTTGGCAAAGAGGCGAAGAACAGTTTTTATTCCCATTAATCATTGATCCTCCCAGGAAAGTTGGGTTTACATCCTTTTTTCACACCCAACACAGTGTTGAACTATTTATTGATCCTCTGACCTCGTTGCCTCACAGGAGCAATAGTGGGAGAGGGTGCTCGTGAGATTTTCTCTTCCTCTTTCAGTGTCACTATAGGTGTTTTGAGCAAGGCTAAGCCCTCAAGATTTCCCTTTTTTCTTTTCTTTTTCCATCTGCAGAGTTAATCCTATTGACCACCAGCCAGGGAACACGTATAGCCGTTGGAGCTCCTTTTCAGTCCTCCCCTAGACTGCCACCCAGTTGGGTACATGTAGTGGCACTAGGCCACTTAGTAGTAAGTGAGGAAACTGACAGGCAAGTGTTTGTTTTAAGTGTATGTGCTGCCAGTGGCTGCTGTGTTTCCACTGGATTTTGGTGGTGCTGCTGACTATTGAATAAAATAGTTATTCTGACACTTACATGGGCTAAGTGAGCTGCTGTATCACCACCGACCACACCCCCCAGGCAGACATTACCACACCTGTTACACAATGTTAGTCTTACAAGTGTTATCTCCGGTCTCTTCACACTGCACCATGTTGGGCCAAGATTTTCATAGCCCTTTAAAACTGATTGTATGATAGAGAAGAAAGGAAGCACACTCACAGGAAATGCTGACATCGTATAGTTGACTGAACAGCCAGGCCGTTCGTTGTCCCTACTGCATCTCTCGCTGTTAATTTGGACATCATTTTTTAAGACTATGGAAAGGCCAGTCTCCAGGTCTTCCATGTCTTAATATAAAAAAAAATCAGCAGGTACTCGCCTCTCACTGCTTCCTCCATTTGTCTCCTGCCCCTGGCTGTTTTCTGCTGTATGTTTACAGGCAGCTGTGATGTCCCATAAACCTGTTGAGCAGCCATTGACTGCATTCAGGCTTGATCACAGAGTGCTGTCATTGGCTGATGCAGCTTGTTTGTAGACAGGCTCAGCAGCTAAAGTAATGTCACACGGAGATCAGAGCTGATGGTGTAGGATGAACTGGGGAAGAGGTGAATAAGTGATTTTTATTTATTTTTTTAAGGTATGAGGGACCCGGTGACAGAGGTTATCATAACTCAGACAATCCCTTTAACTTCTGAAGAAAGCACTAAAACTTTTTGCTATGAGGTCCTGTGTCCCTTAGGGAAAAAACTAACCTATGGGAGCACAGGACATCTGAAACTATGCAAATTAGCTCTCCACTAGAAGGTAAAAAACTGTTTTTAAAGCGTCCTGTAGGTAGCTGGTAAGAACCCCAAAATATCTATCGATGGCCGTCTTTCTTTTGGGGGAGACTCTGGCCTGGCTAAAATCTTCGTTCATGTTTAATGCATCGGACAATGATTTACAGGGTACCTACCTGAAGGTGGCTTTAGAAAGACCGCTTTCTTCCTTTTAGATAAGAGGTCATTTACATACCTTTTCCCAGGGAGCATTTCTTGTAAAACTGCTTGTCACGTAGCTAGGGGAAGGCTTGGATTGTGGAGTGACTGGTACCCAACTTTCCAAAACTCTACATGTCAACCGGACAAGCGACCATCCCCTTCGGCCACAACTCTACAGCAATCCGCCTAGCCATGTGCTCAAAATCGCTAAGATTGCAAGCTTGAAGTCGTTAGAATACAAATCAGCCTGTATTCGAATTTCCCGGGCTTCTGCACGCATGCGAAGCGAAAGCTCAGATCACGAGCTGATCGGTCTAGCCCACTCCAGAGCTCTAGAATGTCCATACAAATACATGCTGCCACCACCAATGTTCACGGGAGTTGGACCCGAATGCTAATTACCCACAATTATGTCTTTAGAGATTTGGTTTTGTGTTACACAGACGAGGTTCACTAATTAATTGCAAGTTTAATTCTAAAAAGTAGCAGTGCTTATTTACAGAAAAATACAACAAATATTACAAGGCAAGAGGCATACATATGATATGACAGACAATATTAAAATAAGAGGATTAAAGTAAGTGTTACTATTCTTTGTGTGGAGTCACGCAGAAAATCAGGACAAGCTACACGCATAGTGCACTCCAAGGGGCTGACCCTGAGCACACGTCCCTGTGTGTTTTTTATTTATTTATTTTTAACCCTCAGTGAGGTAACTCCCCTTTAGCTCCTTCCAGTCTCTGTGGGGGTCTGGCTTACATTGAAGCACATGGACATTGAATTCCATATTTCTTTCATAACTCCATGTGGGTGGGACCCACAATGAAAATATTAGGGTGATGTTTCCGCTCATGATTTTACATACGTTTTGAGGCCCCCTACCAGGGGGATCGGACATAGAAACCCAAAACCACAGATCTGGGAAAGTATGAGCAAAGATAGGAGTATCCAACAAAGATAGGAGCCCCTGCATCTTATTCGTGGTGATGCGACATTTCGCAAAATATCCTTGTTAGCCGGCTGCGACGTACAGGTCAGTCATAATTCCAAAATTACATTTTTTCTTTGTTTAAAGCAAAGTCCCTTTGTTTGGATTTGGCTCCCAAAGTTATGAAGTCCGTCTGTAAGCAGCTTGGAGAATGGGGAGGAGAACTTACTGGCTTGTCAACGTCCTTATCTCCTAATGTAAACCTTTTCTAGCTCTGGTTTAGCAGGGGCTGTAGTACATCACAAACCCCCTGGAGGGATGTGCCAATCTTTCTGAAACCTGCTTCAATGCTCCCTTTTAGCACCCAGCTTTCCTAGATGCTGAAAAGCATTTAACCCTTCCAACTACAAACTTCAAAGCAGTGTTGCAAAACCACATGACACTAAGGTAGCCGCCTCATACTGTATGGGTTAACATAAAAATGGACGCTGAGACACGCAGAATGTCAGATAGATCGACAGGCTAAAGCCTCTACATCCCTCGATCTATCTATCTCACACCTAGTAAGGGCAAAATCAAGGGGGAAGGATGACAACTGAACTTTCCGAATGTCCTGAATGGCAGCTGATTGATAGTGTCCCCCCACCACACCCCAGCTGTCCATTATCAATCTGTTTATATTGAACTGCTTACCTCAGTTGACTGCCCCTACAAGGAGAAACACTACCCCTGATGGCTCATATGAGGCTGTTATCTTAATCTGACACAGAAAGATTTCATTATTTTAGTTTAAATGATAAGAATTTGTGAAATTGACTTAATATTAATCTTTTGGTTGATCTACTGTATGCAGATAGGGGTTCTGGTGAACAGAGACAGAAGCAGACAGCTCTATACACTTTGCACTTTGCAGTGGACAAGCTTGGTACTGCAGGCACTAGTCCCATGAAGCTGCCTACTTCCAACTCCACACACTAAACAGCTTATCAGTGGCAAAACCACCCCCCACAAACTATTGATGACCCATCCTGAGGACATCTCATCAATAGTTGAAGCCTGGATAACCCCTTAGGCCAGTGATGGCGAACGTTTTAGAGACAGAGTGCCCAAACTGCCACCCAAAACCCACTTATTTATCTCAAAGTGCCAACATGTCAGGGGGCAGGGGTTATCACAACATACGATTTTACCTCTGTTGTTATAAAAAGGACACGGCCGCTTTAAGACAGACTACATGCAGATTTTAACTGCTTTCTGGATGCAAAAATACTGCAGAATGGCCTCAGTGGAAATTACTGTGGAAAATTCTGCAGCATTTCTGCATCCAAAAAGCAGTCAGTCTGCACGTTGTCTATTTTAAAACAGCCCTGTCATCCCACAGCGGCCCCCAGAATAATAGTGACATCCCACGGCGGCTTCAGCGGTAATGGCGACATCCCACGGCGGCCCCAGCGGTAATGGTGACATCCCACGGCGGCCCCAGCGGTAATGGCGACATCCCACGGCGGCCCCAGCGGTAATGGCGACATCCCACGGTGGCCCCAGCGGTAATGGCGACATCCCACGGCGGCCCCAGCGGTAATGGCGACATCCCACGGCGGCCCCAGCGGTAATGGCGACATCCCACGGCGTCCCTAGCGGTAATGGCGACATCACTCGGGAGGGAGGGCTCTGCGTGCCGCCTCAGGCACGTGTGGCATAGGTTCGCCACCACTGCCTTAGGATAACTTCACAAAGGTGACAGCGATATCGGTCTGTGAGACACAGCCTGATATCGCGCTCGCCAACTGGTGATTTCCCCATAGTTGCATCACTTTGGGAAAGTTGCAATCTTCTTATGCAACTGTCAGCCGTGGCGAAGGATCGTGGAGTTTCTCCCATTGTTTTCAATGGGAAAACCTTGCATTGCACCACACGCACCTAGTGTGCTGCCGCCAGGCCCATTGAAAACAACGGGAGATGCGATGGCACGCACAAAGATAGGGCATGCTGTGACTTCTTTACCGCATTGCACCACTTGAGTATGACTCCCATCCAAAAGAATGAGTTTATATTTGTGAGTTTTTTGCATTTCGCAGCGAACTAATCTTGCTCACTTTTCTTGGATGCGTGAAAACAGCATTAAAGTACACAGCATTTTTTTCTTGCTTTTTCATCTTCGCATGCTGAAAGCCAAAATTTCTTCTGTCTAAGTAGCTGTATGAGGACTTGTTTTGCACACTAAGTTGTATTTTTTTACTTGCACCATTTAGGAATATGTATTCCTTATAGATTTATTACTCCTTATTGTGGGGAAATGGAAAACCAACTGCAATCCTGACAGGTTTTTTTCACACTATAAATGTTTTCCGTATTCTGCGGATCAGTACCAAATCTATATCGCTTTTTATATTTTACTACTTTTGCAGTATTCTGAGCCCCATAACCTTCTTATTTCATCTACAGAGCTGTGTGAGGGTTTAGGGCGGGTTCACACCTGCTTTAGGGCTTTGTAATAATTCCATTTTTCTGTTCTGCTTTTGGATCAGAGGAGCAGAATGAAAATGGAAATAAATCTTTCAGTTCTTTCCCATTTATTTCAATGGCTTGAAAAAATGGATTGCTTTCAGTTTGTTTCCGTTCCTTTATGGTTTTGTCTTTCTAATTGGAACAAATGATGAAGTCTGCACTGCTATTGGTTCTGGTAAAAACTGAACCGTAATGCTATGGAAGCAAACTAGGAACATTACATTCTTAAAAAAAAAACAAAAAAACTTTGAAATCAATGGGGTAAAAAAATCCAGTTACATTAATTTCTGTCTTAATTCCGTTACGCTGCTCTAAAATTAAATGGAGAAGATAGTATAACTAAAAGTCATAATGAAAGTGTGAATGTAGCCTTATTTTGCAGGACAGGCTTCAGTTTTGATGCTCTTCTGGGGTATGTACAACTTTGTGATCACTTTTTTTCCATGCTTTTGAAAGTGAGGTGGCCAAAAAACAGCAATGACTGTGCGAGATACATAATGTAATGCATACGTTTTATAGTATAGATCTTTTTTTTTTTATTTATTTACATAAAACATTTTAATGTTGTGGGGTTCACTATAGGGGTGATATTGCCTCCATCAAACCCTTTAGAGACTGCAGTGAAAGCAGGGTGTCAGATACAATATACAACAGTCACCTGCTTAACATATGCCACAGTCCTACCCTCCCATGATTTAAAGATTTACGACATATTAATAGACATTTCCAAAAAATTAGCAAATTACTGGAAGACTGTACACTCTACCATTGGAAGGATACTACACGTGCAGATCCCAGAAACTCCATTATAACTTGCTCATATTGAAGTGGTGATCAGACATAACCCCGGTCTCCCCCTTCTCTTCTTTATTTAATGTTATTTATTTATTTTAGTTTATTTGCACTCTTTTCCTTCTCTCTTGCCCCTCTCTTCAAAATTCAGTCTCTTGTAGGACTCTCTTCCCCTTTCTTTCTGCTAACAACCCATTATTAAGTGTTCAGTATGATTAGATGAAACCAAGTTCACAACAACCAGACATGCAGGTCAGCCGTTTGGGCATACCTATAGTAAACGACAAACCTGGCAGTTCAACTACAGCCACTGACCGTAATGTACGCAAAGCGCTAGACCTGCTCTCATTTAGATCAAAGACTGTCAGGCTCTAATCCATGTATGTGTTTTAATTTAGGCTACTCATGAGGGATCTCTTTTGTTATGTACTGGAAAAATGTTAAATTATGAAAATAAAAAAGTGGGCAGGGCTTAGTGTTAGGAGGCGTTGCCACTTGCAGCCCATTAAATTTGCTATAATTTACACTAGGAGCTGGGACTAATTTATAGATTAAATCCATTTTAGATTGAATATAGTATGGATTTCAGATTTGCTGCACTGATAAACAAAGGATGCCCCAGATGCATTAAAAGGCTCGTGCCTCTTAGGCCTTAGTCAGACGGGCGTTTTTAGCCGCGATTTGCGCATGCGCATGCGTCCGGCGATTTTATAAAACCATTGCTTTGCAATGGTATCGGACACATGAGCGCTTTTTATGCGCTCGTCCGATAAATTATAGAACAGAAATCGCAGATTCCACCTATCTGCGATCTGCGATTTCTGTTCTCTTCTCTATATGCGCTCAATGGGGCCGGCGGCAGCAGCGCCGACCCCATTGAGAACATATAGAAGACAAATCCTTCTTCTCTGCCACAGCTGTAACAGCTGTGACAGAGAACGATGTTTGCCCATTGAATTCAATGGAGCCGGCAATACAGCCGGTCCATTGAAAGCAATGGGCTGCCGGAGTGCGCGGGGTGAATTGTCGGGAAGGGCTTAAATATATAAGCCCTTCCCTGCAATTCATCCCAAAATGTGTTAAAATAAAAAAAAATTGGATACTCACCTTTCCGCTGCAGCCGGAGTCCAGCCGTGGCCGCTGTCAGTTCTCCTGAACTGCTTCACGGCACTATTCAGCCGGCGGGGCTTTAAAATCCCCGCCTGCTGAATGATCTGCCTCTGATTGGTCACAGCCCTGACCAATCAGAGGCAGGTTTCACTCACACACCCATTCATGAAGGTGAGTGACTGCTGCCTCTCAGCGCTGAGCCAATCAGGGGCAGGTCTGACTCACATCCATTCATGAATGGGTGTGAGACATGCCTCTGATTGGCTCAGCGCTGAGCCAATCAGGGGGCAGGTCTGACTCACACCCCCTTCACACCCACTGCAGGACGGCCGCGCGGAGCTCCGGCTGCCGGGAGAAGGTGAGTATATAATATATTTTTTATTTTTACACATTTTAGGATGAATTGCAGGGAAGGGCTTATATATTTAAGCCCTTCCCGACAATTCATCCCGGGCTCGCCCGCAGCGCATTGCTTTAAATGGAGCCGGCTCTATTGCCGTCTCCATTGAATGCAATGCGCTGGACAGCTCCGGCCCGTTTCTAATGAAACGCGGCTAGGAGCCGATTTTCGGGCGATTTGCGCGCACCGGTCACGCGATTTGCGGATGCGCATCCGTCATGCGATCCGCAAATCGCGTGAAAAAACGCCCGTGTGACTAAGGCCTTATAGTGCATTTAGACATTCACTTTTCATGCAGTTTAAACACTGATCATTTAGTGTTCCGCATAGGAATGTGAGACATTAAACGATTAGTAAGCGAGTACTGCGCGATTCTCAATGAGAATCATGCAGTCTAAGCGGGTTGCACGTGTGCGAATGAGCTGGTGATCAGCTTATTACCTCGGGCAAACAAGAATAGTGAGATTCTTGTTCTGTCTAAGGCTGGATTCAGACGAACGTATATCGGCTGGGTTTTCAAGCCCAGCCTATATACGGCATCTCTCTCTGCAGGGGGGGGGAGCCTGGACGAGCCAGGAGCAGTGCTCTGAGCTCCTGCCCCCTCTCTGCCTCTTCTCCGCCCCTCTGCACTATTTGCAATGGGGAGGGACGGGGCTAATTATCATAACTTAGTCCCGCCCCTGTCCCGCCTCCTTTCATTGTAAGTAGTGCAGAGGGGCAGAGAGGGGGCGGGAGCTAAGTTCCTGCTCTTGGCTCTTCCATTCCCCCCCCCTTCCCCGCAGATGAGGACACCATATATCAGCTCGGCGTGAAAACTGAGCAGATATACAGTCGTCTGAATCCACCCTAAAAGGGTCATTAGTACGTTTGTGAACTTCACACTAGTGCAGTCTTTACTTATTCTGACGTATAAAATACCGGTAAATTTTGTCCCTTTGGACAAAAGCTACATATTTTTTTGAACTCGTGAAATTTCTTTTGGATACAGCAATAAAATCCACGATGACATCCGCCCGTGATTCACAGATCTGGATGCGGATTATCAAGGTAAATTTATTTTAGGAAGAAATACTCAATGGCAGGAATCTATCAAGTGATTTACATTCATCTTTTGTTATAGAAAAGTCAGAAATCATGGTGCACACCATAATTGAAACTTTCCTCGTCATGCACTTCTTAAGAAGTGAGAATAGTGGGTGGGATTAACAGAGGGGGCGTGGCCAGCTTCTTTCCAACAGATTTATTATTCCTAAAGACAGAAAGATGCAAAAACCTGAACACAAACCTAGATTTCATTTTCTGTCTTTAGGACGCCCAAGATGCTCCAGATTTATTAAGAGGAGGCTCAAATTTCTTTTCACAGACAATGGAAAAATCCCCCTATTTTACACCGTCCAGGATTGTACAGATAGTTGTCAGCCCTGGATACGAGGTGACACAATACCTACAGATACAACATTGCTGCATCACAAAGCAGTTATCTGTAGAAATGTCAGACAGATGGAAATCCCATTGTTCACTGTGAGACGTGCTGGGGGCAACGCCGGCTCTTGGAGAACGGAATGTGCTGTATCTTAAGGTTTCTTTTCTTTTTTGCTTTTTTTCCCCCCTTTATCCGCAGGTATTTCTTCTCCCCTCAAAGTCACTGCAGTAAGAACAGATACACTTCATCACATACATTTCCCAGCAGCTATTTACAGAGGATCAGGAGTCGTTAAAGGGGTTCTGCCATGATGGAAAGTTATCCCTATACACAAGATAGAGGATTATGTTCAGATCAGTGGGGTCCCAGCAGCTGAGAAGGGGGCTCTGGGGCATCCTGAATTGAGGGCTTGTACTCTATCTCCATTGGTCCAGCTGAAATGAATGGAGCAGCTGAACACAGATGCGACTAGCGCTGCCCTCACTTCAGGTTGCATTGGAGCCCTGTTCTTGGAATCAGAACCCCACCGATA
Source organism: Eleutherodactylus coqui (assembly GCF_035609145.1). Lineage (NCBI taxonomy): Eukaryota > Metazoa > Chordata > Amphibia > Anura > Eleutherodactylidae > Eleutherodactylus > Eleutherodactylus coqui. Next base: position 162,420,844 of record NC_089844.1, read on the forward strand.
TGAAAGTTATCCACAGGATAGGAAAAAACTATCAAATATGTTACTATTCCTTTAATTCTGCAGAATGAGATTAGAAACATGACTGCCAGCAGCTGCTTCTCTGCTGTGATCACTCCTGTCTGACAGGCTGGTTGCTATGAATACATTTATATGTATAAAGGGATTCTGTCACCTCTGAACGCCCCGAACTCCAGTAATCAGTCGATAGTTTACAGGATGCTGATTTTGTATCTTTATACTCGTCCTCTCCATGTGTGTCCTTTCTATGTGTATCACTCCGTGGTCCCCTCTGTGCGTTACATTCCCCGTATCCTGGCACACAGTAGGGGCAGGCGAGTGAGTATAAGGGCTCATGCACACACGTGTATTTAGCTCGTAAATTTTTACATGCAAAACACGCAGTAAATATGTGTGTAAAATGCTTCTTTACTGCGCATTTTATGCACCACACTAAGCTAATTGTGAATTATACATACCAAAATAGGACATGCTGCTTTTTTCACGCATGCAAGAAACGCAGGTCTGAATGGCTGAATGTAAATCGATGGTCTTTTAGCACTGCGTACTACGTACACAATGCACGGGCTGAATACACTTATGTGAGTGAGCTTTTAAAATAAAGTACAGATTGGAAATCCGTGCCCATTAAACAATTCGCTTTAGTTTGGCGTTTCTGAGGAAATGGCATCTCTTTAAGGCCTTTTTCACACAGGCGACAGCGATATCGCATTGTGTGATATTGCTGTGTTTTCTCATGGTGAGATCGCGATTTTGTGTTGCTACAAAGTCACAAGACTTTGTAGCGCTCTCTTGTCGGGATTTTCAGCCGAGGGGAGGGGGAGAAATAGCCCTACCCCGAAAATGAGCCCTATCCGCTGTCCTCTCCGCCGTGTGTCTCCTCTGCAGCTCCTGCACTTGTCTTTAGTATTATGCCAGAACGCTTCCTGGATTGTTGGTTCAAAAGCCCCACCTCCAGGAAGCGCTGGCTCTGATTGGTTCTCGAGCACTGTGGCTCAGCGTATCAGAGCCAGCGCTTCCTGGAGGTAGGGTTTTTGAACCAACAATCGAGGAAGCGTTTTGGCAGAAGACTAAAGACAAGTGGCGGAGAGGACAGCAGCTGTTAAGGCTTATTTTAGGACTTTGTGCTGTAAAAGTTGCATTGCACAGCACGAAAACCTAGTTTTTATGCGATGCAACACAAAAGAAAGCTCTATAGAGAAACAAAACATTGTAGGATGCTAAATATTGTCGTGATTTGCAAAAAAAAGGTTTCCCCTTACAATGTAGCAGTCTACAAAACATTGCTAATGTGAAGGAACCCATTGAAAAGCATTGGCTTCACATACATGTGATTTTATAACACTGCCGCATTGCGGGGAAAAAAAAAAAAATCACATGATTTTGTCACCTGTGTGAAAGTGGTCTAAAGGAAATCTGTCGGGGAATTTTCTGATGCCGAACCACAGGCTGTATGAAATCCCAATGGCACCCATATTAGCAATGGGTTGTATAAAAGGGAGCTGAGGATGGGGAGAAGTATATATCGGCACGGCTTCTTCCTGCCAGCTCAACTAGACTGACTGTTTGCTCCCTATTTGTGTATAATGCAGTGCTGACACTGGTTCTTAAGTACATGAGTTCCCATCTGCCATTTTTATACAGTTATTATTGCACTTTGAAATGCTGTATATAGGTTTAATCTTACTCTAGGGTAGTAAAGGGGTTAACGGTTATAATACATCCCTGTTGGTCTAATGCAGTGAAGGGGCTATCGGTGGTCTAGGGCAGTGGAGAGGTTAATTGTTATGTACATTCCCTAGTATTCTAGGACAATAAAGAGATAAATGTTACATCCCTGATGGTCTAAGGCAGTGAAGGGGTCAGCTGTAAATGGGATTATAGACAGGGGTAAGATGTGATCCATGTGTTACTATTACATGTACTAGGGATGTGAATATTATCGTGAAACCTTGTGCACCCGGTGAAGAATCTTACCTGCCGGAAGCTCCCGATTTTCTGCATTGACATTTCTGTCATGTTGCTGTTGCTCAGGAATTTGATGCAGGAGAGTCTTGCTGTCCTTGTTCTCAACTAAATACCATCCATCTGGGGAGAAACAAATCTTATTGCGTCTCAATAAAAAATGAGACTGTACAAAGTACAGCCGGAGCCACATTTACAATTTTCTGCATTTCAACATATTACATGTTTAAGAAGGTAGAACAAAACATTACAAAAAAGGCAAATGTAGCGCTGTGGTAACCAGCAAGTCGTAAGGAAGTTGGTAGATGCCCACAGGGATGATGTAGAGAGATGGCACCAAAATCAGAACTCAGTAGGTTAAAGAGGTTTTCCTGGACTGGATAATTGATGGCCTATCCTCAGGAAAGGTCACGAATAGTTGATAATTAGAGACCCCCATCGATCACCTGTTTGCTAGGCCACTAAGTGCATGGAGTGGGAAGCAGATACTACAGGCAAAGTACCCATTCAAGTGAGAAAGACAGAGAAACGTCTAACTTGATAATTTATTGGAAAAGGAGAAAATTCTCCAGCCATGTGTGTGTATGTGGGGGAAAAATGTGATTGTTCTCAGTAAGAGAAACGACGTAGTCTTGTAGATATGATACCTTTTAATGGCTAACAAAAATACATGATGTAATAATAGCGAGCTTTCGTACCAACGCAGGGTACTTCTTCCGGCTAATGGATTGGATCTGAAGAGGCATGGATATTTATACACACTTATAACATACATACTTATGACAAGGCACAGATATGGATGTGATTGGTTCGCACTTATGTATGTGGGGGAAGATGTTGCTCCATGGTGGGGGCAAGGGCACAAAAACATAAACACAAAAAACAAAGTGACAAGAGAACAGACAGAGTCTTGCTTTAACTTGGGTTTCCAGAGAGTTGAGGGCGGCTCCATGCAGGATACAGATTCCAATCTATGTCTGGAGACCATGATCCAACCATGTGTGAAGGGGAGGTAACCAGAGCAATCATATACCATCTGGAAAAGGTCATGTCTCCAATTAGTATTTTCTAGGAAGTTCCTGAAGGCATGGAGACAGGATGGCTAGGAAACATTCCCTTTGCAGCCCAGTCACCGGGCTAAGGACTCATTCACACGGGCGTTGCAACTAAATCTCCTGTTCTCTCACCCATTCACATGGCTGGGTGTGGCGTATATATGCTGCAGCCTGGAACGCTGTCGGCTGAGCGAAGAGAGTTTAGTGCTGTTAATCTCACTCGCCCTCCCTTCGCTAGTTCAGCGTGGCAATAGAAGCTCCCATAAAAGCCTATGGGAGCTGCCGGCAAAGGAAGGCGGAGGGAGTTTAGCAGCACTAGCTGTGCTAAAGTCCCTCCCCTTGCCGGCAGCTCCCATAGGCCAGTTAGATGGCCGTGATTTTCAGCCATTGTGTTATCACGGCAAAATAGCTGCAATAAATTGCTCGTGTGAATAAGCCCTTAGGCCACTCACACAGTCATTTTTTTTACGGTGTTTTAGCAGGTGTTTGAAACACCCGCTAAAAACACTGTACTGAGCCTCCATTGATTGCAATGGGGCTTTTCAGACGTGTTTTAGCATGACGTTTCTAATGCCGCGATAATCAAATGCTGTCTCTTCCTGGCTATTTTAGTGCGTTTCAGCGCTTTTTATCGCACGCAATCGGCCATTGCAATGATGGGGTGCTTTTAAAAAAGCTGCATTTTTCCAAACGCCTGTGTGAGATTGGCTTTACTTGTTAACGAATATGACAGTCCTGGGGCCTGATAAATAACTGCAGCCGGGCTGCTTAGTCACAGTGTCTGGTGAGTCAGATACAAATGTGGTTTTAAGGCCTCCTTCACACGGGCGACAAAGTCGCACTACTACAGTGCTACAAATCGCATGTAAAAGAGCCCATCCTTTCCTATGGGTTCCTTCACACATGCGATGTTTTGTGGCATGCGACAACCCGGCACAAAAACATCGCAGGTCCGGCGATATGCCCGCGACTCATGAGGTTTTGTAGCCCATGTTTCCCTATGGAGCCTTCCTCTCTGTTGCATCACACGAAAACGCGGTTTTCGTGCGGTGCGATGCAACTTTGACAGTAACAAATGCTGCTGTCAATGCTATAATCTAAGCCCTAGCTGCAGAAAAAAAACCCACACATACATCACCTTAGAAGACATTCACCGAGCACTGGCTGTGATTGGCTAAGCGTCAGCCAATCACAACCAGCGCTTCCAGGAGGCAGGGATTTTTCAATCCCTGCCAGAAGATGAAGAGGAGAAAAAGTGACGGGACCCAGGGAGAAGCTGCGGCGCCCCGGACAGCACGGGAGAGGTGATTGCATACTTTTTTTTCTTTTCTTCAGCTACAGCTTATTTTTGGGATTAGGGCTTGTATTTCAAGCTCCCCTTCCCCGAAAAACCTTGCATGTGATGCTACAAAGTCGCGTGACTTTGTAGCATCACATGCGACTTTGTAGTGCTACAAAATCGCGGTTTTGCCGCGAGAAGAAGCAGCGATATTGCACGAACCAGCGATGTGACATCGCTGCGATTTTCTCGTGGCGATGCCGCGTCGCCCGTGTAAAGGAGACCTTAATGCAACTTTAAATTTTACAGACGGATGTGTTCAAGAGTCACTAAAGGTCCATTTGCAACGGGATGATTATCATTCAGTGTTGTTCAAATCCCCACGCTTCCACAGGAGTTTGAACGATACTCGTATTTATTACATCTTTTGAGTAAAACCTATCCATAACAGCAAACTGGGTGGAACCCTCAAGTGTTGGCAGAAAAGTAAGTGAATACCCCCTAAGGGTATATTCACACATAGCAGAAATGTCATTGAATGTTTTAAATCCGCAGCAAGATCCACAGTATTTACGCAAAAGATACAGTCAAAATCTGCACAAATGCTCATTAAGGGCGCCCACCCACTGGCGTTTGCGATTTTCGTGCGTGAAAAACGCCGCGTTTTCTGCGCGTTTTTCGCGGCGTTTTTTGCCGCGTTTTCGCGGCGTTTTCGCGGCTTTTCCATTAATTTCCATTGACTTTCATGGGTGCATTAGGAGAAAAATAAGGACACATATGCAACTGACAGTTCCTATGTTAAAAAACGCAACGCAACGCAACGCAAAACGCCAGTGGACAGGAGTACATTCAATTCTAATTGCTCTGCAGGAAAAACGCAAAACGCAAAGAAAAAAAAATCGCCAGTGGGTGGGCGCCCTTAAGGCTGCCTGTGAAGGGGCACGCTGACGGCATAAAGAGTTGTGATATGACGGGAGCGCTATAGCTGCTGAAATCAGCTGCATACAGGCTACTGATTCAGAGTCAAAATCTGCACTGATGGTGCAGATTGTGACTCTGTTTGTTTTGCGGTAATGGTGTGGATTTTGGTGTGGAATTTTCGGCAATGGAAAATCCCCAGCGTTTATGAGGTGTGAACAGATCTTAAGGCCTCTTTCAAATGGATGATTTTCTGCTTCAAAGTTACTTGCGTCAAAAAATCACAAGTAATGGAATCCAATGGAAGTGTTCATATGAGTGATTTATAGGCGTGTGAAAAAATGCACCAGAAAAAAATAAGACATCAGCGACTGAACTTAGCGACTGAAATTCGCTGCTGCGTGAAAAAAATAGGTCTTGAGCTATCTTTTGGCAGAAAATCGCAGAAGCCTCCATAGACTATAGGAGACTATGCAAGTTGGACAGCAAAGGGAGATGGAGTATATCTCTGCAGATACCGTGTTTCTCTGAAAATAAGACACTGTCTTATGTTATTTTTTGCCCCAAAAAGGGCACAGTGTCTTATTTTTGGGGGGAGCCTTATACTCACCTGGTCCGTGGCGTCCCGATTGTCTTCGGCGGCGCTGCAGTAAGCTGCGTCCTCCTCGTCTCACAGAGGAGCTTCTGCTGGTGACGGGGCTTTGAATACCCCGCCTCCAGCAAAGCAAGCGCTGCGATTGGCTAATTGAGTGACGGCAGCCAATCACAGCCATTCAGTGAATGACATCACTGAATGGCTGTGATTGGCTCATCGAGCGCCAGCTGTAATTGGCTGACGGCACTCAATTAGCCAATTACAGCGCTCGCTTTGCTGGAGGCAGGGTATTCAAAGCCCCATCACCAGCAGAAGCTCCGCTGTGAGACGAGGAGGATGCAGCTTAGGGCAGCGCCGCCGAAGACCATTGGGATGCCGCGGAGCGGGTGAGTATTGTGTTTTTTATAGGGGGGGGGGGGCACCTGAGCTAGGTCCTATTTTGGGGGGAGGCCTTATATTTCATGCCTCCCCGAAAACCCGATAGGTCTTACTATCAGGGTAGGACCTATTTTCGGGGAAACACGGTATGTCCCGAAAAAGAAAAGAACAAGCAGAGTGATCTGGGGTTCAATACCAGCCATGTTGGAACTTATAAAAGTAGAAAAAAAATTGGCGTAATTGTTGTTCTTATATACAGGAAGTAAAAAAGAGATTACAATAGAACCCAAGGGAGAGATGGTGAAGATTAGGCAACGACTTGACTGTAGTATCAACTATGTGATTAATTTGATCGAATGTCCATGTGGCCTCAAGTACGTGGGGATAATCATCAATCCTCTTAGAGTTAGGCCTCATGTCCACTGGCTAATTATATTTACGAAATCCGCGCGGGTGTCCCGCACGTGTGATCCGCGCCCATAGGGATGCATTGGACACCCGCAGGTAAGTAAATACCTCCGGATGTCATTTTTTTCCCTGCCGTGCGGATCGCACGTGCGGGAAATCACCCGCAGCATGCTCCATTTTCTGTGGGTTTCCCGCATTGATGGCTCCCTTAGGCTTCCATTGAAGCCTATGTAAGCCGTCCGGATCCGCGGCACACCTGCAGCTTAATTTCTGCTCTGCGCTGGGCAGAAGGAAAGAAGATCCGCCCGCGACGGACAGAAACCCACAGCGTCCGGACAGGGGAGTATTATCAATTTATAGGCCTCATGTCTGCGGGAAAGGAGGGGCTCGCTGCGGGATTCTGCATGGAGAATCCGCGCGGGCCTGAATTTCCTAGTGGACATGAGGCCTTAGGATATCCAAACATAGGTGTAATATTAAGTTTCTGTTTTCCAAACAGTGTTTCGCGTCACTTCACCATAAACCATAGAACGTATCAGGTCTCCGTGCTACCCCACTAGAGCATATCTCGTCTAGGTCATTGTCTGTAGAGATGTATTGGATTTTTAAATCGAATACTCTTGTACCAAATGGGTTTAATGAAGTCCTTGAAAAAATCTAAATCTGTATCTTAGATTCTCTATTCATCCCATAGGTTTATGGAGTTCTATATAGTACCACCAAGGTTTTAGTAGGTTGTACCGAATATACTTATAACATTCATTTTAGGGTACTTATATATCTTTTTATATCTCTATATTGTACAGATTATTACGACTTTGTTTTTTTATATTTTATAGATACCTTTTTTTTTCTCACCTGATTCAAGATTTTGAAATAAGATCCACTTTTATCTTTTATGGGATTATGAATTACTATATAGATCATGTTTATTAACCATGTTTTATTAATATATGGTATATAGAGATAAGCGAGCGTACTCGTTAAGGACAGATACTTGAGCGAGTATCGTCCTTTTCGAGTACCTGCCTGCTCGCCCACAAAGATTCGGGTGCCAGCGGGGGAGATCTCTCTCTCCCCCCCAGCTCCCTCCCGCAACACAGCGCTCGCCCCCGCCGGCACCCGAATCCTTAACCTCGCTCATCTCTAATGGTATATGGTTTTAGTTCCCTTCACAGATATAGATAAAAATTAGTAATGTTTATTAAATATTTTTAAAAGAACATGGGTTTACACTGACACACATACAAAAAATCAAAACGAAACAAAAGAAAAAAACCAAAGAAGAAACCCTGGTTTGGAGTTACGTGGGGGATTCAGCACTTTTGATAGTGCATAAAGGTGAGTACGTTCATCCCTTATGATATATATAAGGATAGCCCAGAGGGGTTAACACATACACACATTGCTGAGGGATAGATAGTATCGAACACGTTGATTATAGATACGCACCACGTGCTCGAATCTACTCAGGCAAAGTGCATGTATACTCTTGGACAATTGGGGACAAACCACCAATATCGACATATAGTCGTATACTGAAACCCCAGTATGCCACAATAATTGTAGATTTATTGTTTCAGGGTCTGGTTATGGTGCAAATAGATATTATTATTAACCAGAACCCACAGAAACAAGCTAGTTGTGCCTTTGTGGTATTAAATCTACCAGTACGGAATCAAAATTGGCCCTGGTGTGCGGTTGGTAGAGATCTACGAATTCACCGCTTGCCAAAATGCCGTATTTAAAGGTAGATTTATGCTCAGAGATAAGCTCTAGAAAATAGACTTATACTCAGAGATAGGCTCAAGAGATAGACTTATGCTCAGAGATAGGCTCGACGCGTTTCTCTATCCGATTTTTGGATAGTTCCTCAGGAGCAAAAGGTACGTATACCATTAGTACATATTTAGTCCTTTTACTGTGGACCAGTCAACACCAGGGTAGGTGAAAGAAAAAGATGTCTCAATGGTAAAATGGTTTTTCCGGTGGATTTACAATTTGACCACCAGTTTCTTATTCGGAAGATACCGTAGGATATATTTAATTTGAAAACTTTTCCAAAAATGTAAAAAATTTAAACTCTTCCATGCTGTAACCTGTAACCCATTTTATCATCCGGAAAAACACTGGGATGTTTGAAAGCCCTGGTCTCCTTCGGGCTTGCTAACCTTCCTCAAAACACATCAAGCATGGAAGCTCTACGGCTTTGCTCAAGCTGTGACGGCTTCCTCAACCACTCCGCTACTTCAAATGACCGCATCCCCACTTGCTGATGCCCTTCCAGGGTGGGTGGGCAGGTGTCTTCCTAATCTTCTTTTACCTTCTTCACCCGACAGTCCTTCACTTCCTTTCTTCTTCTCTTCCTTTCCCCACTCCTCCTCTTCCCCCCTACACTTCACCCTCTCTCCCATTATGCTTGTTCTCTTCAAATTAACCCTTCATAAGCCCCCAGTCTCTATGCAGCTGCATTATGCATTTTGCTGCATTCCAATCTAGATGCAATGGGTGTTTTTATACCTATATTCATCTGTTTTGTCATGTGAACTATTTAATATTTTATCATGATCAGCTAATTTTATATAAAGAGGTTTCCTAGTAGCCGAGATTACTTGCTGCATTTAGTAAGGATTGAGTTTCAAACTATAGCGGAGAAGTGAGGATCACTATTTATTTAATTGTAAGGTGAATGGTGTGTCCTGTAATCTATTGATAAAGTTCAAAGATTCTGAATACTAGGAGATGATGTTATCACGTCCCAAGTGAAACGTACTTCTTGCGTGCCACTGTACCTGGGAGTGATCATGTAGCACGCAACTGCTGAGTGACGTCATTTTCCCACACCATGAAGCCGGCTGGGACTCCGATTGAGAGTCAATTTGTCTCTATCTCTATCTCTCTATCTCTCTATCTCTCTAATGTTCATGCCTCCTTGGCCGAAGCGCGTTACATGTTATAATTTTGTCAACATTTGGACCAGGTGAGCCCTATCTCTTTACGTAAGTAGCGTGGAGGACATTTTTCTTTATCATTGGCATATCCCCTGCAGGGGAACCCCTCCATCCCTGTTGCGGAGATGTCTCTTTATCTCCTCATGTGAGGATATCCCACCATCCCCTGCTGCAGGGGAACCCCTCCATCCCCTGCTGAGGGGATATCCCTCCGCCTCGTGTGGTGCAGAGTGTTAAGGCAGCAGAAAGGTAGTTCTAAGCTCTCACTGTGTGGTTCAGGTAGCTGGCTCAAGGTTGGAAAAATGAGAGATCGGTAAAAAGAGTACCCAGCTTGGTGGGGGGTAATAATTAAATTACCTGAACGCGCTGCAGAATAAGTTGGCGCTATACAAATAACATTTATTTACTTATCTACCCTGTGGGGGAAGTCCTCCATCTCCCCTGCAGGGGAATCCCCCCATCCCTGCTAAGATGAGGGGAAGCCTTAGGGGAACCCAGTTCATCTCCATAAGGCTTCTCTTCACTGGAGAGAGAAAGATGGTTCCCCTTCAGCTCACCAGCAGCGTTTCTTTTAGGTCAGTCCCGGCCGTATGAATAGCCAAAAACGCGTGTCTGATGTTCGCAACTAGCGTTATAGAAAATGTCTTTTTTTTTTTTTTGCGCAGCTAGGTCCTGCGATGTGGAGCAGGAAACAAATCTGGCACGTCCTATCTTTGGGCGTGCTCTCGCATTGCATTGCCAATTGTTTTCAATGAGGCTAGTAGCACACCACGTGCTAGGTGCATGCGGTGTGATGTGATGTGATGCAAGGTTTCCCCATTGAAAACAGTGGGAAACACTTTATGATCCTCCGGCGCAGCTGATAGCGGTAAATTGTTACTTCCCCAAAGCGATGCAAGGGAGTTTTGATATAAAAATGCCTTGCATCCGCAGGGATATTGCATATTGGTGAGCGAGATATCGGGCCATGATTCAAGGCCCGATATCACACTTGTCCATGTGAAGTTAGCCTAACAGTCAGCTGCACATAAATGTGAAAAACTGTAAATTTTATATGTAGGCTGTTTGCGTTTCTGTATTGGGCTTGATTTTAGTGCCTGTCTGATATCTGTATAGGGTCAGAATGGTGATCCAGAGGATCACTAGAGTGGAGACCCTGCATGACAGGGTTGCTAGGGAACAGGGAGTGAAAAGGTTAACTAGTAAAGTTCTGCTGGGAAAAGGGGGGTGTTTGGAGGGGGACAGTTAGGGATTGGGATATAGGCTATAAAAGAGGGTTTTTTTAGGTGGGAGCACCATTTTAGGAAAATAAACTGATGAGTGCAGTGATCAGTGCAGTCAGTGAAAGTCAGAAAAGTAGAGGAGAAAGTGAAGAAGGGATTGAGCGGTTCCAGAAAGGGACAGCTTCTGAAGCAGGGACAGTGTCTCAGGTTAGAGGTGTAAAAAGGAGAGGAGTGGTGCTTACTACCCTGTTTCCCTGAAAATAAGACGCATCTTATATAATTTTTGCTCCCAAATATGTGCTATGTCTTATTTTCAGGGGGTGTCTTATTTCGCCGCGGCAAATCCGTCTGTGGCCGCTAATCCCTCAATTGGCCAGCTTTGTGGACGAAATTTCTCAGAAATCTCATCCACATGGGACAGCAAATCTGTCACAGCAAAGCTGGGAGAAGCCGGTGTTGTGGTGCGGATTCACCGGCCACAGAAACGGAAAAGCGTGCAGCCAGGTCGCTTCAAAACAAGCGGCTGAGTGCCGTGGGTTTTGAAGCAGCCCTTTCCCGGCGGAAATCTTGCTGTTTATCGCTGTGGCCAAACTGCGAGATTTCCACTGGAAATACGCTCTGTGAGAACCCAGCCTTAAGAATCACACACAGGTTGCCTGACTCACACACAGAGCCATAAAAAATAAGGTCTGTAAAGTAACGTACCTGTCTGCAGACAGAAGTTCCTGTACCACTTGTAAGCAGGGATGGTATTGCAGCTTCCAGCCACCAGGGGGAGCTCATCACAGCAGACATGTACAGCAGGAACAGAACGTACAGTATGGACTTTTCCAGCCAGCAAGGGGAGCTCACAACAGCACACTCGTACAGCACAGCAGGGACAGGATAACAGCAGACTGTCTGCAGATCTACCTATACATCTAGGAGACAATGGGGATGGCAGCAGGGGACAGGCCTCTTGACTTGCCTGCACACTTTACTATGCCTTACTATCGGGGGGTGCCTTATATTTGGGACTTCTGCAAATGTCTTACTTTCAGGGGTGCCTTATTTTCGGGGAAACACGGTATGACCTCCATGGGTGGCTGCAGCGCTGCGGGGTGCTCCGATCGCAGCTGCAGGCAGTGGAGAGCGAGCGTGGCGCTCGTGCAGGGCCCGACCTCCCACTCGCTTGATAGCGGAGGAGATGCTCAAGACCCGGCGTCGGATTAGATGGCCCTTTGTGGACCCTATGGGCGGCCACCCCGTTCTCAACATTAGGGGACGAGGGGCTAGGCCGTCCAGGAGGAATCCGTCATGTCGGCCGGTTTGTACGGTAGTTAGCAGACCGCGTTCTCGGGGGGGCGGGGCCTGCCGCACCCATTAATGCTGATACTGATGATGTCATGACCGGGTTCTCTGGTGATGTGCCGGCCAGAGAACGAGCCTGTCAGTGCGCAGAGGAGGGAGACAGCGCCACCTACAGGAGGACAATATATGGCAGTGCAACGGTCACCTCCCCTGACATTCCTGTCAGGGAGTTGACGACTCCACAAAATCAGAATGAGGCAACAGTGAGCCTGGTTGGGCACACCGATATGAGGGATGTTGGCGTGGAGGCAGCAGATACCTACGGAGAGGGTCGCATGTGATTGGTGGTAGTCGTGCGACAGAGGGACGGGTGGGAAGATGGCCCTGGACAGTGCAGGAGAGGAGGTGCTACATCCAATCACCCATTCCGGTTGGTGTGTGGAGGATCAGGGATGGAGGCGGCGACGATGAGCAGCAGACGTCATCTGAATACAGTGGTCCTGGCTGATGGGCTCAAAGCTTCCATACAGCCTGGTGAGCATAGCTCCATATTTTGTGTGTCCTGTAATATTTTTGCTAATGTTTCAGGAGGGCAGGTAGTAATGCTACGGGAGTAGGTCCCGTAGGGTATGGTATGGTCAGGCAGGATGAGGGGGATTTACATGCATGGTTAGAGAATGTGCGCAATTAGTTAGCTCGTTGCAAGCGCGGGATGGGGGTAGTGTAGTCTTCGCCAGTGGATGCTTGGGTGTTGCCTGGTAGTCTACAGAGTGTACAAGACAGGGGGCCTGTATCCGACGTTCAGCGGAGGACATGTAATGTGGGTGTGGCGTTGGTGGTGTAAAGCGAGAATGACGGAGACATGATTAGGTTAGATGACAAGGCAAAAGGGGAGGTTTACCTGTGCTTTGTGGAGCGATTGGGGGCACATTTAAAGAAAGAAGTAAAAGAGAAGATATGGAAAAATGAATACGTTGAGATTTTTTCCCTGCTTCCACTGGAAAAACTCAACTTGGATAAAGGAAAAAGACAGATTACAAAAAAGAGGAGGAAGAGAAGAAGTGGTGGTGTTTCATACCTCAAAATTTTAATAACTGGTTGCAGGCTTTTGCAATATTGGCTAGCGTTATTGGGGAACGGGCACCTGAAAATTGTTCAGGTTTGTTTTGTTATTTGGATGCAATTAGGGAAGCGTATCAGACATATGGGGGCCAGACATGGCTCCGATACGACGAACAATTTAGGCAATGGAAGGCAGGTAGGCCTAATATTAGGTGGGACCATGAGGGCATTGGCCTATGGTTGAAAGTGATGGTCCTGGCTCGATACGGGCATTCCTTTCAAGGGTAGCCGGCTCGAACAGCACCAGTAGTAATGGGGGGAGAACAGTCTGGACAGACTACAGGAAAAAAGACAGGGGTCTCCTGGTTGCTTAATGAAGGAAAGTGTAAATTTGGAAATACATGCAGGTTTAAATACGTCTGCTCGGTGTGCAATGGTACATCGCACGGGTCTATTTTAAAAAAGAAAAAGGAAAAGTTGGCTAAAGTAGTGGAAAAAGGGATGACGCCGGTGAAACTTCCAGAGATGGTCGCTTATCTAAATAGGTACTATCATACGGAGAAGGCGCAATTATTGTTTAGCGGTTTAAGGAGGGTTCAACAAGACAGGATAGTTAGGGAGAAATTGCATAAGGAGGTTAGGTTGGGTCGCATGGCAGGACCTTTTGCTGTCCCGCCTTGGGATGATTTGGTGGTTTTTCCGTTGAGAGTAGTGCCTAAAAAAGGAGCCGAATAAATTTCGGCTAATTTACCATTTGTTATACACAAAAGGGGCGTCTGTAAACGATGGGACAGATCCGGAACTTTGTTCTGTGGTTTATACGTCGTTCGACGCGGCGGTGCATACATAAATATGGTATTGGGCATTGCTGGCAAAAACAGATATTGCATCGGCTTTTCGTTTACTTCCAATTCATCCAGACAGTATTCGATTGTTGGATTGTTTTTGGGATGGGGCTTTTTTTGTCGATCGCTGTTTACCAATGGGTTGTTCAATTTCGCGCACTTATTTCGAGGCGTTTAGTTCATTCCTTGAATGGGCGATCTGTGATGTAGTGGGGGGTGCAATCAGCCATTCACTACTTGGATGATTTTTTGTGTTTGGGCCCGACTGATTCAGACATTTGCTGTACGCTGTTAGCTACAGTGCAATGGGTCGCCAATCATTTTGGTGTGCCATTGGCTCCGGAAAAAACAAAGGGGCCAGTTACTTGTTTGAGCTTTTTAGGTATCACGATTGATACTGTCCATATGGAATGTCGGTTGCCTATAGAGAAGCTGGAATTGCTATGAAGGGAGCTTTTGAGGGTGCGTGGGCGAAATAAAATTTCCCTACAGAACCTTCAGTTGTTGCTAGGAAAACTGAACTTTGCGTGTCAGATTATGCCTATGGGTCAGGTTTTTTGTCATAAGCTAGCGCGGGCTACGGCAGGGGTGAGAGCTGCACATCACTTTATAAGAGTCTCAAAAGAATCGAAGGCTGATTTAGATGTGTAGCTGACATTTTTGGATAATTATAACGGGAGGTCAATGCTCCTCTGCAAAGGGGTGAATAATTTTGACTGTGAACTGTTTATAGATGCGGCGGATAGTGCGGGATTTGGTGCTTTTTTCCAGGGCCAGTGGTGCGCTACTCCATGGCTGGGCGTGTGGAAGGATGCCGGTTTAACAAAAAATTTAGTGTTTTTGGAGCTGTTTCCAACAGTAATGGCGGTAACTGTTTGGGGGGAGTGGTTTTGGAACAAAAAGGTGAAGTTTCACTGTGATAATTTGGGCGTAGTACAGGCCATTAATTCTGTGTCCGCTCACTCTCCTCAGGTAGTAGATTTGTTGCGTCACCTGGTGTTAGTTTGTTTATAGTTGAATGCGTCGGTGGTAGCTGTGCATGTTCCCAGTGTTAAAAATTCCATTGCCGATGCACTCTCATTTCCAGTGGATCCGCTTTTGTATGCTGGTGCCAGGAGCAGCATCGGAAGGGAGGCAATGCCCCAGTCAGCTTTGGAGTTTGGTGAACTTGCGGCAGAGCATTTGAATCGGGAGTTTCTGGCAGAAGACACTTGGAAGGGTTATGAGGCAGCATGGCATGAGTGGGAGCAGTTGGTAGTGAAGATTGGTAATGTACAGTCTGATGCTGACAGGGCTCGTTTTTCAGAGTTAGATAAGGCTCCTAACATATTAGTGCTACATATGGGGGCAAAGACCTGGGTAGTCGGCCAGCTAGAGAATTACGCAGGGACATCCAGCACGATTTTCTACAGTCTAGAAGAATGTTCCCCAGGTCGGTAGAAAAAAAAATCAATAAAGCGAGGGTGAAGATAAACCGGCACATATCAGCATTTGTAGCGGGGACGGGGGGAATTAGTGTCAGACATCGTAATTTGGAGGGGGGCGTTCGGAGGTTTTGGTTGGAAGATAGGGTTCATTTAAATGGGGTCGGTACGGATATGTGGACGCAGACTTAGGGAGTGGCGAGTGGGGGGTCCTTGGAGGCGGGGGGTTTATAGTTGGGGGGAGGGAGTTTTGGTGAGTACAGCCTTACCTTTAAGACTTTCCTATCCTCCCCCCTTTTTATTCTTGATAGTTGGGTCTGGTGCTGCAGGAAGGCCAGGGAAGGGATCCCAGGTGGTCTGGATCAATTTTTGATGTTCTAGCCTTCCACGGGGGAAGGCAAGGTTCGGTTTTTCTGTTGCAAGCACCAGACCTTGTTTTGGTAGCCCCAAGAACCTCCTCTCCATATAGATATATAGATATTATAGACAAAGAGAGAGGGATACAGTATTAAAATTGCTTTTGTTAATTTATGTTAATAAAATGGCTGCTGTGGCCAAAATTTCCAAAGATAAAAAGGTCTGTGTTTTATTGGGAAGGTCTCAATAAGGGTTGGAAGGGGTCACAGCAGTTGTGACTCTATAATACCCAGGTCATGTAACAGACATTCATAGAGAAAACTGAAGAGAATAAAGTGCAAATTGGCACAATGAGAGTGGGAAATAAACATTACGGAAATGATGGATTACAGATCATTGTAGGGTGACATCATCTGAACCTGTCCGCAGACCGAAACATATAGCGCTCTATAGTATCCATGTTGCTTACCTTTCTCATGTAGGACCGTCTTTTCTACTACAGAATCTGATGCGTCGTGTTCCACAAGCACTTTATATGTTGTCTGCTCCTTAGATGTAATCTCACTATAGGCGGTGAAGGTGCCGTCGCTGTTGGTCTCTATTATTAGGGCAGCGGCTTTATAGTCTTCATAAAGTTTTAAGACGGTTGTCTTTCGTCTCCATGTGACTCTGATATCTTTTGGGGTGTAATGTAGAACTTCTACTCTTACTTTATCTTCACTTAGAGGCGTCACCTTCACAGCTCGGATGCCTGCAGAAGAAAAGGATTAGGGATGAATACCAGCGTTAGACCTTCGGTAGGTACAGTATATTCCCAATGGCAATGGTCTCATCTGTTTGGAGCACTCTAGGGATTGTAAATGGCAATAGGGATGATTAACCCCTTCATGACAGCCATACACCTATATGTCATAACTACAGTACCTGCATTATCAGCCTGTGCCACCTTCAGCTGCCCTCCCCTCCCACTTCTCTCCTCTCACTTAGGCAGCCTGCACACAAACAGATATTTGCTGCGGTATCCGTGGTCAGCATCCGCACGGAGGATTTGCAGCAAATACTGTTCATATCATGCTATGGAAAATCACTTTTTCTTTCACACTCAAGTAAACGAATTGCAATTTCTGCAAGTGGAGGAAAAAAAAAATCGCAGCATGTTCTATTTTGCTGTGGGCTCCGCACAGACGCCTTTAATTGAAGTCAATGGATGCCGTCCGACCCGCAGCCCATCCGCAACTCACATTGCAAATAGGCCGCGGGTACCTGCGTCATCACCTAGTGACTGGGTGGGAAACACAAGTATTAAAAAAAATAAATAAATCTGTACTGCGGATGACCACAGATCAGGAAAAGGTAACCTGGTGTCATGAGGTACAGGTTTTATTACAGAAGGTATATCTGGATACAGGATTTTATCTTTCTGTTTACTGCAGAAACTTTGGTATTATCATGCAGAAATAAGTCAGTATGGTGGTTTCAACCCACTGACATAGCAGTGGGCTGCCCAGTATCTCAACAGTGGGCCGCACTGGCTGACATCTTGGGCTCCCCCAGAAGTCTATAGCAAACTGCATAAAGGAAATATTGATACACAATAACACCCGCATTTTATAAGTGTGCATCAATATCTCGTTTATGCAGTTTGCTATAGACTTCTGGGAGAGCCCAAGATGTCAGCCAGTGCGGCCCATTGTTGAGATACGGGGCAACCCACTGTCATGTCAGTGTGAGCTGTAATCCTGTATTGTAGGATGCACCCATCTATTGGCTGGCTTCTGTGGTATCGTTCACATTGCAGATTTAGTTGCATGCAGTCGCTCCTCCCCAATCTGGGCTGGGTTGGGTAGGTGGCTGCTTATAGGTCTGCAGTGGATAGTTTAGCTCCTCTGGTTTATAGTCTGGCTTGCTGCATATTGTTAAATTCTACGGCCATTGTGCCGGCTCAGCGGCGATCGTGCCTGCTCTGCACTTTATCAGGTATCGCATTTTTGGCTCTCTTCTAGTAAAATATGCCTTTGGGATGCTAAACATAGACAAAATCTGGAAAAGTAGGGATATCGGAATAGCAACTAAATGCATGATAGTGCAAACCACCATTTTCCCCAAAGCCATTTATGGATGTGAAAGCTGAAACTGCTCTGTGGTATAAGGGCATGTTAGATACCAGAGAAGAGCATACAGAGACTTGCTTCCCTGAGAGATCTCCGGAAGAATATAAGTTTGATAAACCGCAAGATCTGGACAGGGAAGACGACCCTGAGACTGGAATGGAATATCATTGATAGACTGTGCATAACCGTGTATGCTATGATGGGAATTATAGCATGAAGCCAATACTGATGCCTGTCTTATGTTAAAATAGACTTGTTTTATTTTCACCACAAACCAGCCTGTATGTGAGTTTTAACAGCCGTCTCAGAGTAAAAGACTGCGATCCTGAGCGAGTGATAATCCCCCAGATTGTCACATATGGTGGAGTATGATGCGATAGAGCCCTGAGAGGCCAGAGCTATGATTGTGAGCACTTCTGTGAGAAGTCTGTGGAATTTAAAGGGCCAGGAGGCTAGAAAGTGCAGTTGAAGTTGATGATGACATAGCTGCAGAACAAGGCATGATGACCGCAGTGACTGTGTCCATTTAGAGGCAGCAGGTAAAGGCAAGTGAGTGGCACTTGGTGGTGCAAGACACATAGCTGTAGGCACAAAACAGTTTGGTGTTTTAAGCCACAAGCATCATGCTTGGGGGGCCGTAAGTGAGCCAAGTGCAGCTGAGTGATCCTGTTACCTGCTTGAAACTGCCTATGTATTACAGAGGTTCACTGCTGGACTAAAGGAGCATAAGAGACTATCTTTGAGGGTGCTAAGCCCATGTATGTTGTAGTTCAGAAAGGTTTGCAATATTACATGTATGTAGTGTAGCGCCCTCCTATGGAGCAAGAGGACAGAGCATAGCTAGTGAAAAAGAGGAGTGGAACTGTCCTAGTGGAAGTTAAGTCCAGTGAGAAAAATTCATTATCTAAGTTATCCTTCTTAAAGATAGAATGGTGAGACTGCTTTATGCATGAAGTGGTGGGTGCAGCCAAACCAGACACTGTTCATCCTGGGTGGATGTGCCTAGCAATTAAGTAGAATACGGCATCTATAAAGAGCTGGGGCTGTCACTGATTTCTCCTTGACACGCGTCCAGCCTCAGCTCCTCATTGATGTGTGTTCCCAGTATTAATGAAGGAGGAAATGCGTTATTAAGCTGGTGTTCTAAATAAAAATGGAGACCTTAATCTGACAAGATCTGCGTATGTACATATTAATCAAGGGGTTGTTCCTTGCTCTCTGTATTTTTTGGTCCACACTATTCACTCCTGTGGAGCAAAGAAAGTATGATGAGATGCAGTAAAAAGTCTCCGTCTACAAACTTCTCACCTTTGTATGTTCATTGTTGGCCGTTATATCATCACCTGTGTTACAGATTTATTGTTCAAAAATGGTAAGTTAAAAAAAAAAAACCTTCCTTCCTTCTCATCAGGGTGTTGGAGACAGCCAGGCTCCCGAGTAGCAGCTGTGCCATTCACAGCAGTGCAGAATAAAGCCTCTAAGTAGCCACTATAAATACACATATGGGCAGTAGGGAACAGATGAGCAGGTAATAGATTTGCTGTTTTATGATATTTTTCATGGATATTCAGCTATAAGTCGCCGTTACTACCTGATATACAGAATGGATCCTAAACATATACATTGAACTATTTAAAAGTTGTTCATTCTCACCGATGACCACGAGTTCTCCTGAGTTCCGCTCCAGTGGTGTCTTCAAACTGGGGTGTCTCACCCGACAGGTCAATTCTGCCCCAGAGTCTGTTGCCGCTGACACGGACAGGTACAGGCAGGCTGTGTAGGTGAACGTCTTATCTTCTTGTTGTGTGGCCTCCATCACCGGGATCTTATATTTGTCACTTGTAGACACATCAAACCATTCCTGACTTTCTGCTTCTCTTCTTAACCACTTCATGTCCACAGCATTAGGGAAGTAACCAGAGATTCGGCAAAGCAGTTTAGCTTCTTTACCATCTTTGAATGCCGATTTCTCGATCTCTCCCATTACTGGACGCCATTCAGAGTCTGCAACACAAGGTAAAGAAATGAACATATAAAGAAATGTACAGCAAGGCCCTTCACCACTGATCAGGACAGGTCTTCAGTCCTTGGCTGTGAAGACGTGTTGGTGTGTGTTTGGCTGGCCAGCTTTGGCATCTCAGGCCTTAAGGCCTCCATATACCTTCAACAACGGTTGGACAAATGATTGCTCGTCTGACAGCAGTTTCCACAATTTCCCCCTACACACATGAAGGTTTGGCTTGGCTGAACATTCATAAGTTTAGGAAGTTAACCCGCAGTCAGACACTTCTGGTGGCAGCTTATTTCCTGGGAAATTAGAAGAATCGGTGACATTAAATTTCAGTGCTTGATCATTTGTGTCCCAACATCATCTGTCTGGGGAAAGTTGAGCCGTCCCCATACACATCAGAAAGTCATCCAGCTCCAACAGTATTGGTGAGTTCAGAGGGTTAAACTGTAATGTATATGGGGGTCTCTACAAGTGGAAGGCAGGTAAACAAATGACTCGAATACAGATTTAACTGATGACAAATTGGTCACTCCCTCTGTCATACCATTTACTTCAGTAGATGGAGAAATTGTTTCATCACTAAGGGCTCCTGCACACTGGCAAGAGTGATATCGAGATGTGATTGATGCCCTGATAACGCTCTCGCAATCCTTCTGAAGCCCTGGATGCAAGACGTTTCCGCAGGAAAACAGCCTCCCATCCTCCAGGGCTGAAGGAATCTCCTGCTGTGGCTGTCACAGCCATGGAAGGAGATAGGGATCTTCTCCCATTGATTTCAATGGGGCCAGTGGCAGCAGCACCAGCCCCTTTGAAATCAATGGGACACGATTGCAATCCTCTGCGATGGCAGTGGCAGGGGACTCTCCGTGACAAGTATTTTTGGGGGAGGGGCTTGAAATATAGCCCCCCCCCAAATAATCAACGTGTAAAAAAATAAATAAATTGGAAACAATGGGCAAGATCCCAAAAATAATGGTGCATCACAACGTGCACGGAGCCATTGGAAGCCATTGGCTTCCTAATTTTGCGATTTCTCAGTGCAGGGAAATCGTGCGATTCCCTTGCAAGTGTGAAGCAACCCTGAAGAAGATAATAGGAAAAAGATGAGTATTTGGACTGATAAATGAAAGCCCCTGTCTGTAATAATGTCTGATGGATGACTGATCTGCCATTTAGCACAACAACATCCCAATAATGGAGATAATCTACAGAGGTTTGTCACCTGCTATGGACACTTCCTGCTGCCCAGACTCGGCTTGATGGCTCCATGTGGCTCGTACTCTATGTCCTTGGTCCTTGAAGAGATCACCAGGAACACGACATTCACTTCTCACATTAAATGTGAAGTCATTGTTCTTTGTAAATGTCTCATGAATTGTCTTTACATCCTGGAAATGTCCAGGCCCGTGGCTCCATTTTATCTGGATATCTTTAGGGTAAAAGTTGTGTAGAGAGACAGAACACAGGACGTCCCCGTCGTCACCCAGAGACATCTGTATGGGGCCTGACACTTCTGGCTTCTCTGGAAAAAGAAAGGCATCGTCAGCAGGAAGCTTCACAGCTATATACTACCGTCCAGCTACTGTATATACTACCTTCTGTTAATTCCTGCTGTGCCAATGATTACTTATATTGTTTACCTTATTTATCGTAAATACTTTTGGCTATGTGAGGAGCAGAATGTTAACATGTTCTGAATGGGAAGAGGAGAGTATTGGCCTCATTACATGGGACAATTATCATCCAAATTCCCACACTCCTGTGAGAATTTGAGCAATATCATCCTATGTAAATGCATGCAGAAAACTGAACAACTAGCTGTTCAGTGTAACAGCAGTCATTCACTTCTGAAGGACTGTCTGCTTACAGTGACTGGAGGTGGGAGGATGAAAACAAAGGTTTGGTACGGTGTTCGCCAGTAGAGCAAAATGTGATTGTTCCCAGCAAGAGAAACCACGTAACCACGTAATCTTGTAGATATGATACCTTTTACTGGCTAACAAAAATACATGATGTTAATGCGAGCTTCCGAACCAACACAGGGTTCTTCTTCAGGCTTTAAAAGAGGTGGCAGAACACTCCCCAACCAGCTCCGCCTCCATTCTGGCAGTGCTGTGAGCAATGCCAACGATATTGATCCTTGCTCCTGTGTAAACGCACACTAGGGAGCATCACTGGGGCAAGATGTCTTGCAGCTTGAAAAAGGGCTTCTAAGGCGAAACGTAGCCTACCTTTTTAAGACTATGTAATAATAAAATTTGATTTTTTTTAATGAAGTTTTTGCATACTGCCACTTCCTCACTACTACTTTTGCGATTGACCACTGAGTCTTTAGGCTCAGACTCATTGTTGAGTGGCTTGCATTTTTTCACCTCACCCCTAGAGGGTACAGATTGAGTGCTGCTGGATACTTTTCCCTTTGGGGCAAGATGTCTGATATCCTTTGCCCGACAGTTGGTCCTGCCTAAATGGACCATATGCCACTATGAGACTACTCTAGCTGCAGCTTATCTCCCTGAGAACAAAGGAATGGGGCATGCAGAAATCCAACAGCCTGATCCTTCTTTCCTACAATATCTGCGGTAAGGTGAGAGTCCAGAGACCCCCATACACATTAGACTGTTGGACGTTCCTACAGAAATCATCAGGTTCAGCTGATATATACTACTGCTCATTCCTTCCAATACACCACCAGATTTGTTGATTTCTCTGTAAAGGATGAATGCGGTACGTGTGTTCTGTCCAGAAATTAGTTCATTTACTGTTTTCAACTCTCGCATGCATCATATTTATACATTTATAGTCATATCTCTGAAAACTGCCATTTTTGAAGACACAGAGCTATGAAAGCTGAGTAACAGTGAGCTGTGAAGCAATTGGTTGCAGCAGGCAACAAAGACAGTTTCTCTAACACAGGTTTCTACCTCACCGCTGTACCTTGTGATAGAACTCCACTGTTCACCTTGTATTCTTATACTGTGTAAAGTTGTGAAAACATGTAGAGAGAACACATAAATGGCTCCCACAAAGGAGTTCTCAATCAAAAAGAGTTCGGCCAGAGCCACTTCGAGAAATACAGGGAGTAATTAGTGTGAAATTGCTTGTCTGAAGAAGGCACTCATCTTATTGGTTGCGGTTTCACTCCACAGCAAGATAACAACCCCAAACATCAGAGCATACCGCCTGTCTTTGCAAAACGTATGCTCAATCATAAGAACGACAGCAGGTGCTGAAGAACACTGTTTCCCAACTGAACTCCTTTGGGATCGGCTGGACAGCTTTCTCCAAGATGTACAAGTTACGAGCCAAAATCACCATCAGGAGTTACTATAACAGAAGTGGGATGGAGCTGAACTTTAGGAACGTTGACTGACAGATTGCCCATGTTTGCACTGCTGTGATCACTGCCAAGGGTGGAAACTTTGATGAGACAAAAACTTAAAGGGGCTATCCGGGGATTTAAACTTCTTATCGGCACCTCTGACTTTGACGAGCCAGTTCGGCTGCGTTCTGACAAAACATTACATGATATTAAAGGCCTCCGGTGTCGGTGACATCATAGGTGAGGGACGGGCTGTAGGCTCATTATAATAATTAAGCAAGCCCATCTTTCTATCACTGCATTGGTGGTCACAGATACAGGGCGCCTTGTCAGGACATAGCCGGAAGTGCCTGTTTTGACTTCAAGGTGCCAGTAAGAAATTTAAATCCCTGGATAGCCCCTTTAAGGAATCACGGCTCAATTCATGTATAAATAATGTGTATGAGGACAAAACACAAATCCATATTCATCACAAACTACAGGAGCTCCTTTCTTCATTTCTGAAAAATCAAAGATTTGGTTGGTGTTAATGACGTTAATGAGCAGTACTGTGCATCTAATTTGTACAGCCAGGTTAAGGAGCAATGGGTGACATCTTGGCACTACTTCAGGGATTATTTCTATAAGCGTTACAGTCGATCTGTGTTGTTTAGATTCTTCAAACCGTTTCTTATGCAGCACAACAAAGAAATACTCCGGAAGACGGTGAATTCTCTTACCGAGAGTGAAGCTACATTTCAGACTCCTCTCCACACTTCTCCGGTCACAGTGGAACGTGCAGAAGACTTCCATGTCTTTGTGCTTGGATATGACTGGTGTGAAGCTGAGAGTAGAGATGGCGTGGTGGAGTTTATCCGAGTGCGATCGGTCTGTCTCCACAATATAATCACTTCCTTTTATGAGGACCTCTTCTTCATCTCTTGCCTGTGTCGGATCTGACATATTTTCTCCATCCTTCCCCAGGATCTTCCATGTCACCTGCATGTCTTTAGGCCATTTGGAAGCCACACAGAACATGGTAACTCTATTGTCCGCAGTCGGCATCCTGTGAATGTGACTCACCTGAAACGGCTGAAAAACTGGAGAGAGTAAAAGGAAATTTAGTTCATCCTTTTGAGTATTTGGATTTCTCCAAAAGCTAAAAAGACTAATCAGAACATTTATCTGAGTAAGAGAAAAAAAGCAAAGTGAAGTCATGTTATCTGAGCTCTTTATACTTCTCTATCAGGGTCCAATAATCCAGAATATTTGATAATCCAACCACAGAGTATAAGAATAAATGTAATCCCCTGATAAAAATACAAAAATATGAAGAAAACAAAATGCATGAAGAATACTGACAAATAGAAGTTGCTTTATTGTATATGTACCCTGTGTGCCGCAGTTATACAGTATATATGTCATTATAAAGAATAGAATATGTGATATACAGGTATACTGTAATCTTTTGAAAAGGTGCTAAAATGTTCTTTGAATGGCTCACTGCCACTGTAGAAGCTGCTCACCTCCCTTCATGAAGTACAAGAGCGCTAGAGACACGGCTAGCAGTAATCCTAGGAGGACGCCGATGAGACCAAGATGGCACGATCTCTTACATTCATCTGCAAGTAGAAAAAGAGCAAAGCACAGTTACATTCATGCAGCTCTACGGTACAGACCACAATCCACCATGACTGCAAATAGCTGGAAATGAGCTCAGGAGAGTGCTGTACATATGAAAATGGGGACGCCCTGTTTGATTTTGATATCACATTTTGACATCCAGGACAAGAAGGGCCCCTTTTTTGTTACCCTTCTTAAGTTTTCTCCACGACGTTTGAGCAAATAACTCGCCCCCTTGTTTGCCAATATTGAAGTTTCTCTGGAGAAGGGAGTCCTGCACAGATTCTCAACAATAGCAAAAGGGGAGGCCATATAGTAACGGCATGGCCTTCCTGTATGGTATGTACACCCTTGGTTTAGTAAGTAGGATGGTTATAAGTATTATAGTCATCCCGCTCATATCTTGGTTTCATTGGTCTCTTAGCTCTCTGCATTTCATTATCCTCTGCCTCTCCCACTTTCTCCTGCACACTCAATCTTTCCAAAATTCCTACCCTGCACTAACATAGTGATCACTAGTTGTGGCCATACATTTGTGCTACAAGTCGCTTGAAATCGCCGAATTTTGACATTTTGGGCCACCATCAGGAGCAAAATTAATGAGATAATTTGCAATATCTAATATCAGACTTTTATCTTCCAAATATCTGATCCATATCATCACGGTTGCGAGTGCAAGTGTATGTTTTGATTGGCTGAATTCAGACGATCATGGATTTTTTGCAAGCAATTGAATAGTGTAAAATAAAGAAATACGTCTATGCTCTCCTCCTTTAAGTGTCACCCTGTCCAGTAAGGGAGCCCTGGTCACCACCACTCTAAACCCGCCATTCATTGTTCCATCTTTCCATTTGCATAAATTTCCTAGAGGAGCATGTATGGCCTTTTTAATTGTTTCACTAGGTGGTCTCTCTAAGGAGAAATCCTACCCTTCCTGGCTCATGTCATAGGCCTCTCACTAGCCAAGTCATCAACTTACTGCACAGTGATGAAGGGCAAAACACCCAAAACAGCTGTATGTACATGGGTATCTTTCCCTTCTGGACAAGACTTATTAAAATGTCTGACATTGACTTGCAGAAATGCTACCTTACATAGTAACATACTAACATAGTATGTAAGGCTGAATGAAGACAATTGTCCATCTAGTCCAGCCTGTCTATCCTCCTGTGTTGATCCAGAGGAAGGCAAAAAACCCCAAGGGCAGAAGCCAGATAGCCCTTTTGGGGAAAAAAAATTCCTTCCCGACTCCCTAATGGCAATCAGACTGTTCCCTGGATCAACCCCTGATAGTTCCTACCTGCCTGTATACCAGGATTGACAATTAACCTAAGATTTATATCCTATAATATCCTTCCTCTCCAGAAAGACATCAAGTCCCCTTTTAAACTCCTCTATGGATTTTGCCATCACCACTTCCTCCGGCAGAGAGTTGCAGTCTAACTGCTCTTACAGTAAAGAACCCCTTTCTATGTTGGTGATGAAACCTGCTTTCTTCTAATCGTAGCGGATGTCCTCTTGTTACCGTCGCGGTCCTGGGTGTAAACAGATCATGGGAGAGATCCTTGTATTGTCCCCTCATGTATTTATACATAGTTATTTGTTCGCCCCTTAGCTGTCTTTTTTCTAGAGTAAATAGTCCCAATTTGGATAGCCTCTCTGGGTATTCCAGTCCCTTCATTCCATGTATTAGTTTAGTTGCCCTTCTTTGAACCCCTTCAAGCACTGTGACATCCTTCCTGAGCACCTGTGACCAGAGTTGTACGCAGTATTCCATGTGAGGCCTGACTAGTGCCTTATATAATGGAAAGATAATGTTCTCGTCCCTCGCCCCTATACCTCTTTTAATGCACCTCAAGACTTTATTTGCCTTTGCAGCAGCTGACTGGCATTGGTTACTCCAGTTTAGTCTACTATCCACTAATACCCCCAGATCCTTTTCCATATCACTTTTTCCTAGCGGTACTCCATTAAGCGTATATTGGTGACATCCGTTTCTCCTGCCCATGTGCACAGTCTTACATTTTTCAACATTGAACTTCATTTGCCATTTTTCTGCCCAAGCCCCCAGCTTATCTAGGTCCGTTTGTAGCCGCACATTGTCCTCCGTTGCATTAATTATATTGTATAATTTTGTGTCATCTGCAAATATTGATATTTTGCTGTGCAGCCCCTCTATCAGCTCATTGATAAATATGTTGAACAGAGTGGGGCCTAATACTGAACCCTGTGGCACCCCGCTAGCGACTGTGGTCCAATCAGAGTACGCACCATTTATTACGACCCTCTGCTTTCTATCATTGAGCCAATTTTTTACCCACTTACACACGTTTTCGCCCAGTCCGAGCTGCCTCATTTTGTATATTAGCCTATTATTTGGCACGGTGTCAAAGGCTTTAGAGAAGTCCAGATATATGAGATCAATAGATTCTCCCTGGTCCAGCTTAGAGCTTACTTCATCGTAGAAACTGATCAGATTTGTCTGACATGAGCGACCCTTCATGAATCCATGCTGGTGAGGAGTTATTCCCTTGTTCTCCTTGAGGTGCTCATCGATGGCGTCTCTCAGAATCCCCTTGAAAATTTTTCCCGTTACTGAAGTAAGACTTACTGGCCTGTAGTTACCAGGCTCACTTTTGCTCCCTTTTTTGTAAATTGGAACCACGTTGGCAATGCGCCAATCCAATGGTACTACACCGGTCTTGATAGTGTCTAGAAATATTAGATATAGCGGCCTAGCTATCTCATAACTTAGTTCCCTTAGTATCCTTGGGTGTAATCCATCTGGGCCCGGCGATTTATCAATTTTAGTCTTCTTTAGTCGCTTTCGCACCTCCTCCTGCGTTAGGTATGAGATATTTTGTGATGGGTTCATTTTATTCCCCTGCATCTCGTGTGGCATTTCCTTTTCGTTTGTGAATACACTTGAGAAGAAACTGTTTAGTAGATTTGCTTTCCCTTCGTCATCATCAATGATTTCTCCTGCATTATTTTTTAAAGGGCCAGTGCTCTCCCTGCAAATCCTTTTGCTGTTAATATAGTTGAAAAATAGCTTTGGGTTGTTTTTGCTCTTTTTGGCGATCAGTCTTTCTGCTTCCTCCTTGACAATTTTGATCGTATCTTTGCATATTTTGTTTTTTTCCCTGTATGATTTTAGCGCTTCTTCACTGCCTTGTTGCTTTAGTAGTTTGAACGCTTTCTTCTTTTCGTTTATTGCCCCTCTTACCGTCTTGTCGAGCCACATTGGTTTCCTTTTAGTTCAGTTTCTTTTTTTTTTAAAGGGAATGAACTGCTCACATGAGGAGATTAGGATCCTTTTGAACTTTTCCCATTTGTCCTCTGTACCGTTATTTTTGAGGATGTTGTCCCAATTAATGTTACCGATAGTAGTTCTAAGCTCATCAAATTTTGCTTTACTAAAGTTTAGTTTGTTTGTCGCTCCCTGATAAGGCTTCTTATTGAATGACAGCTGGAAGTTGATTATATTGTGGTCACTGTTCCCCAAGTGCCCCTCAACCTGCACCCCCTTTATACGTTCCGGTTTGTTAGTTAGTACTAGGTCCAGAATGGCTCTCCCTCTTGTTGGTTCCTGCACAAGTTGGTTCAGCTAATTATCTTGAATTACTCTCAAGAACTTATCACCCCTGTGAGATTTGCAGGTTTCGTTCTCCCATGTTATATCTGGATAATTAAAGTCCCCCATGATAATTACTTCATTACGGTTTGACACCTCTTCTATCTGCCTTAATAGTAAGTTATCAGTTTCTTCTGTTGCTTTTGGTGGTCTATAGAAGACCCCTATCAGTATTTTGTTATTCTTTCTTCCCAGTATTTCAACCCACAGAGATTCCACCTGTTCGTCTCCTACTTCTATATCCTCCCGTAGCCTCGGCTTCAAGTTCGATTTGACGTACAGACATACCCCTCCCCCTTTCTGGTTCCTTCGGTCCCTTCTGAAGAGATTGTACCCCTGCAAATTCACCGCCCAATCGCACTTATCATCAAGCCATGTTTCCGTAATTCCGACTATATCATCATTTTCATCAGTCATTCTCGCTTCAAGCTCACCCACTTTACCAATCAGACTTCTTGCATTCGTGGTCATACAATTTATATCGTTTTTTTTGTTTTTTAAATTTGTTTTGTTGCTATTCGTACTTATGGCTGATCTATCAGTTCTAACTGTGCTAACCCCACCCCCTGCTCGACCCTCATTCCCTTTGCTTGGACCCGGGTTGCTAGTTACACTGGCTACCCCACTATTTCTCATTTTACCCTCCCCGCCAGTCCCTAGTTTAAACACTCCTCCAGCCTTCTAGCCATCTTATCCCCCAGCACAGCTGCACCCTCCCCATTAAGATGCAGCCCGGCCCTATGGTAGAGCCTGTAGCCGACAGCAAAGTCAGCCCAGTTCTCCAGGAACCCAAATCCCTCCTTCTTACACCAACTCCGGAGCCACTTGTTTACCTCCCTAAGATCCTGCTGTCTTTCTAGTATGGCTTTAGGTACAGGTAGTATTTCCGAGAAAACTACCCTGGAGGTCCTCGCCTTGAGCTTGGACCCTAGGTCCCTGAAATCATTTTTGAGGGCCCTCCATTGACCTCTAACTTGTTCATTGGTGCCAACGTGCACCATGACTGCTGGATCCTCACCAGCCCCTCCCAGTAATCTGTCAATCCGATCCGCGATGTGTCGAACTCGAGCGCCAGGAAGACAACACACTGTTCGACGATCCCAGTCTTTATGGCAGATTGCCCTATCTATCCCCCTTATAATTGAGTCCCCCACCACTAGAACCTGTCTAGCCTGCCCTGCACTCCCCGTCCCCGTCTCACCGGAGCAGTCATCCCCCTGGCGTTCAGAGGGCCTGTTGTGCTGCAGCGGTGCTGGCTCTGTAATGGCATCGCCCTCATCTGCCAACGTTGCAGACATGTTGGGTTGTGCCAGTTCAGGACCAGCCTCCCTGGATCTATTCCCTCTACGCCTCCTTCTATCTGTCACCCAGCTTCTTGCCTGCTCTCCTGCTCTTCCGTAGCACCATCCGCCCCAACCTCTATCCCAGCGAGTGTCTGCTCAGTGAGCAGCAAACTCCTTTCCATGTTGTCAATGGCTCTCAGTGTTGCCAGTTGCTCATTTAGATCCAGGTGGTGCTGCAGAGGCATTGTTACATCTTGTCATTTGCATAAATTTCCCAGCGGAGCATGCATGGCCTTATAAGTGGTCTCACTAGGTGTTCTGCCTAAAGGCCCATTTACATTCTCTGCACTGCCCCGCCCCCTGCTGGCCGCTCTGTGTGCGAGCCAGCTGTGCTAGCTGCTGTGGGAGCGCGGGAATACAGGGACGAGTGTCAGGCATCGTTTGCCCGACACTTGTCCAATGTAAATGGGCCTTAAGGAGAAACGCTACCCTTCCTGATTCATCCTGCATGTGAGCACAACCAACTTCCAGGAGCTTCTTCCAGGATTAGAGCAGAGGTGACCAGGGCTCCTTCGCTGGATGGAGAAACAGATGAGTATGTATTTATTTATTTTACACCATGGCCATTGAGTCCCAGAATTTTTACTGTGGCTGATGATCATACAAATAATCCCACAAATGATCAATAGACTACATGGCCTGATTAATCTCCTAAATGTAGGCCTAGCTTTACTCTGAGGCTCCTCTGCACAGTGGAGCTGGACCTTCCTCACCGGCCTGCTGCTCTTTGTCTTTACATGCTTGGTCAAGATATTTGTAAGTTGTTCTCTAAGGCCTCATGTCCACGGGGAAAATCAGGCCCGCTACGGATTCTCCATGGAGAATCCGTAGCGGGTCCCTCCTGCCCCTTAAAAATAAGAATTAACTCACCTCTCACTAGCTCCGGATCTTCTCTTCGCTGCGGCTTCATCTTCTCTCCGTCGCGGCCGTATCTTCTTTCTTCGGCCCGGCAGGTGCGCAGGCACGTCGGTTGCGTGCCCCGCGCATGCGCCGGCCCGAAGGAAAAAGATCCGGCCGCGACGGAGAGAAGATGGAGCTGCGGCGAAGGGAAGATCCGGAGCGGGTGAGTAAATTCCGATTTTTGTCTCCCGCACGAAAATGGAGCATGGTCCAGATTTTTTCATGCTCCATTTTTTTTAAAATAACTTTTATTGACCATCCGCGGGTATTTATCTACCCCGGGGTGGTCAATGCATCCCTAAGGGATGCAGATCTGCGGGCGGGAGAAGAGTTAAAATCCACTGCAGATTTTAATTCTTCTTTTGCCCGTGGACATGAGGCCTAAGGCTACTTTTAGACTAGCTGATTCTCGTTTGAATGAGCTAGTGACGTCATCACTAGCTCGATCGCACTCATTCAGCCTGTTTAGACAGGCAAACACATCATTGGCTCATTTAAATTAGCATCATTCATTATCGTTCAGACTTTCACATTCACTGTATAACTGAATGATGTGAAAGACTGAATGAGCACTGTGGAAACTGAACAATTAGTGAATGAGCCAACGGTGATTCTTATGCCTCCATAAAATGAACGAAGAGCAAAAAGCGAACGATTCTGGTTCGGCGTTGGCTCACGGTTAGACCGAACGATCACTTTCGCTCGTTTGAACTATTTTTTGAATAATAATCATTCCATCTAAAAGCACCTTAAGAAATGACCAATGTATTGTTCACTTGTCCACCGCAGGCTGTAGGAGATCAGGATCTTCACTGTACAATATCTGCACATACTAAGCCGTATACTGTACATAGTCAGCTTTGGATTGCAGAACAGCTGGCAAGTAATGACCGCTGAGCATCATGCAAGACATTTGGTAACCACCGGAGAATTGTGACAATGAACTACAATTAGAGATGATCGAGCGTACTCGCTAAGGGCAAATACTCGAGCGAGTATTGCCTTTTGCGAGTACCTGCCCGCTCGTCTTAAAAGATTCGGGTGCCAGCGGGGGGTGGAGAGCGGCGGAGGAGAGCGGGGAGGAACGGGGGGGAGATCTCTCTCTTCCCCTGCTACCCCCTGCTCACTCCCGCAACTCACCGCTCACGCCCGCCGACACCCAATTTTTTTGAGACAAGCAGGCAGGTACTCACAAAAGGAAATACTCGCTCGAGTATTTGCCCTTAGCGAGTACGCTCGCTCATCTCTAACTACAATATAAAGTAATAGGCAAAGCATAGAAACCAGATAATATAGTAATTGTGTTGATTGACTTACGCTCCACTTTAACTTCCTGTGTTGCCATTAAAGGGCTGTATAATGTCTCATGTTGGACCTCACAGGAGATCTGAGACGGCAGGTTGTTTCCATCTAGATGAATCCGGTAACAAATCTCTTTATTGAAATATTCATTGTTACTTTGTCGAGGAGAATCGATTCTCTTCCCATCCAACATCCAGTGCATGGTCACTGCTTCTGGGAAATAGTTGGCTGCTTCACACATATATATCTGATCATTACCATCGGGAGTCCTGGAAGCCTTGATATTGACCTTGGGGGCAGCTGGGGAGACAGATTTCATTGGTTACTGTACAAGGAGCAATTTTATCTAGTAGTATGTGTTTGGAGAAGACCCATAGAAAAAAAACAGACTCCCACTTATAGGGGTTGTCTAAGATAAAAACCGGTTCCCCATGCCTGAAAATAATACACAAGATTATACTCACCTCTTTTGGGTCCCCACATCTCATGTACCAGCAACTTTGGCTTTCCTTTGCGACACGATGTTTACACATTGCCGCGACCTGTGTACAGGACGTCACAGGCTGCAGCAGCCAATCACGAACCTCAGCATTTGAGCACTGTGGTCTGTGATTGGCTGCAGCAACCTGTGATGTCCCATAGACAAACTGATTGCAACTTGTACGCACAGACTGGACACGAGGGGCAGAGTTGCAGCGGCTAACATGCAGAGATCCAGGAGAGGTGTGTATTAGCTTGTTTATTTTTTTCAGACATGAGGAACCCATTTTTAGAATCTAAATTTATCACAGACAACCCCTTTTAGGCTCAAAATGACCAGACTGAAGCTTTACTTTGTCTTGGATGTAATACGAGAAGACCCAGCTCATCAGCAAAAACCATAGTAGACAACCAAAAGGAAAAAGGACGACCAGCAACAAGGTGGATGGAGACATTCGCAAAAAAATCATGAGAACATCGTGAAAAAACTGAAGAATCAAACAGAAAACTATATATTATGGAGAAATTTTGTTTATGTGGTCACCAGAGGTCATCACAGGTTTTGCCCTGTCTTGGACCTCCTCATACCTTCCCAACAAAATGTTTAGTGTTTCCCACTCACACGCACATGTAATGGAGTGTCATTTTTATATTGTTCTTTTAAGAATGTGGGATGTTCCTATAACTAGGGCAGAAGCTGGTGGTCTGGAGACCAGAATGGGGAGTTTGGAACCATGTTGGTGGTGCAGATACGCTGTAGGAGATACAGTGAGAGGTGGCAGGGAATGGAGCTCCTGCCTTCTGGTGTAGGAGATGGCAGTATAAGCAAATCTGCTACAGAGACCAAATGAAGAACCAGGGTTACTGTCTAAGAAATGAAGGAATATTTGGCTTGATCTCTGCCAATTTCCGAAGTCTTCCCTGCCAACTGTGTGGAAACTTACTGTTGGTGCTAAGTTATGTTAATAATGTTTCAAAAACATCTCTGAAATCCATTCTTTCCTCAAGTTCAAGTCAACAAAAATGCCAGTGCTTACCTAGGTCATCTCCTGCTTAGACTACTGCAACAGCCTTCGGAATCCACACAAAAATGGAGCATGCTGCAATTTTTCCTCCGCGAGTGGAAGCCAAAATGGATTTCCACTCGTGTCTGTGAAAATTCACTTTTCCATAGCGTGCTATGGGCGGCATTTGCTGCAGAATCCAGAGGTGGACGCCCACTCCGGATTCCGCAATGATAATCCGCCCATGTGCATGAGGCCTCACACATATTCAAGCCCCACTCAAGCATCTCGGTACCAGTCAGAGAATGATCACTTATTTACACTCATTAGTTTTACAGAATTTGTTATCTTGTTTTATACCCTATGAGTTTAGAGAAGTATTCAGGCATTTTTATGGAAATCTAAGACAAAATATGGAACATTCTGTACAGTAAGTCATTCTTTGTCAGGCTGATCTTACCTCCATACTGTACAATGTAGGAATCATGGATGGGATGTTGAAGATACTCATTTTCCACCTGACAGGTAATTTCTGGATTACTGTCTTCCTTAAGAAATCTGACATTGATGGTGCTGTTCCTTGTAAAGGTCTTATCCGCATTCCTCTTATCATCCTGCGTTCCTGATCCACTCAAGACCAGACCGTTCTTTAGCCAAATTACCTTCATATCATTTGGGAAGAAGTTTGTGATAGAACATTGGAGAATATTTGTCACATCTCTCTGAACAGCCTTCTTTTGTATCCTGACAACTGGAACAGCTGATGTAGAAAATTAGGATGTAGAAAGGAAAAATTGTTAATCACTGACTCATGTACTCCTTAACAATTTTCTTGCCAACCACTTATCTCACAATTCTTAGAGAAGGGAACTTCAAAAATGTATGAGAAATGTCCTTGCTTGTAATGGCTGTATCTCAAACTGTGTTCTGGTTACAGCATTAATTTTAAAATAGTTTTGAACCCAAGAATCTAAGTTTTAAAACAAACCTAGAATCATGTTTTCAGCCACAATGCATCCTGAGACAGAGGAGGTCAAAGTGGGAGGGGTACTGATAGCTGTTCTTACCTGCAGCTCTCATTCCTGTTTCTACAGGTGATATCTCAGGCTGCATTGCACATAGGGCATCCATCATGGTCTTACTTTAAAGCCAAGAGTTTTATCTTTAAAACACTACCAAGCCTGGTGCTCTAACTCTGATTCTGATGAAACACGTGGGTATCAGTTTTTGCATCTATAATATGGGAGCAAAAAGCCCCTTTTTACCCCAGTTTAAAAGCAATCTTAGTTAACACATTACATTAGTTTTGGAATTTACAAGGTTACCTTCTGTAAAGGGGTATGGAAAATGGTATACTTATATAAGCTCCAATATAATTTGCATGTAAAATTTGGTTGAAGCATTCCTGCAGATTTGGCGTTTCTTTAACACGCGCACCTGTGAACATATACATGTGTGGTATGTACAAACTCCTCACATCTTGCAGTTTTTTGCACAGTACATCTTGTCTTCATTAGGGATGCGCTTGAGTACTCATTGCATTGTATTGATAACCTCTGGTCTACCATCCAGGCTGGAGGCGCTGTATCTCACTTCATCTTCTATTATCTTTTTCTTTTTTTTTTTTTGAAAGCTCTTTGGAAGAGTAGTAATCCGATTATGGGTCCAGCGAATATAAAGAAAAAAACAAAAAAACAAAACAGATCCAGCGCTCCAAAGCAGACCTTTTTTAGCCCAATCAATAAAAGGCTCCTTAAATATCAAAACATATGGATACTTTTATTGAAAATATGTCCGACGCGTTTCGTCGCATAACAGCGACTTTTTCAAGTGACATATAGAACAATTACCGACCTGATCATGGAATAAGCAGCAGTTGTCACATAGGTAAGACCTGGTTTATGATAGTATATAAGGTCAGTAATTGTTCTATATGTCACTTGAAAAAGTCGCTGTTATGCGACGAAACGCGTCGGACATATTTTCAATAAAAGTATCCATATGTTTTGATATTTAAGGAGCCTTTTATTGATTGGGCTAAAAAAGGTCTGCTTTGGAGCGCTGGATCTTTTTTGTTTTTTTCTTTATATTCATCTATACATAGTCGCATCCTTACCCAGGGGTGTGACAGATCCTTGCTTGCTCTCTGCATTATTTCCTTATTTCCGGACTGGAGAGAGAAGTCTCAGAAAACTTGGATCAAGCTTTCCAGGAACAACTATATAACATATACAACGCCTACCAGGACGTGGAGGTGTTAGGTGGGGGGTCCCAGACGAGGCCCACCCATCTACACCGGGTAAGTCCAATTTTTTCATTTATTGCAGCATTATTGTATTGCAGTGGGTGGAGTGCCGTCTTACATCAGATTATGGGTCCAGGGCAGATAGACAGAACGGCTGGTCTTTAACACTGATATTGATGTAAGACATAGAGAATATCGTATGGGTTTGGGACCTGTGCTGCTCCAGGACCACTTGCCTAGGCAGGGGTCCTGGCGATAGTCTTAGGTTCTCAATTACCATTAACAGAATTTTATTTAGTTCTGATTTCTGTCTACACCAGTCTGGTGTAACTCACAAAGTCATCTCTGCCCTCTCTTCCTAGACATAGCTGTCAATACCTACATCAAATACTGATATGACTATTGTAAGGTTCCTGATGAAATGTTGACATCAAACATAGAAACGCATCGAACCAAGAACCAGATATGAATCGTTATTAGTCAATAGAACCAAGAACCATATTAGATTGGTATAGGTCAATCAAGCACTGCGATAGCTAGTTACTGGTCCGAGTATTTTGGCAAACAGCAGATTGCTATTATGATGCTCTGCAAACCACAACAGAGCACCACTCTTCCTCTGCCAGTATAAACGGCATAACTTTAGCCAATCTCTGCTGCGTTATTGGTAGTTCCTAGAGATGAGCGAACGTACTCTTTTCGGGTGTTTTTACACTCGAGCACCGCTTTTTCCGAGTAACTGACTACTCGGACGAAAAGATTTGGGGGGCGTCGGGGGAGTGGGGGGGGGTGAGAGAGAGAGCTCCTCCCTGTTCCCCACTGCTACCCCCCGCTCCACCACGCTGCCCCCCGAATCTTTTCGTCCGAGTAGTCAGTAGTCATCTCTAATAGTTCTCAATTTAGTGTCTATTCTCTGATAGCCTGCTCTTTATCCCTTTATAGACAGAGATATTATTTGATGTGCAGTCCAAATTCTTGTGTTTGGAATTTCGGCATCTGAAGTCTATCTAGATCTCTGACTGTAATTCACCAATTATCTCAAAAGGTTTAGATTTTGGTGGCATAGTAGCTGATTGCACTGTGTTCTGTATATTTTTAACACAATTTAAATATTAAACTGTAGGAAGGCAAAGTGCAATCAGCTCAGAAATGGGACAATGTCCTCAAAAATAAGAGTATGGATAATAAATGAGAAATGTTTAAAAACATCTTAAAAACGGCCTTATGCATAAAACGCTGCTGGTCTCCCGCAGCATTCTACACATTCCAGCCCATACACTCTGTTGGCAGTATGGCACTGCGCTTGCCCGCGAATCACACATCAAAGACATGTGCAGTGTGATTTTTCCTCATTTTTTTTATTCCCCGCTCTGTTCAGGGATGTGTATGGAAACGTTGTCCATATGCAATCTATTATGTATGGACAGAGTATCATACGCAACACACACAAGGGCTGAGTATGATACGCAGAGAAATAGAGCGTGCTGCAATTTCTCTTGGGTGTTGATAAGCAGTGTCTACACACCAGTGTGCATGGAACAATAAAATTCCATTGACTTTCATTGCCTCCAGTCACCGCATATCATGGTTGCGTGATACGCAGTGAAAACACGGTCGTGGACATGTACCCTAACTGTGAGCGGGTCACACCTTACAGCAGTGGTGCATAACTCCAGTCCTCAAGGGACCCTAACAGGTCCTGTTTTTAGGATATCCTATAATAAAAACACCTGTGACAATGTCTGACAATAATTACATCCCCTATGCAATACTGAGGAAATCCAGAACACATGATCTGTTGGAGTCCCTTAACCCATTAACGACCAGCCCATAGTGTTTTTACGTCCTCCCGAAGTGGGCTTTATTCTCCGAGGACGTAAAAACACGTATCCTGCAGAGAATAAAGCCCCTCGGGCTGTGGACGTGACAGCTCCATGCTGTCGGTGTCCGCAGGTAGCCAACAGCATGGAGCTGTCATCCCGGGCTGTTCGGACCCCCCCTCCCCAGCATTGCGATCGGCGCTATCCAATGGATAGCGGCGATCGCAAAAAAGTAAATAAAAGTACAAAAAAAGTTAAAGATTCAGCTGCGCTGATGGATCGGATCCATCGGAGCAGCTGAAATTACTCACCCGGGTCCGGCACGCTGCTCCCCGCTCTCCTGCCTCTTCGGGCCCTGAAGCCGCAGAAGGCCCGGCGGGGCGGGAGATTTAAAATCTCCTGGCTCCCGGCTCCTGTAGGTAGCCGGGAGGCAGGAGATGTCAGCGGGGACCCTAGGCACTCGAACCCTAGGCGAAAAAGTTTAAAAAAAGTCAGTTTCACCTCCCCTCATGGATCGGATCCATGAGGGGAGGTGAAAATACTCACCCCCAGTCCTCAGCGGTGTCCCGATGTCCCGTGACCCGAATCCCCGTCTGCGCATGCGCGCCCGATGATTGACATCGGGCGCGTGCACAGAGGGGCTCGAGCCCCGGTAAATTTAAAATCCCTCTGCTCCTGGCTGCCATGTGTAGCCAGGAGCAGAGAGATTATACCGGGGACATGATCACTGTCATCCAATGGATGACAGTGATCATGTAAAGTAAAAAAAAAAAGTTTTAAAAAGTTTTTAAAAAGTTTAAAAAGCGTACGTTTCATCTCCCCTCATGGATCATATCCGTAAGGGAGTATGAAAGTACGTACCTAAGGCCCCCGGATTTATCCGCGGACCTTACCACAGCTTCTGCGCACGCGCCCGTCGCCAAAATGGCGGACGCATGCGCAAAAGCTGTGGATTGCCAGGATAATTTAAATTCTCCCTGCTCTGGCTACAAAACGTAGCCAAGAGCATGGAGATTTCACGGGGGGCCGCGGTGAGCGGTTCCTGGTCACGTGTTTGCCATTATCCAATAATGGAGATCACGTAAAAGTAAAAAAAAAATTTGAAGTTTCATCTCCCCTCACTGATGCGATCGGTGAGAGGAGATGAAACTTTTTACCAGAGGCCTGCGTATTTGAACCCCGACGCGATCCTCCTCCGTGGACCTTCCCGAATTCTGCACATGCGATTGCCGGCAAAAAGCCCGAAACATGCGCAGGAGTCGGGGAGCCCAGGAAACTTAAAATCTCCTTGCTCCCAGCGACCAACAGTCGCCGAGAGTCTGGAGCAGTGACGGGTAGGGGCCTCGTTGAGCGTTCCCCAGTCACGTGATAAAAAGGTAGCGATCTACCTTAGGCCGGTCTCACATGACCGTCTGGGAATTACGGATTCCGCATGCGTCTGATCCGCGGTATTACGCAGATCAATCGCATTGGATTACACAATTCCGCTCACATTAGCGGGTTGGAATTGTGTAATCCACTCGCAGAAAAGAGAACGCAGCAGGTTCTATTTTACCGCGGATATCTGCAACATAGCGCCTATTGTGCTCCATTTTCATGGATATACCCGCAGTCCATACGCAACTACGTTGTATACGGGCTGCGGGTACCCGTGTCATCGCTAAGCGACGGTGCGGGAAATACAAACAACAAAAAAGGTGTACTGCGCATGACCGCCTGTGTGAGTACGCAGTTATGCGCAGTACATTACGTGGCTGTACGCAGGGTCACAGCCGGCTCACAGCTGGGATCCGCTGCGGGCCTCCGCAAGCGGATTCTGCCTGCACCCGCGTGAGCCCGGCGTTATTCAGACCGCTACCTGTAATACGTAATTTGCAAGAAGCCCCGGGAACGCTCGCCTTCCTGCAGTTCCAGGAGCACCTTGTTGAGCGCCTTCTGTGTGAGACCGCCGCACCTCGGCAGGCTTACGGAGACTCACGGAACGCCACTTTTTACACCCCATACCAGCCACTGAGGTAAAAAAAAGCCCCTCAAAATACATGAGAGGAGGGGGGATACCGGTTTTATTGCCCCATGGGCACATTCCAACCAGCCTCCGTAATTACCCCTGTCTTCGGAAATACTACACAGTTCACATTATTACTTTTATCTAAGATTTGCGAACGCCAAAAAGGGCGCTGAGTGTGTGTGTGTGTGTGTGGGGGGAATTTTTAGGGAGTCAATTTTTATTCCGTACAAATAAGCAATGGGGCCTGGAATTTATTCAGTTGTGCCCTAAAATCCAACGGGTGTTCCGTCCTTTATAGGCCTTGCCATGCGTCCTGTAGATTAGGGCCACAATGGGTATGTTTCTGAACTCGGGACAAACGGGGGTATCCATTTGGGGGTGAATGTCTTCATTCCTATGTACACTGTACAAAAAAACTGTTATTAAATTGAAAAAATTGCCAAAAAAATTGAAAATCGTAACTTTTTCCTTCTGCTTTGCTTAGACTCATTCAAATACTGGGGGGTCAAAATACGCAGTACACCCCTAGATGAATTTGTTAAGGGGTCTAGTTTTCAAAATGGGGTCATTTGAGGGGGTTCTTTATAGTTTTGACCGCTCAATGGCTCTATAAGTGGGCAATGGGGCCTGAAATTTATTCAGTGGTACCCTGAAATCCAACGGGTAATCCTTTCATTGTAGGCCTAGCCATGGGTCCTGTAAGTCTATTAGGGCCACAATGGGTATGTTTCTGAACACAGGACAAACAGGGGTATCCATTTTGGGGTGAAAGTCTTCATTTATATGTGTGCTGTACAAAAAAAACTGTTTTTAAATTGACACAATAGCCCAAAAAATGAAAATCGTAATTTTTTCCTACTGCTTTGCTTAGATCTATTCAAAAATTGTAGGGTTAAAATACACAGTACACCCATAGATAAATTCGATAA
Organism: Eleutherodactylus coqui; assembly: GCF_035609145.1. NCBI lineage: Eukaryota > Metazoa > Chordata > Amphibia > Anura > Eleutherodactylidae > Eleutherodactylus > Eleutherodactylus coqui. Next base: position 162,461,323 of record NC_089844.1, read on the forward strand.
GGGGTCTAGTTTTCAAAATGGGGTCATTTGTGGGGGTTCTCTATGGTTTTGGCCGCTCAAGAACTCTACAAGTGGGCAATGGCGCCTAAAAGGACTTCAAGCAAAATCTATGTTCTGAAAGCCACCGATTACTCCTTTCATTTTGGGCCCCGTTGTGCATGCGGACATAAGATTAGGGCCACAATGGGTATATTTCTGAAAATAGCACAAACAGGGGTATCCATTTTGGGGTTCAAGTCTTCCTTCATATGTGTGCTGTACAAAAAAAGCTGTTTTTAAAATGACAGAATTGCCAAAAAAACAAAAATCCAAATTTTTTCCTTTTGCTTTGCTTGAATTTATTCAAAAACTGTGGGGTCAAAATACGCAGTACACCCCTAGATAAATTCGTTAAGGAGTCTAGTTTTCAAAATGGGGTCATTTTGGGGGGTTTTCTATGGTTTTGGGCGCTCAAAAACTCTACATGTGTACTATGGGGCCTAAAAGGACTTCAAGCAAAATTTCTGTTTTGAAAGACACTGACTACTCCTTTCATTTTGGGCCCTGTTGTGGACTCAGATATAACAATAGGGCCACAATGGGTATATTTCTGAACACGGGAGAAATAGGGGTATCCATTTTGGGGTGTAAATCCTCATTTTCATGTAAACTATAGGAAAAAAAATATGTCTTTAAACTGATAGATTTGCAAAAATATGACATTTTACTTTTTCTCCTCTAAATTGAATTAATTCCTGAAAAAGAACTGTGGGGTCAAAATACTCATGACACCCCTCAGTGAATACACTAAGGGGTGTAGTTTTTAAAATGGGGTCATTTGGGGGGGGGGGGGGGTATCTATTATTCTGACACTCATGAGCCTTTCCAATCTTGGCTTGGTATAGGAAAACAAAGGGTTCCTCAAAATGCTAAAAAGTAATGTTAAATTTGTACATCTCCTAAATGGTAAAAAAAAAACGAAAGTTTTTCCAATGTGCGCCCAAAATAAAGTAAACGGGTGGAAATATAAATCTTAGCAAAATTTTCTATATTATGTTTGCACATATTTAAGATTTTGCAGTTGGAAATGTGAAAAAATGATGATTTTTTTCAAAATTTTCCCAATTTTGGCGCTTTTAATAAATAAACACAAATTCTATTGGTCTATTTTTTCCGCCTAAATGAAGTACAATATGTGGCGAAAAAACAATGTCAGAATCGCTTGGATGTGCAAAACCTTTCTGGTGTTTTTCCATGTTAAAGTGACACATGTCAGATTTGCAAAATTTGGCCTGGTCATTAAGGCGCAAACAGGCTTGGTCACTAAGGGGTTAAAGGGGTTGTCTCGCGAAAGCAAGTGGGGTTGGCTGGAATCGGCACATGTGACGGAGGCGGAGCTACGCGGTGATGCGTACAAGGGGGTGGAGCTAGAATGCCGCTCGTGCCATTCCAAGGAGACGGGAGAAGACCCTTCTGCGCAAGCGCGTTTAATCAGGAGATTAGACGCTGATATTAGACGGAGCCATGGAGACGGGGACGCCAGCGCAGGGAAGGTAAGTGAATAACTTCTGTATGGCTCATATTTAATGCACGATGTATATTACAAAGTGCATTAATATGGCCATACAGAAGTACTTAACCCCACTTGCTTTCGCGAGACAACCCCTTTAAGGACTGGAGTTGAGCACCCCTGCCTTAGGGCTTATTCAGACGCCTGTATATCGGCCGGGTATTCACGCCAGCCGATATACGGCGTCTCTCTGCAGGGGGAGGAGGCTGGAAGAGTCGGGAGCTTTACTCTGAGCTCCCACTCCCTCTCTGCCTCCTCTCCACCCCCTCGCCGCCCCTCTGCACTATTTGCAATGAGAGGAGGCGGGACGGGGATGGGGCTAAATTCCAGGAATTAGCTCCGCCTCATCCCGCCTCTCCTCATTGAAAATAGTGCAGGGGGTGGAGAGGGGGCGGGAGCTCAAAGCACTGCTCCTGGCTCTTGCAGCCTCTTCCCCCTGCAGAGAGGGACGCCGTAAATTGGCCGGTGGCCAATATACGGTCGTCTGAATGCGCCCTTACAGGGATAAAGGAATTAGGAATAGGAGTAAACCAATGTGGCTTAATAAAGTTGTAAAGGGGCAATGAAGAGAAAAATACAGTGTTTAAACTACTAAAACAAGCAGACAGGTGTTATGGGAATAATATATTCCATGTACTTCACTGCCTGCTCAAATTGGTTATAATTAGAGATGAGCGAGCCTACTCGGCCACGCCCCTTTTTCACCCGAGTACCGCGATTTTCGAGTACTTCCGTACTCGGGCGAAAAGATTCGGGGGGCGCCGTGGCTGAGTGGGGGGTTGCAGCGGGGAGTGGGGGGGAGAGGGAGAGAAAGAGGGCTCCCCCCAGTTCCCCGCTGCTACCCCCCGCGCTGCCACGCCTCCCCCGCCCCCCGAATCTTTTCACCCGAGTACTGAAGTACTCGAAAATCGAGGTGCTCGATCGAGTAAATACTCGAAACGAGTACGCTCGCTCATCTCTAGTTATAATGTAAGGCTTGAGGGACAGTTAGGAGGGAAAGCCTCATGGGATCTGGGAGCTTTATGTACATGATGGATGGATGATATGTCACTCTCTATGGAGCCTCATGGGATCTGGGAGCTTTATGTACATGATGGATGGATGATATGTCACCTTCTATGGAGCCTCATGGGATCTGGGAGCTTTATGTACATGATGGATGGATGATATGTCACCCTCTATGGAGCCTCATGTGATCTGGGAGCTTTATGTACATGATGGATGGATGATATGTCACCCTCTATGGAGCCTCATGGGATCTGGGAGCTTTATGTACATGATGGATGGATGATATGTCACCCTCTATGGAGCCTCATGGGATCTGGGAGCTTTATGTACATGATGGATGGATGATATGTCACCCTCTATGGAGCCTCATGGGATCTGGGAGCTTTATGTACATGATGGATGGATGATATGTCACCCTCTATGGAGCCTCATGGGATCTGGGAGCTTTATGTACATGATGGATGGATGATATGTCACTATGGAGCCTCATGGGATCTGGGAGCTTTATGTACACGATGGATGGATGATATGTCACCCTCTATGGAGGAAATTTTCTGGTTAACTATGATATGTTACAAAGGTCATTACTGGGACAGATGAGATGGCAGAGAGTAAGTTCTGCCCAGTGATGGACTGGTTGGCAGCAGCAAATGATTGGCTGAAGAGAAATGACGGGAAATGCCTGTGGTAGTCAGGCAGAATCTGGTGGCCTGACAGTGGCCGGTGATTGGTCCAGAGGAACAAGCTGGGAGGAGCAGCAGTGAGATATGGAGGTGCAGAGATGTGGGCCATCATAATCTGGAAATGAAGCAGCATGCAGCATCCCAGTGACAGCTCCCTGTTCCTGTCAGCTCCCCTCACAATTCCTGTCAGCTCCCCTCACAATTCCTGTCACAGCTTCAGATCCTCTGTGAAGATGGAGGACCTTCTGCAGCAGCTGATTGTCGGCGTGTATGAAGTGGACAGTGAGGAATAGCTGCGCAGATGTCTGGAATCCCCTGCGCTTCAGCTTAGGACTTGTCAGCAGCGCCGGCCAGGAGGAGCTGAACAGGCAGAGGACATCGTGTGAACGCTTGTATCTGAGGACTTGTCAGTAGAAAACCACCAGCGAAGCAAACGCTGAGGCTGCCTTTTACCTTCATCCGATTGGAGGCGACTGGAACCTGGCAGCGGAAACAGTGCCCATCAGATGCCAACACCAACAGGAACAGTGCCACCAGATGACAACACCAGGTCATGTGCTGCTGCAGGTGCAGGGTACAGGTGAAGCTCTACAAGATGGCAATGGCACCTCTGCCAAGTCCTGTGCTGCTGCGGGTGCAGCGTACAGGTGAAGCTCTACAAGATGGCGACGGCACCTCTGCCAAGTCCTCTGCTGCTGCAGGCGCAGCGTACAGGTGAAGCTCTACAAGTTGGTGAGACCCCCGGTAACCAGGTGGTACCCTTGGTTACTGGCACCTGTGTATAGAAGGATTTAGCTTGTGTACCAGTTGGGAGTGATTTCGCACGCCGGTTTTTGTGTTCGATTTTTTTGGCGGGCCGGAGCCAGGAGTGGGTCCAAATCTTTCCATTATACTTTAGTTCTGCTCCTGACTTTGGCTCTCAAGGTGCTGGGCATGGGGGCTGTCGTGTGAGCGCCCCCTAATGTAGATTTGTGTTAGTGTTAATCCTTACTAGGCTGTAAAGAAAGGGCAAGTTCAGGGTGATGAGGAATTTATGTCTGCTTAACAATTGTGTTTTATTAATATCATGTCTCAGCTGAGGTAGCTGAGCACTGCAGGAGACTGTCAGCTCTGAGATAACTGGCCACTGTATGCAGACTGTCAGCTCTGAGGTAACCACTGTATGCAGACTGTTAGCTCTGAGGTAACCACTGTATGCAGACTGTCAGCTGTGAGGTAACCACTGTATGCAGACTGTCGGCTCTGAGGCAACCACTGTATGCAGACGGTCAGCTGTGAGGTAACCACTGTATGCAGACTGTCGGCTCTGAGGCAACCACTGTATGGAGACTGTCAGCTGTGAGGTAACCACTGTATGCAGACTGTCGGCTCTGAGGTAACCACTGTATGCAGACTGTCAGCTGTGAGGTAACCACTGTATGCAGACTGTCGGCTCTGAGGCAACCACTGTATGCAGACGGTCAGCTGTGAGGTAACCACTGTATGCAGACTGTCAGCTGTGAGGTAACCACTGTATGCAGTCTGTCAGCTGTGAGGTAACCACTGTATGCAGACTGTCAGCTGTGAGGTAACCGCTGTATGCAGACTGTCAGCTGTGAGGTAACCACTGTATGCAGACTGTCAGCTGTGAGGTAACCACTGTATGCAGGTGGTCAGCTGTGAGGTAACCACTGTATGCAGACTGTCAGCTGTGAGGTAACCACTGTATGCAGACTGTCAGCTCTGAGGTAACCACTGTATGCAGACTGTCAGCTCTGAGGTAACCACTGTATGCATACTGTCAGATGTGAGGTAACCACTGTATGCAGACTGTCAGCTGTGAGGTAACCACTGTATACAGACTGTCAGCTGTGAGGTAACCACTGTATGCAGAAGCCTGTCAGCTGTGAGGTAACCACTGTATGGAGACTGTCAGCTGTGAGGTAACCACTGTATGGAGACTGTCAGCTGTGAGGTAACCACTGTATGCAGACTGTCAGCTGTGAGGTAACCACTGTATGCAGACTGTCGGCTCTGAGGTAACCACTGCATGCAGACTGTCAGCTGTGAGGTAACCACTGCATGCAGACTGTCAGCTCTGAGGTAACCACTGCATGCAGACTGTCAGCTGTGAGGTAACCACTGCATGCAGACTGTCAGCTGTGAGGTATCCTCTGTATGCAGACTGTCAGCTGTGAGTTAACTGGCCACTGTATGGAAACTGTCAGCTCTGAGGTAACTGGCCACTGTATGCAGACTGTCAGCTCTGAGGTAACTGGCCACTGTATGGAGACTGTCAGCTGTGAGGTAACTGGCCACTGTATGCAGACTGTCAGCTCTGAGGTAACTGGCCACTGTATGCAGACTGTCAGCCCTGAGGTAACCACTGTATGCAGACTGTCAGCTGTGAGGTAACCACTATATGCAGACTGTCAGCTGTGAGATAACCACTGTATGCAGACTGTCAGCTCTGAGGTAACCACTGTATGCAGACTGTCAGCTGCCAGGTGACCACTGTATGCAGACTGTCAGCTGTGAGGTAACCACTGTATGCAGACTGCCAGCTGCCAGGTGACCACTGTATGCAGACTGTCAGCTGTGAGGTAACCACTGTATGCAGACTGCCAGCTGTGAGGTAACTGGCCAATGCATTGAGTCTGTCGGCTCTGAGGTAACCACTGTATAAAGAGTGTCAGCTGTGAGGTAACTGCTGCAGGCAGTCGGTGGTTGAGGCGGCTGCTGCTGTTAATCAGTTTGGGTTTATAATTACTTGTTATTTTATAACTGTTACTTTTATATAAAGAAGCAGAATCTAATGATGACCGGAGGAACAGAGATGGGTAATAATGGTTACCGGGATGTTGGGGGTCACCTCGGTGTAACTAGTTAGATGGTTGTTAGACATCCTTGGGGCACCTCACTACCTCGGTGTAACTAGTCAGGTGGTTGTTAGACATCCTTGGGGCGCCTCACTACCTCAGTGTAACTAGTTAGGTGGTTGTTAGACATCCTTGGGGCGCCTCACTACCTCGGTGTAACTAGTCAGGTTGTTGTTAGACATCCTTGGGGCGCCTCACTACCTCGGTGTAACTAATTAGCTGGTTGTTAGACATCTTTGGGGTGCCTCACTACCTTGGTGTAACTAGTTAGGTGTTGTTAGACATCCTTGGGGCTCCTCACTACCTTGGTGTAACTAGTTAGGTGTTGTTAGACATCCTTGGGGCGCCTCACTACCTCGATGTAACTAGTTAGGTGTTGTTAGACATCCTTGGGGCGCCTCACTACCTCGGTGTAACTAGTTACGTGTTGTTAGACATCCTTGGGGCGCCTCACTACCTTGGTGTAACTAGTTAGGTGTTGTTAGACATCCTTGGGGCGCCTCACTACCTCGGTGTAATTAGTTAGGTGGTTGTCAGACATCCTTGGGACGCCTCACTACCTCGGTGTAATTAGTTAGGTGGTTGTTAGACATCCTTGGGGCACCTCACTACCTCGGTGTAACTAGTTAGGTGTTGTTAGACATCCTTGGGGCGCCTCACTACCCCGGTGTAACTAGTTAAGTGGTTGTTAGACATCCTTGGGGCGCCTCACTACCTCGGTGTAACTAGTTAAGTGGTTGTTAGACATCCTTGGGGCGCCTCACTACCTCGGTGTAACTAGTTAAGTGGTTGTTAGACATCCTTGGGGCGCCTCACTACCTCGGTTTAACTAGTTAGGTGGTTGTTAGACATCCTTGGGGCTCCTCACTACCTCGTTGTAACTAGTTAGGTGGTTGTCAGACATCCTTGGGGCGCCTCACTACCTCGGTGTAATTAGTTAGGTGGTTGTTAGACATCCTTGGGGCGCCTCACTACCTTGGTGTAACTAGTTAAGTGGTTGTTAGACATCCTTGGGGCGCCTCACTACCTCGGTGTAACTAGTTAGGTGGTTGTTAGACATCCTTGGGGCTCCTCACTACCTCGGTGTAACTAGTTAGGTGGTTGTTAGACATCCTTGGGGCGCCTCACTACCTCGGTGTAACTAATTAGCTGGTTGTTAGACATCTTTGGGGCGCCTCACTACCTTGGTGTAACTAGTTAGGTGTTGTTAGACATCCTTGGGGCTCCTCACTACCTTGGTGTAACTAGTTAGGTGTTGTTAGACATCCTTGGGGCGCCTCACTACCTTGGTGTAACTAGTTAAGTGGTTGTTAGACATCCTTGGGGCGCCTCACTACCTCGGTGTAACTAGTTAGGTGGTTGTTAGACATCCTTGGGGCGCCTCACTACATCGGTGTAACTAGTTAGGTGGTTGTTAGACATCCTTGGGACGCCTCACTACCTCGGTGTAACTAGTTAGATGGTTGTTAGACATCCTTGGGGCGCCTCACTACCTCGATGTAACTAGTTAGATGGTTGTTAGACATCCTTGGGGCACCTCACTACCTCGGTGTAACTAGTTAGGTGGTTGTTAGACATCCTTGGGGCGCCTCACTACATCGGTGTAACTAGTTAGGTGGTTGTTAGACATCCTTGGGGCGCCTCACTACCTCGATGTAACTAGTTAGATGGTTGTTAGACATCCTTGGGGCACCTCACTACCTCGGTGTAACTAGTTAGGTGGTTGTTAGGCATCCTTGGGGCACCTCACTACCTCGGTGTAACTAGTTAGGTGGTTGTTAGGCATCCTTGGGGCACCTCACTACCTCGGTGTAACTAGTTAGGTGGTTGTTAGGCATCCTTGGGGCACCTCACTACCTCGGTGTAACTAGTTAGGTGGTTGTTAGGCATCCTTGGGGCGCCTCACTACCTCGGTGTAACTAGTTAGGTGGTTGTTAGACATCCTTGGGGCACCTCACTACCTCGGTGTAACTAGTTAGGTGGTTGTTAGACATCCTTGGGACGCCTCACTACCTCGGTGTAACTAGTTAGGTGGTTGTTAGGCATCCTTGGGGCGCCTCACTACCTCAGTGTAACTAGTTAGGTGGTTGTTAGACATCCTTGGGGCACCTTACTACCTCGGTGTAACTAGTTAGGTGGTTGTTAGACCTCCTTGGGACACCTCACTACCTGGATGTGTTGTTACATTTATGGGAATCGAGGTAATGGAGAGGTGTGGGTACTGCCATGCGGGCTCATATTGGGCAGCTCTCATCCATTTATGGTTGTTTTAGTCAGAAATCAGTACAAATTCCTTGCATCCAGGAAAAAGAGAATTCCCTGCAATAGGGCAAGACTCCAGTGTGGCTCTCATATTGGAAGTAGGCCCGGCTCATTAAAGAAGGCTCCTGGTACGGCCTATATGTGCATGAGTTAAAGGGACTCGGCTGTGAAGGGGTTAATAAGTTAATTTCAGTTATTTATGATCCTGAGGCAGTTAAATTGCTAAGAACATAGCTGAGGGCACAGTTGCCAGTCATTTTGATACCCCCTTTTTTCAATTTGAGGTTGTCCCCTTTAAGGGTGATGCCAACGAAGGAGTCTATCTCCTCTCAGTGATTTATCCTCTATCTTACCCCAAGCAGATGTCTCTGAATGCTGAGGCGCTCCTGAGCTGCTGGCATTAAGATATGCATCATGTGACTACATTGGCTTTATTATGGCCCTTCGGTCATGTGATGCAGTATTCGGATAACTTCTTATTGGTTGGGGTGTTAATTCTTTTGGTTTCCGGTTTGGCGTTACTGATGGGATCTAAGGCATCCTATTATTTAGGACTACCCTCATTTTTAGAGTAGGTGGGTGGAAGAAATCTCCAGATGCTGGTGTAATACACTACTTAGATGTTTGTTGTTTATGGGGCATCAGGGTAAGGAGGGGTGCACAAGTTTTAGAGGGCATGTGGTCAGGATGGAGGATTTTGCTCTGCCGCTGGCGAACGGGAAAAACGGTATGGCCCTGTACTCGGTTGGAGTTTTTAGATATTCAATTGATAGCATTGCAATGGTTTTTCTAATTGCCAATGTCAGGGGTGTAGAGTTTATGGGTTAATTAGTCAGATATTACGTATGAAGGACGATTACATGGAGGGAGTTGCAGCGGTTAGCAGGTCAGTTCTTCTTTGCTTCACGGGTGATTATTATTGGTTGCAGGTATTCCCGCAGGTTATGTGTGGTGATGTGCGGCTGGAAGTCCCATACATCACATGCACAGATGTCAAGGGAGCTAAAGCAGGATTTAGTGGTGTGGTTGGTATCTGTGACTTTAATGGTCAGTCAGCTTGGTGATGGGAGCTTGTGGAAGCGGAGGAGTTGTCATTAGGTGGATAATGGTTATGGAGGGATTGTTGGTAAGAGCTGGTCGGCAGGAGTTCGTTCGTAGTCAGATTATGTCTAACATATAACCTCTTATAGAGGGTTAGAGATAGTTGGTGTGAGATTAATGCGGCTGTTATATCATAGTCTTGTTTGTGGATGCAGCAATTCAGGGAAGAAGAGCCCAACATTTAGGATGCAGCTCATATAGGTCAGTTTGGAAGGTATTATCAAGTATGGCTTTCTTTCAAAGATGGTATAACCTTGTACCTATTAATTCTGTTTTTTAGGTAGAGCATTTGATCAGCGGCTGTAAGGCAGTAGTGTACACCGCTGATCAGGGGCTGTAAGGCAGTAGTGTACGCCGCTGATCAGGGGCTGTAAGGCAGTAGTGTACGCCGCTGATCAGGGGCTGTAAGGCAGTAGTGTACGCTGCTAATCAGGGGCTGTAAGGCAGTAGTGTACGCCGCTGATCAGGGGCTGTAAGGCAGTAGTGTACGCCGCTGATCAGGGGCTGTAAGGCAGTAGTGTACGCCGCTGATCAGGGGCTGTAAGGCAGTAGTGTACGCCGCTGATCAGGGGCTGTAAAGCAGTAGTGTACGCCGCTGATCAGGGGCTGTAAGGCAGTAGTGTACGCCGCTGATCAGGGGCTGTAAGGCAGTAGTGTACGCCGCTCATCAACGCTCTGCTATCACATTTAGCTTACTAGGGAAGTTGGTAAAAGTATTGGCTGAAGTGTGTAGATCATAATATGAGTTACAGCTGTTTAGATGTGACTTTGGGGCCTTAAGGATGTGTCAAAACATCGTAGCTTTATAATAGTTAGAAGAAAAAAAAAGACAAAATGGGTAAAGGGGTGTGGATTCACTTCTTTGCTCATTTGCATGAGAATATATGCCTGATTAGGACTTTGCAGGCGTTTATGTGTCTGTGCCCGCAAGCACCAGGTTCTTTGTTGATCCATGTACCCTGTTTTCCTGGAGATAAAACCTACCCTGGAAATAAGCCCTAGCATGATTCTTCAGGATTTATGAGGATGCTTTAACTATAAGCCCTATTCCAAAATTAAGCCCTAGTTGCAGTTCATGAAAAAAAAGTCAATTTAAATAAGGTCCAGGCAGCTATACATGGCAAAAGTAAGATCTTATGGAGCAATAATTAGTAGAAGACCCTGTCTTGTTTTCGGGGAGACAGGGATGATGGACAGTCATTATCTCGCTTTTAATGTATAATGGTGCTTAAAATGGTTTACAGGTGCGGTTTTATTGGAGAAAAAGTAGACACATGGGGCTCATCTCAGTTTAAGTTGTACATGCGCCTGAATAATATGGTGTACTAATTCTTTGTTCATTTTAGGAATTAAGAAAAGTATTGTGTGGATTGTTGGACCCTCCTTTTGTTCACTGGGCTGGGAGAAGGCCAGCAGATCGCTGTTATTCCAAAAATTTGGGATTGTACAGATCACAATTTTTGGTGCGTTAATAGATGTATGAGGTGGAGTGAATTAATGGCGGAACTGATGTATAAAGAGTCACGTGGGCTTAGAGAGTCACATGGGCCCTGTCCAGATGTTTTAATTTTACACTTAGGGGTTAATGACATAGAAGAGAACACATTGATATGTCATGGGACATTGAAAGGGAGATGTGGAGCATTAAAACAAGGTTCCAGACACAGTGATAGTTTTTTCAGATATTGTTCCTCGATTATTATGGTCTTTGCCGAGGTCTGTATATAGCGTGAGAATTCGGAGAAAGGTTACCCCGGTGGTAGAGCTCATGCCAGGAGTGGATGTTTTCTTTTTAGACATGCTGATTTGGAAGGTTTGGTTCCAAGCTTCCATAGGAATTATATAGTACACTTGTCAGAAATTGGTTGGATATTGTTAATATGGAGTTGTGTAGATGATTGAGGAGGCTGCGGGTGTTGGGGGGGGGCCATGTCATTAGTGGATGCCATGGCCTGGTGGGGGATTGTCGCCCGCATTAGGCGGGTGGGCAGGTAAACTTGGGGAGAGTTTGGTGGTGGTAAACTTGTGTCTGTAAGACAGAGTTTACATGAACTGTTAAGTTATTGATTGGTTAATAAACTTGGGCCTGTAAAACAGAGTTTACAGCAAGTGTTATGGTTATTATTGGTTACATTTCTCCCCAATGTTTGTAACCCCGTTAATAAACACCGCGGCCTTATTTATCCAATATTGGTGTCTGTGTCGGTTATTTATAAGGGTTTGGTAAGGTTTTAATAAAGCGTAACATTCCATGAGAAGTTATATGCACACAAATGTATCTGAGTCTGACTGCTTGTTGGTCATTCTCTAATACACTTCTGGTTTATTCACATCAATACAGTACATATATAGTTGAACATGATGCATCACAATACACATGTACGCCCCCAACATCATAACAACTCATGATTGGCTTAGTATGTAATGACTCTATGATTAACATATGTTAATGCCCCAAGTTATATCCCGCTACCAAACATGTCACCTCTAACTAGATAAGAACAAAAAGAACACACTTATACTGTGTTCATTATCCAAGTAGCTTTTCCTTATCAGTGTATGAGGTCCCAGTGTTACCCTTCCCTTAGGCTGTTTTCCTATGAGAAAGGTGCGGGGGAGTGTAATTCCACATTCTGCTTACACATTCCAAGGTATAATATTGAGCTCGGTAACCATTTTACTGCTAGCTATTTCCTATGAAGGTTGATGTATGTATATATATATATATATATATATATATATATATAATGTGTTTGCCTAGACTGAGATAGGAGAAATATGTATTATTACTATAACACAGCAAAGAAGCACTAAAAACCTATAACGATAGAGTAAATCCTGTTTACAACGTTGCTGCTTCCATCTGCTTTGTACATAGAGACTCATTAACAAGGAGAGTAAAAAGAAGACCAAACTGTTGTTCAATTATATAAATAGTAAAACGATTAATATTGAAAGTGTTTGTTTGGCCTTTAATAAGTAATGTGGGAAAAACTGTGGAGACTGATTAGGAGAAAGCAAATCTATTAAATAGTTTTTTTTTCTCTAGTGTATTTACAGAGGAAAATGAAATGTCAGATAAGATGCAGAGTGATAAAGTAAACTCTCCACTAAATGTCACCAGACTAACCCAGGAAGAAATGCAGAGCCAACAGAAAAAAATTAAATACACATTGGCGTATAATCAATGTGGTGCTAATATTCAAAATGGGTCAAAAAGTGAACCCAGAAACTACAGGTTGGTAAATATTATTTCTATTGTGGCACAATGTTTGAACCCTTTTTAGGAGATGCTATCCTGGAGTACCTCAAGGAAAATAGCTGTATAACTTCATATACAGCTATGGCTCTCGCATGCTGTGTGATGTGCAATGCGAGGTTTCCCATTGTAATCAATGGGAAACACTTCCTATTCTCTAAAAACAAAACTGAAATACAATGGAAAAGAAAATTGATTCGTTTTTTTCCCCTTAAATTTAAATGGGGTTTCCAAAACACGAAAGGCTTCTGTTCACTTCCATACTGTCAGGTTTGGGGTTTAAAAAAAAAAAAATACAGCAGACTGTGCTATTTTTTTTAAAAAAAATGGAAACTTAACAAAACGGAAACAAACTGAAGCCTTTCCATTTTTTATAAACACCATTGATACCAATGGGAAAAAAAATTATATGTTTTATTTCAGTTTCAGAGAGAAGGAAGCTCTAAACTAATGCAGGTGAGAAAGCAGCCTAACTTGTGACTGAGATAATTAGAAGTTGGAGCACCGGCGCCCCGGCCCGCCTCTCCTCATTGAAAATAGTGCAGGGGGGTGGAGAGGGAGCTCAGAGCACTGATCCTTGCTCTTCGAGCATCCTCCCGCTGCAGAGAGAGACGCTGTATATCGGCTGGGCGTGAAAACCCAGCCGATATACGTTCGTGTGAATGCACCCTTGCACAGACAGATATACTCTGCAAGCAACTGTAAGATATGAGGAGGTCATAAATACAGGTTTATAAAAGAGGTCAGCTTAGTGCTCTTGCACATTTGTCACACAGGTCCAAAATAAAACCCATAAATATCTGTACCTCTCATTCCCGCCTCCAAGACTTCTCCAGAGCAGCACCAGTCCTCTGGAACGCACTATCCCAAAACTATCTGGGCAATCACTGACTCACACAACTTCAGGCGTGCTCTAAAAATGCACCTCTTCAGGGAGGCATACCAAATACCCTAAACCAAACCCTCTTGTACTCCACCTGCACATGCTCCTTGTCCTACCGACTGCAATCCCTGCTAGCCACCATCAACCGACCCCTGCAGTCACACCAATTCAGCCGCTGTACGGCTTAAAGGAGATGTCCCGCGCCGAAACGGGTTTTTTTTTTTTTTAAACCCCCCCCCCGTTCGGCGCGAGACAACCCCGATGCAGGGGTTAAAAAACCCACCCGCACAGCGCTTACCTGAATCCCGGCGGTCCGGCGTCTTCATACTCACCTGCTGAAGATGGCCGCCGGGATCCTCTGTCTTCATGGACCGCAGGGCTTCTCTGCGGTCCATTGCCGATTCCAGCCTCCTGATTGGCTGGAATCGGCACGTGACGGGGCGGAGCTACACGGAGCTACACGGAGCCCCATAGAGAAGAGGAGAAGACCCGGACTGCGCAAGCGCGGCTAATTTGGCCATCGGAGGCCGAAAATTAGTCGGCACCATGGAGACGAGGACGCTAGCAACGGAGCAGGTAAGTATAAAACTTTTTATAACTTCTGTATGGCTCATAATTAATGCACAATGTACATTACAAAGTGCATTATTATGGCCATACAGAAGTGCTTACCCCCACTTGCTTTCTCGGGACATCTCCTTTAAGTCTGACCATTGTCTATGTGTATAGCACCCCTCACTCTCCACCCCACCATACCGTGCCCATCTCCAGCCCCTTTACCTTCTGTATCACCCCACTATCTGTAGTCTATAAGCTCGTTAGAGCAATACCCTCACCCCTACTGTTTCCATTAATTGATTACTACATGTAACCGTGGTTTTTGTATCTTTAGTTTTTGCATCTGTTCTCCCCTGTTTTGTAAGCTCTGTGGAATAAAAATTATTATTATATTTTTTGTAGCTTTGTCTTGGATTTTTCATAAAGGCATAAAGTTTTATTATTGACATATTCTGTATCTATGATATAAAAGGATTGTTCCATACTCCATGTGCCGTATCAGGTAGGATATAGACCTTAAAGGGGTTGTCCCGCGCCGAAACGTTTTTTTTTTTTTATTCAATAGGCCCCCCGTTCGGCGCGAGACAAACCCAAGGGATGGGTTAAAAAAAAAAAAGGTTTAGTACTTACTGCTGCGGCGACTTCTTACTTACCTTACCAAGATGGCCGCCAGGATCTTCACCCACGATGCACCGCGGGTCTTCTCCCATGGTGCACCGTGGGCTCTGTGCGGTCCATTGCCGATTCCAGCCTCCTGATTGGCTGGAATCGGCACACGTGACGGGGCGGAGCTATGAGGACCAGCTCTCCGGCACGAGCGGCCCCATTCACCATGGAGAAGACCGAACTGCACAAGCGCGTCTAATCAGGCGATTAGACACTGAAATTAGACGGCCCATGGAGACGAGGACGCTAGCAACGGAGCAGGTAAGTGAATAACTTCTGTATGGCTCATAATTAATGCACAATGTACATTACAAAGTGCATTAATATGGCCATACAGAAGTGCTGAACCCCACTTGCTTTCGCGGGACAACCCCTTTAACCATTGCACTATAGAGCGGCACACAATGGGCCTATGTGTCCATAATACACACCTGCAAAGCATATGTTATCACTGTGTGCATGAGCTCATTATTTACAATGTCTCTCTTATGTATGTGTAGATGCATAGTAGTCTATAAGCCCATCTTCAGCTGAAGATTATTACTAAGTAGTGACAATTACAGTCCGGGCTCAACTGAGCGCTTCTCCTATTTGTTTCCGCATCAGTGGGGATCTCAACACCCGGACCCACCGATCAAAACTTCTAATCTATTGCTATGACATGTCAAAGTTTTCTAAAGGTGCAGTTACTCATTAAGGGCTCCTGTCCATGGGCAGATTGGACCCTGCATGCGGGATTCCAGCAGCGGAGTTCGACCCGATGCCCAGACGGTGACCCCAGGGTATCTGTCTGGTGTCTCTTCTCTGTGCTGCGGATGTGCCAGCCTGCGCTCCAGCACGCATGCGCAGTACGGAGGACGCTGCGCCATCGCTATGGCGATGACACAGCTCCTGCAGCCATTATACAATGATGATCGCAGACTGGCCGCGGGATGGTCGGCTACCATTGACTTCAATAAAAGCTGTCAGTGTGTAGCCCACACAAAATTGCGGCATGCTGCCATTTCCCAATTGATTTCCGCTCATGGTCAGGAAATCACATTTTTACATAGCATGCTATGGGGTTGGATTTGCTACGGAGTCCGGAGGTGGAATCTTGCTCCGTACTCTGCAATGCAAATCCATCAGTGGACAGGACCCCTAAAAGGTACAATTATTTTGTTTCTCCTACTGAAAGCAATAAAACCTTTCAAGTGGCTGATATGGTACAAACTTCTTCTATTGAAGCCTTAGGCCTTATTCACACAGGCAACAAAATTGCACAACTTTGTAGCGCTACAAAAACGTATGTATGTGAATGAACCCATTGGAAACCATGGGCTTCACATACATGCGTTTTTGTAGCGCTTGTGAATAAGGCCTTATTCACACAAATCTTTTGTGGAACTGGCTTTTTACTAGACAGCTTGATTCAACTGGCCCTAAAAACATAAAGACAACTGAGAAGCCGGAGACTATGGAGCAGCTTATAATGTACTTACCAAGAATGTTTAACTGAATTTGCTTTTCTTGAGTGTTTGGACTGTAAATCACTATGCACTTGTATTTGCCCTTATCTGTCACCATCACATTGTGGATGGTTAGAGAGGCATTGCCCTGCATGACTGCCGGCTCATTGATGGTGAATCGTGAAGTAGACCACTGTGTCTTACTGTCATATCTTGCAATTTCGTTTTCTTCAAAGTGCCAGAAGATGGCCAAGAACTGTCGGCTTATCGGATAGTTTTCCACTTTGAAGGTACAAGGCAAAACAGCATCAGTCCCAACTATCCCAACTCGTGAAGGAGGAACAGTAATCTCAAGTGCATGACCTGTAAGAGAGAAATATGTTATTATAGGGCATTTCCAACTTTTGGGTGGTAGGGTTTGAGGTTCAATACCCTCTAGAAGAGTGGTGGTCTCCCGAGATCTGTTCTTGCTTTTGACCAAGTACGGTAAGATTCACAGTCCATTGACCTATGAAAACTCCAATACATGCACTGAATGATCACTGCACTAGGAACAGCTACTCAATAATGGGTTGGTCCACCTTTTGGGGTGATCACAGCTTTCAGGTGTTGAAGAACAGATTCCACTAGTTGGTAAACACACTCCATACTCAACTTGACCCATACTCAACATGTAATTTTAAAAACATTTTTTTGGACAACACACATATAAATTAGGACTTGCACCCCAAAATGGATCCCCCTGTTTGTCCTGTGTTCAGAAACATACACATTGTGGCCCTTATTTTATGTCTGTATGCACAACGGGGCCCAAACCGAAAGGAGCAGCCGGTGGCTTTCAAAACAGAAATTTTGCTTGAAGGTGTTTTAGGCCCCATTGCTCACTTGTAGAGCTCTTGGCTGCCAAAACGGATAACGGCAATCACATGACGGGGGACTGCATACGGCACCCCCTGGTGACATTTTCCTGTACTCGGCTATCTTTGACAGCTGGGGCAGGAAATTTTTTAATTTGCCAGGCTCTCCTGCCTTCTGGAAGGACCAGATCACAACGGGAGATCGTGGAGGATGGAAGTGAGTAGTTTCATCACCCCACGAGAACGGTGATCGTGTGACTAGGGGCCACATACTAAGGCCCTCGGTGACATCTCTCTGCTCTCAGCTATCTTTGATGTGCTGAAAAACTTTTAAAAAATTCTAAATGGAGTAAAATGGAAAAAAAACAACATTCCGCCATCTTTCAGTGCGTCTTGTTTCTACGGCGCACAAACTGCAACAAAAGTGACATGATAACTTTATTTTATGGGTCCGTACGATTACTACGATGTCAAACTTGTATAGTTTTTTTTGCTGTACTACTTTTATTTTTTTTTCAAAGACATTTTATTTTTTTAAATTTCTTTCTGCCGCCATCTTCTGCGCGCAATAACTTTTAAATTTTTCCATCGATGTAGTTGCACGAGAGCTCATTTTTTGCAGGATGTCCTGAAGTTTACGTTGGCACCATTTTGGAATACATACAACTTTTTGATAGCTTTTTATTGCATTTTTTCTGGGAGGCAGAGTGACTGAAAAAGTGCATTTCTGGCGTTCTTTATTTTTTTTTTTCAAACGACGTTCACCTTGTGGGGTAAATAATGCACTACTTTGATAGATCGGACTTCTACGGACGTGGCGATACCAAATTTGTATTTTTGCTTTATGGTTTAGATTTTTTATTATAGATATGGCAAAAGGGGGGTGATTTAAACTTTTGGTACTTTTTTTTTTTATAATTAATAAAACATTATTGATCTTATTTTAACTTAATTTTTTAGCCATAACTAGCGATGCTTTGATCACTCCTACAGTATGATATAATGCCATAGCATTACATCATATTGCAATCTGACAGGCAGTCTATCAAGTCACCCCATAGGAACAGCTTGATAGGCAGTCTACTAAGGCAGCCCTGGGGCCTTTTAGAAGGCCCCGGCTGCCATGACACCCACACGGCTCCCTGCGATCCCATGCAGGGGGTGGAGGTGGGGTGAGGCCTATGGGACACCCAAAGATCGTTCGGGGGGGATTTAAATGCCGCTGTCAGAATTAAGGGTTAATAGCCGCGCTCGGCTGTGCGGCTGATTGCAGCTATTGCCCTTGGGTGTCAGCTGCAATAAACAGCTGATGCCTGCGCTGTATAAAGAGAGGTCACGCAGCGATCTCTCTTCGTACATAGGCCGCTGATACAGGCCGTCAAAAGGCGTATTGGCGGTTGTTAAAGGGTTAAAATCCCAAAGAGACAGATTTATTATGTTTGATGTTTTGAACTCAGGCCTTTATGTCTCTGAAGGATTTATGGCGGGTTATAACATCTAAGAGATCTGGTACAGGGATAGTGGCCAACCAGGCCGTAAAACTCTCACACTCTTATCTGGGGGTTAATTAAGGACTCTGCAGCTCATTCTGTTGAGGTGCTTACACACAGAACGATCATCCTTCAAAAATCACCGGATCATTCCAATTTGAAGAATAATGGTTCAGTCCAAACACGGCCAATGACTGAACGATAATTTCTTTGCTTATTGTTCATTTTATGCAAGCAAGAAAATCATCATTGGGCCGTTCGCTAATCCTTTGGTTTAAACACCAATCATTCAGTTTTTTTCATTCACTGGTTCAGCGAACTGAACCATCCTGGTAAAAAAAAAAAAACTTTAACTTTTGTGTTTAACCTGACCACTCGAGCAGACTGTGTCATTGTTGTTCGCTCATGGGAAAGATTATCGCTATGTGTAAAAGTACCATTGTCATGCTAATCATTTTCTTAAATGCAAATTAATCAAACCACGTCTCTGTTCTCTTACATATTATATATATATATATATATATATATATATATATATATGTGTGTGTGTGTGTGTGTGTGTGTGTGTGTGTGTGTGTGTGTGTGTATGTGTATATGAGTATCTTATGTAAAAAAAAACAAAAAACTGTCGAAAGTTTTAGAACACCTCAACGTTTCCAGCTATTTTTTACATTAACAGAGTTCAAGTCCAGCAAATAATGTGAAAGGGTTCAAAAGCAAGTTGATAATGTAAAAAAAATTTATGAAATTTTAACCTGAAATGCAACAATAGGCTGAATTTATTGCATCAAAGAATCCTTACAACAATGGTATGGACCTTATATCAAAAGTTCATCACTAAGCAAATGCAGAGAACAGAAGGCGTAAAATATCCAAGTTAAAGCATAACTTTTATTAAGATATGATTATGGTATATGGCGCCTTGACAAAACATGAAAATACATAAAGTTATCAAGTCCAGAAGGACAAACACGGTAATAAATGTCACGTATCATGCCAACAATCACACATGTATAGAAAGATCTACACCGCAGCCATAAAAATGCTCCCTGCAACACAGGATAATTCAGTGATGATAAAGGTTGGTGAGTTTGGTTGCATGTTGAGTGTGTCTATCTTGCTATGTCATGTGATGTGGTGTGCATAAATCTATAATGAGGACCTTCAGAGCACCTTCAGCTCCCCTGTATCGAAACTGGCTAGGAAGGAAAGGCTCCCTAGCAGGAGCTGAGGGTCTTCCCTCTTCCCCGATCAAATGGAGAAACCACAGGGGCGCAGAGGGACATCTCTGGTTTTCTTTGTGCCTAATATGGAGGAGACGGAGAGACCGCTGGACCGTATGTGAAGCGCATGTGAGTGAGGCTAAATGTTTCCCCACAAAGTCGCACCACAAGAGAGAGCCGTAGTGAGTAATTACCCTTGCAAGTGACAAGAAGTGTATACAGTTATATAACAGTGCAGAAGTCTACCAAACCCCTAAAGATAATATTGAGATAATTCATGATTCCTATGCGGCTGTCTGAAGTATAGATTACCGTATAGTGGTACACCTGTAAGAAAAATCACTAGTAAAGTTTTACCGGGCCTCCACTGTTCCGGAGGACCCGAGGTACTATGCACTTATCCAGTGTGTTCAGTGCACCGTGTGTGAATGCCAGTGTATGAAACGGTGGCGTCACAAACTGACAACTACAACCCTCCTCATTACCTGTTTATTGTACGTAATTTCCCAACTTGGCTGTTGCACATGCGCAGTGTCGTCAATAGTTCGGCATTTCCTACTAGGCAGTGAATGCTATGTCACTAGTGACTGGGTACACTGCCCTGCATGATGGAGACTGCTGGCAATGTACACTTGGTCACCAGAAGAAGAGGATTCAGCCGGCTGGAGGGGAGGTGACCCGGGGGAATGCAGGAGCCAGAAAATGCAGTAAGAAGGCTGACGGGGGAGGAATAGCTGGTACTATTGTACATTGTCACCACTGGAAGTTAGAGGTTTGACAGGGCTTGCATGGAGGAACACCCCTGCCACGCCCCTAGCTCCGGATTGGCTGAATAATGGAAGGTCCTAGCAGCATGTATATTTATGTTGTGCCTTGCCTGGAGGGTTAGGGTTCATTTTTCTGTTAGGCTTACATTATTAGCTGTAAAGGCAGAAGCCTTTACAGCTATAAATGTAAGCCTAATAGGAAAACAAAACCCAGCGCAACATCAATACATACAATGCAGCCATCCCGAAGCAGCCGTCCCCCTTCCATTTTCCCTGGGCAAAAGCTAGCCACCACCTCCGCTGACAGTGTGATGGTGGCGGTGCAGAGGGAATCCCCCTGCAGTTACGCTGTGCCTCTGCTCCCTCACTAGTCCAAGTGGCCACTTTTTTGCAGCCGTGTGACGGCTGTCTGCTTTGTCCCGGCCGCCAATTGCCCTGGTCACTCACTGTTCTTTTTCCGCTGTCCCCGTGCCTCTGCTGCTCCCGCCTCTGGTGGTGCCTGCAGCGCTCCCAGTGTTGCCGCTGCCCTCCTGGTGTGTGAAAACGGCCCTTGGGGGATTAAACACGCCCCCACCCAATCAGAAGTTGGGGGAATTACTAAATTGTAAGACAGCTGTATTATGTCGCCACCCCTTACTCCTGGTGGTGACATAATACAACAGTACCGGAATAGGTAAGTATTGATTTTCTTTTTTTAAATGACGGACCTCCTTTAATCACACCATGCCTCTGCCTGTCTGTGTATGTATGTCACTTTGTTCAAAGGGGCTACAATGGGAGAAGATGGAAATTTGTAGTATGATACTTTGTTACAATGCACACCTCAGCTGCTGCAGAACTTCATTTTGAAAAGTAAAAGGGTGCTTTAGATCATTCAAGGATTGAAGAAAGTGACATACATACACAGACCAGCAGAGGCATGCTGTGATTTGTCTTTAACCATTTACTTCTCCAGTATTCACTTTAGAGGAAATGCAGGACACGCAGGAGGTGTGACTGGTGCACAATCACCGTGATGTACATGTATGCAATGCAGGAAGATACTCGTACTGCATTAAGGGGTTAAAGGGGTTGGATACATTAGACAACGCTTTTATTGATGGCTGCTGCATGGGACAACTCCCTGTAGCTTCACAGTGGATGACGTGACATGACAGGGTGGTGTCTCCAACTGTTTCTTATTACATATTGGCCTCCTTCAGCAATAAAGGACATATATCACATAGAAAACATATCTGTGTAATATATGAAATCTCTCTCTTCTGTATATACTGCACACTCGCTGCTTCTTTCAGGAGTATTTACATATATTCCTCCTCTCCCATCTCGGAATTCCTTCACTCTGGACATTCAGCCTAAAGGGATATCGTGGTTTGTTTGTATAATGAAAAGTTCTACAATTTTCCAATACACTTTCTTTATGAATTACTCTAGATCTCTGCTTACAGTCATTGAATGTGAATTCTTATTGTTTACTTCCAGAATATAAAATCTACCCTGGTCATAGATTGAACAAAGGGTTCATTCTAGTTCTAGTCCAGTCCTACACTTGCATGTCCATCACAACATGCCCGAAGAGATGTATATTCCTTGGAATTAAACAATAAGGATTCCCATTCAGTGACTTCAAGCAGAGATCTTGAATACCATAAGGAAATGATGGGAAAGTATTTTGGGAAATTTTTTGACCAGTGAACTAATAAAAGTTATTTGCTGAAACTATAATACCCTGAACAC
Organism: Eleutherodactylus coqui; assembly: GCF_035609145.1. Taxonomy (NCBI): domain Eukaryota; kingdom Metazoa; phylum Chordata; class Amphibia; order Anura; family Eleutherodactylidae; genus Eleutherodactylus; species Eleutherodactylus coqui. Next base: position 162,483,672 of record NC_089844.1, read on the forward strand.
AAGGGGTTAACCTAGGAAAGCAAGATATTCCCTGTGCACAGGATAGGGGATAACTTGCTGACTGGTGGGAGTCTGACTGCTAGGACTCCCACAGGTCCAGAGAAGGGGTCTCCAGCGCCTCCTAAACTGCGGGAAGTGGTGGTCACACATGTGCACCGCTGTTCCATTCACTTCAATGGGACCGCTGGATCCCCATTCCCTGGTTTGGTGGGTGTTCTGAAAGTTGTAACTCCACTGATCAGCAAGGTATCCCCTATCCACAGGATGCAGGATTATAACCCCTATAAATCAATGGAGGTTATGTATTCTTACATTTGTCACTGTTCATAACAAATAATAAATACAATATAGAATAGTTCTAAATAATACAAATGATACAACTGTACAAGGATGAAATACCACCGCCACACCGTGACAACATATCACCACCATGCTGAGACTGAATAATACCAGCATGCAGCAAATTGAAAATGCTACAATTTAGTTATTAAATAATACCAAACAGCGATCAGATGACACTTCCAGGCAGGCGCCCAGTAGAGTATCATCCTACTGCAGATCATGCAAGTACGGTACTGACTACCTGCAGTTGTAAAGGGAAGGGGGGGCGCAGTTATGTTTCTGTTTGCTTCGCTTTGTTAGGACTGTTTCTTTAATGCTAGCACAGGGGACTTGGGGAGGGTCTGTCTCTGGTGGGACTCGACAATTTTCGGTACCTGTAAGTGGCAGAATTCAGAAAAAAGGAGGGGGACACATTCGGTATCTCCACATGGGACCAAGTCAAGGCAAAAAACAGTTATGTCCTATAGACTGACAGAGAGAGGAGAATATTCAAACCTCAACGGGCAAGACTGTACTCTGAAATTACACCACAGTCTGCTGCTTCTCCTCCCGTACCTAAAGTTAATCGGCCGCTGGCCAACCCTGATATGGTAGGCCTGCAGTACACCCGGCTCTCGGGTCAAGTTATATTGCTTCTGTTCCCAGATAACCGGATTTGTTCAGGGACTTGGACTATTACTACCGAACCGGTTCTCAGGAATATTGTTTTACTTGTAGCGGCCATTGCATTCAAAACTCACTTCAAATTAAAATTTATTGAGCATAACGCTTGAGAAGAAGGTCTTTCCTCTCTTTCCTCACAGTTCCTGCTATACTGCTGTGCCACGGGACATCTCTAGGAGTATAAATACCGTCTGAAACTGAAAGAGTAGCTGGAACCTGAGGATGAGGGTCTCCTCGCACCACTACTGGAATGTGTTGATCAATCAATAGTAACCCCTGTGGTGAGGCAAGCCCCAGTTTAGACAGAATGGTCTGCATTCCACAAGGAAGCAAAACGGTCCAAATCCTCAAGCCGGGCCCCTCTGGTGGATGGGGTTCTGTCCCAGCCTTAACTCTCCAGGTACATCACTACACAGTCACAGACAGAATAAACAGCTGTTACATCCAATGGCTCATTGGTGCCACCTTCTCTGATTGGAGTCACTTGTTTCCCAGTCTTCTCAATCTAAGCTACAACTCGCATCTGCCACATACAATTCCCTTTCTAGTTACATAAGCTCCCTATCCTGCTGCCCTTTTTAAAAGTATCAGCTTGCTTCATTGTGCCTTCTGTGCCACTAATATAGTGCCCCTAAAAATATATGATGCCATTCAGATAGAGCCCCCCAAACTAAGTGTTAAACTAGTATGTTTCCCCCAAATACCACCATTTATATAATGCCCCACAGTAACTATCACCATTCACATCGTGACTCCTCCAATGTTCCCTGACAGTAAATGTCACCATACACATAGTGCCCCCCCAAAATGTTCCATCCATTCCATAAATGGAACCATAATAAAATGTCTCTCAAAGTGCCCCACAGAAAATTGTGTCATATAGATAGTGCCCCCCATTACAGAAACTGCAACAAAGTCTTAGGCTCTGTTCTCATGTACATCTAGAGCTCCATTTTGGGTTACTGATTTGCACAGATCTGGTGCAAAATAACTGGCAACAATAGCACTGCATGCTGCACTACTTTGTCTAGTAAAATGCCGGTTGGCATGACAGAAGTTGGATAGACTCCATTATAGTCCGTGGGGCTCACCACCACCATTCACATCAGTTAAATGCTGGACATGGAAGTTCTGTAATTTTCATTGTTTGGCTCCAGTGACAGAGCGGAACAACAAACATAATAGCGCCCTCCAGTGCATTGTGGAAAATATGGCCCTGTTGAAGAGTCCCGGGTATTCTCCCTGCACATAACTAGAGAATAAATTGATACGTTTTAGCAAAATTATAACATCTTAGCCACGCTCAGTTAACTAGGAAAAATGTCTCGATTTGGAGACTTGAAGGCACCTTTGTATTCCCACGGCAAGACTGCTACATAATAAGTCACAATGTGTCACATCCTGGAAGGGTGACAGACCACAGGATGACCAACCCGTTAAACAACGCACATGTGTCATTAATTCAGTTAGTATATGACATGCAGATTTACAACACAATAGATGATATGAGACCCAGATAATATAGGCCATTACAGATGTAGCAGCTGAAGTTGGCTATTTTGTGTAGCTTTGGAAATAGTGCACTAGATTTACCAGCAGCCCCATGTAACAAAGAGCTGTGCCAGCTCTGCTACATCTAGGCACACATGCTTTATTGTAGCAGACGTAAAATACAATGTAACTAGAAGTAAGCAAAGAATACAGCCGAGAGGGAGGGAGGGGGAGGAGGAGGGGGCTGTTGCTGCGGGCGGTGGGGGAGCAGGGATACACCTATATATAGCAGGGTGATACAAGTTACAGTAACACTCACTTGTGTGACAGAGGTAGAGGAGCAGCAGCGTTCTCACTCGCCCCATGCCAGGACCTTCATGTATCTGCAGCACATCTTCAATAACCACCATCTTCTCTGCAGATTCAGCTCAGGAAGCTGGAAAAGTGAAAGTGAAAGGAATGAACTGTTTTCCGGGAACAAGATCCAAGAATGTCATGGCTTCTGTTCTATACAGGGAGGGCTAGAAGACTGATACAATGTTCTTGCCGGATACAGCTATGGAAAGAGGAAAGTAAGAAAGTTATGGCCAATGGAAAGAATACAGATAAAAACAAAAAATGTACTGTCCTTAACGTGAAAATGGTGTTAAATAGTTAATAACGCCAAATTATAACAGACATTGAACACTGTCCCGGACATGATGAACCCGGCAGATTCATAATGGAGTCCGTTCCGTTAGTGTTTGTTAACACATTTGCCAGCTGTATAAGGCCTTTTTTACATGAGCGTGTATCGACCGTTGTTTTCACCGCGGGCTGATTTACACTTCCATCAAAGCAGTCCCCCCTTCCCTCCCCCTCTCTGCCTCTCTCCTACCCTTCAGCGTTTGCAATGGGCAGGGGCGGGGCTAAGCTGTTAACAGATGTTATAAGTGACCTGTAAATATCACACATACGTTTTTCTTTAGTAGCAGCTCCGGACGTACCGTCCTCCTCCACTTATGTCCAGAACGGATTGTTTTTCCTAAGTTTGGATTCAACTTTTTATTGAAAAAGCTTTTCTTTTTAGCAGTGATACAAATATTCTATTCATTTACAAGCTACATGTCATTAGTCTTACATTAATGACAAGCTCTCAGTGTCTCAGATAGCTGTGGTAACACGGGAGCAAATACATGGTGCCCAGTGCTGATCCCCTGACCCTAAGCAGGAGGAGGAGGTAGCCTTACAGATAGCTCAACACTACAAGGGGAAGTCTTTGAGTTCTTTGGGCTCGTCTATGCTGTCAGTGCACAAAGATGGTATTACACAGGAAGAAATCCGAGTGCCCAACCATGGGAGAAATTCACTCCAAGGACTTTGGCCTCATCCCACATTTCTGCCCTAGTCAGTCACTGTATTATTTGTGCCAGATAGGTAAAACACCGCGATGGGAAGACTTAGTGCACCCATAGTATAGACAGACCCCTGTAACATTTCTGTAGCACAAGTATAGGCAGACCCCAGTAACATTTCTGTAGCAGAAGTATAGGCAGACCCCAGTAACATTTCTGTAGCAGAAGTATAGGCAGACCCCAGTAACATTTCTGTAGCAGAAGTATAGGCAGACCCCAGTAACATTACTGTAGCACAAGTATAGGCAGACCCCAGTAACATTTCGGTAGCAGAAGTATAGGCAGACCCCCAGTAACATTTCGGTAGCAGAAGTATAGGCAGACCCCCAGTAACATTACTGTAGCACAAGTATAGGCAGACCCCAGTAACATTTCGGTAGCAGAAGTATAGGCAGACCCCAGTAACATTACTGTAGCACAAGTATAGGCAGACCCCTGTAACATTTCTGTAGCAAAAGTATAGGCAGACCCCAGTAACATTTCTGTAGTAAAAGAAGAGGCAGACCCCAGTAACATTTCTAATATCTGAAAGTGATTGACAAAGCTAATTCCCCCTTTTTTCCAGTGATAGAGAATGCTTATTTATCCGGTTGCAGTGAAAAGAATCTTTAGGTACCGCTGCTTTCCGCCGGTGGAGAAGAGAAGTCTGGGGAAATCCAGGCTTTGTTCATCTTTATGAGTGTCAGCATGTCGGCACTGGCAGTTGACAGGCGGGTGCGCTTATGCGTGATGATTCCCCCAGCTGCACTAAACACCCTCCCTGACAAGACGCTAGCGGCAGCGCAAGCCAGCACCTCCAGGGCGTACAGCGCAAGTTCGTGCCACGTGTCCAGCTTTGACACCCAATAGTTGTATGGAGCAGAGGCATCACATAAGACGGTGGTACGATTGGCTACGTACTCCCTCACCATCTTTTTACAGTGCTCCCTCCGACTCAGCCTTGACTGGGGAGTGGTGACACAGTCTTGCCGGGGTGCCATAAAGCTGGCAAAGGCCTTGGAGAGTGTTCCCCTGCCTGCGCTGTACATGCTGCCTGATCTCCGTGCCACCCCTGCTACTTGGCCCTCGGAACTGCGCCTTCTGCCGCTAGCGCTGTCAGATGGGAAGTTTAGCATCACTTTTTCCACCAGGGCCCTGTGGTATTGCATCACTCTTGTACCACTTTCCTCTTCGGGAATGAGAGTGGAAAGGTTCTCCTTATACCGTGGGTCTAGAACGGTGTACACCCAGTAATCCGTGTTGGCCAGAATGCGTCTAACGTGAGGGTCACGAGAAAGGCAGCCTAACATGAAGTCAGCCATGTGTGCCAGGGTACCAGTGCACAACACATCGCTGTCCTCACTAGGAAGATGACTTTCAGGATCCTCCTACTCCACCTCCTCCTCCACAGCCCATACACGCTGAACAGATGAGAGGCAAGTAGCATGGGTACCCTCTGCAGTGTGCCCAGCTGTCTCTTCCCTCTCCTCCTCCTCCTTCCCCCTCTTCCTCCAAAACGCGCTGAGATATAGACAGGAGGGTGGTCTGGCTATCAAGCGACATACTCTCATCCCCCGTCTCCTGTTCGAACCGCAAAGCGCCGGCCTTTAGGCTTTGCAGCGAACATCTCAGCAGGCATAGCAGCGGGATGGTAATGCTAATGATTGCAGCATCGCTGCTCACCATCTGGGTAGACTCCTCAAAGTTTCTGAGGACCTGGCAGATATCAGCCATCCAGGCCCCCTCCTCAGTAAAGCATTGGGAAGGCTGACTACCACTACGCCGCCCATGTTGGAGTTGGTATTCCACTATTGCTCTACGCTGCTCATACAGCCTGGCCAACATGTGCAGCATAGAATTCCACTGTGTGGGCACTTCGCACAGCAGTCGGTGCTCTGGCAGATTAAACTGATGTTGCAGGCTCCTCGGGGTGGCAGCGTCTGTGGTGGACTTGCGGCGCACCTTGCCGAGCAGGTCAGACAAGTGAGGGTAGTTTTTCAGAAACCACTGAACCACCAGATTGAAGATGTGGGCCAGGCATGGCACGTGTGTAAGGCTGCCGAGCTGCAGAGCCTCCACCAGGTTACGGCCGTTGTTACACATGACCATGCCCAGTTGGAGGCTCAGCGGCGAAGGACAGAGGTCGGTCTGCTCTGTCAGACCCTGCAACAGTTCGGTGGCCGTGTGCCTCTTGTCACCTAAGCTGAGTAGTTTCAGCACAGCCTGCTGACGCTTGCCCACCGCTTTGCTGCCGGCCGTGCCTTACCGACTGCTGGCGACGTGCTGCTCACACTTCTTAAATGAAAGGTAGAGGTTGCGTAGGAGGAGAAGGAGGGTTTAGAGGAGGTGGCATAAACCGCCGCAGATACCAGCACCGAGGTAGGACCCTCTATTCTGGGTGGGGGTAGGACGTGAGCGGTCCTAGCCTCCACCAAATTCACCCAATGTGCTGTCAGGGAGATATAGTGGTCCTGCCTGCCAGTACTTGTCCACATGTCCGTGGTTAAGTGAACCTTCCCAGTAACCGCGTTGGTGAGGACACGATTTATGTTGCGGGAGACGTGCTGGTGTAGGGCTGGCTTGGCACACCGGGAAATATAATGGTGACTGGGGAACAAGTAGTGCGGGACCGCCACCGCCATCATATTTTTGTAAGCCTCCGTTTCGACAAGCCTATACAGCAGCATCTCCAGGCTGATTAATTTGGCAATGTGCACGTTTAAAGCTTGTGCGTGCAGGTGCTTGGCGGCGTATTTGTGCTTTCGCTCCAATGCTTGTGCTAGCGACAGCTGAACGCTGTGCTGAGAGACATTGCTGAATGGGGTGGAGAACAGTGGAGGTGAGGGTGTGGGTGCAGGCCGGGAGGCGCTCGTACCTGTGTACTGAGAAGGGGGTTGGATCTGAGTGGCAGGTTGGGGCACAGGGGAAGAAGCAGTGGTGTTACCCGGAGGCGGTGAACGGCCTTCGTCCCACCTTGTGGGGTGCTTGGCCATCATATGCCTACGCATGCTGGTGGTGGTGAGCAGGGGCGTAACTATAGAGGGTGCAGGGGATGCAGTTGCACCCAGGCCCAGGAGCCTTAGGGGGTCCATAAGGCCTCTCCTCTCTAATTAGGGAGCCCAGTACTATGAATAAAGCATTATAGTTGGGGGCCCTGTTACAGGTTTTGCATTGGGGCCCAGAAGCTTCAAGTTACACCTCTGGTGGTGAGGCTGGTAGTGGTGGTTCCCCGGCTGATCTTGGTGTGACACAGGTTGCACACCACTGTTCGTCGGTCGTACCCGCTCTCACTGAAAAACATCCACACCTTTGAACATCTAGCCCTCTGCATGGAGGCTTGACGCGAGGGGGTGCTTTGAGAAACAGTTGAGGGAATCTTCGCTCTGGCCCTGCCTCTACCCCTGGCCACTCCACTGCCTCTTCCAAGCTGTCCTGCTGCTGCGCTTGCCTCCCCCTCTGAAGCCCTGTCCTCAGTAGGCTTAGCAAACCAGGTGGGGTCAGTCACCTCATCGTTCAGCTGCTCTTCCTCCGAATCCTCTGTGCGCTCCATCCTCGGACTTACTGCCCTTACTACTACCTCACTGATAGACAACTGTGTCTCATCATCATCATCCTCCTCACCCACTGAAAGCTCTTGAGACAGTTGCCGGAAGTCCTCAGCCTCATTACCCGGACTCCGGGAACTTTCCAAAGGTTGGGCATCGGTCACAACAAGCTCCTCAGGTGAGAGAGGAACCATTTTTTCCCACTCATGGCAGTGACCTGAGAACAGTTCCTGGAAGACTGCGTGCTCATCAGAATATGTCATTTTCATGGAGTGAGGAGGCTGGGAGGAAGGAGGAGCAGCAGCCAGAGGATTCAGAGTTGCAGTCCCTAAGCCAGGAGTAGTGGACTGCGTAGAATACTGGGTGGTCGATAGATTGCTGGATGCATTTTCTGCCATCCACGACAGAACCTGCTCACACTGCTCTGTTTGTAATAAAGGTCTACCACGTGGACCCATAAATTGTGATATGAAGCTGGGGACCCCAGAAACTTGCCTCTCTCCTAATCCCGCAGCAGCCGGCTGTGATTCACCTGGACCAGGATCTCGACCTGTGCCCACACCCTCACTTGGACATCTGCGTCCAAGTCCTCGACCCTTACCCCTACTCCTCATCATGGCGGATTACGAATAGAGCAGGGGCCAAATAAATTACCCCACTGGTACGGCACTGACAACTGTGCCTTAATTCACCGCACACAGAGACTTGTAGATAGCGGAGGCTCTATGCTGTGACTAGAAAAAAGTAACCCGCTGTCTTGCGCTGATACCTAGGAGTAATTTACTGCTCGCAGAGACTTGTAGATTAAAGAGGGTGTGTGGAGTGGGAGAAGACTCTAAAGCCAGTGGATAGTGCTGGTAACTGCGGCGATCTGAACCCCACCAACGGAAATGGTATTGTGAGACGCTCTGCACAGCGGCAGAGCTGAAATACTTTGCAGTGGCCCAGGAAATATTACAGTACTATTTAGCGGTGAGACCGCGGTCCAATTCACTGCAGACACAGAACGGTATAAATAAGTGTGCTCGCAGCAGGCTAGTAATTATTTGCGTACACTTTCACGGTGAGAGCGGTATTTTACTGCACACTCCAGCCAGAAAAAAGTATTACGGAAAGGCTGCAAACAGGCCTAGCTGCGTAATACAAAAATGGAAGCACTACAGCTCTCAGCAGGCCCCAAGTAAAATGCACACAGTCAGATGTGGCACAACAAAGGAGCTTTTGTTTTTTTGCACAGAGGTTAGGGACTGTATAGTGTATATAACTTTCACTCTAGAAGTGGCTGTGGCCCAACACTCTGCGTCTAATTCACTGCAGACAGAGAACGGTATAAATAAGTATGTTCGCAGCAGGCTAGGAATTATTTGCGTGCACTTTCACGGTGAGAGCGGTATTGTGCTGCACTCAAGCCAGAAAAAAATAATATGGAAGGCTGCAAACAGGCCTAGCTGCGTAATACAAAAATGGAAGCACTACAACTCCCAGCAGCCACCAAGTAAAATGCACACGGTGAGATGTAGCCCAACAAAGGAGCTTTAGGATTTTTGCACAGAGGATAGGGACTGTATAGTGTATATCACTTTCCCTCTAGAAGTGGCTGTGGCCCAACGCTCTGCGTCTAATTCACTGCAGACACAGAACGGTATAAATAAGTTTGTTCGCAGCAGACTAGGAATTATTTGCGTGAACTTTCACTGTGAGAGCGGTACTTTACTGCACACTCTAGTCAGAAAAAAATATTACGGAATGCTGCAAACAGGCTTAGCTGCGTAATACAAAAATGGAAGCACTACAACTCCCAGCAGCCACCAAGTAAAATGCACACGGTGAGATGTAGCACTGAGGGCTTAGTCAGACGGGCGTTTTTAGCCGCGATTTGCGCATGCGTCCGGCGATTTTATAAAACCATTGCTTTGCAATGGTATCGGACACATGAGCGCTTTTTATGCGCTCGTCCGATAAATTATAGAACAGAAATCGCAGATCGCACCTATCTGCGATCTGCGATTCCTGTTCTCTTCTCTATATGCGCTCAATGGGGCCGGCGGCAGCAGCGCCGACCCCATTGAGAACATATAGAAGAACGATGTTTGCCCATTGAATTCAATGGAGCCGGCAATACAGCCGCTCCATTGAAAGCAATGGGCTGCCGGCGTGCGCGAGGTGAATTGTTGGGAAGGGCTTAAATATATAAGCCCTTCCCTGCAATTCATCCTAAAATGTGTTAAAATAAAAAAAAATTGTATACTCACCTTTCCGCTGCAGCCGGAGTCCAGCCGCGGCCGCTGTCAGTTCTCCTGAACTGCTTCTCGGCACTATTCAGCCGGCAGGGCTTTAAAATCCCCGCCTGCTGAATGATCTGCCTCTGATTGGTCACAGCCCTGACCAATCAGAGGCAGGTTTCACTCACACACCCATTCATGAATTCATGAATGGGTGAGTGACTGCTGCCTCTCAGCGCTGAGCCAATCACGGGCAGGTCTGACTCACATCCATTCATGAATTCATGAATTGGTGTGAGTGAGACATGCCTCTGATTGGCTCAGCGCTGAGCCAATCAGGGGGCAGGTCTGACTCACACCCCCTTCACACCCACTGCAGGACGGCCGCGCGGAGCTCTGGCTGACGGGAGAAGGTGAGTATATATATATATTTTTTTTTTTACACATTTTAGGACGAATTGCAGGGAAGGGCTTATATATTTAAGCCCTTCCCGACAATTCATCCCGGGCTCCCCCGCAGCGCATTGCTTTAAATGGAGCCGGCTCTATTGCCGTCTCCATTGAATGCAATGCGCTGGACAGCTCCGGCCCGTTTCTAATGAAATGCGGCTAGGAGCAGATTTTCGGGCGATTTGCGGGCGATTTGCGCGCACCGGTCACGCGATTTGCGCATGCGCATCCGTCATGCGATCCGCAAATCGCGTGAAAAAACGCCCGTGTGACTAAGGCCTAAGAAGGACCGTTGGGGTTCTTCAAGACAGGATTCTACACTAACATTTTTCCCTTTCTCGAGGGGGCGGGGCCATATATTAATATACAAGCGCTAATCAGATGGGGGGGACTTGAGAGTAAAGTAGGGCTATACGCAGATGACACAATCCTTTTTCTATCAGATCCAATAAACTCTTTTTCCCAAGCCATGGTCCAAATAGACAGATTCTCCCATCTATCCGGTCTGTATGTCAACTGGTCCAAATCCACGATCCTATATACAGACCCTATCCCGGAAAATGACCCCTGTGTATCCAGGTATGGGCTGAAGGTAGTCTCTACATTTAAATATCTAGGGATGTTTATGTCCCAAGACCATGATAACGCCATAGAGGATAATATTGACCCACTGCTAAAAAATATAAAGTATAAGCTTAAAATGTGGTCTAAGCTGCCGCTGTCGGTAGCAGGACGCATAAACCTGATTAAAATGGCTATCCAACCAAAGTGTCTGTACGTGTTACAGCACATGCCAGTGAGCGTCCCCAAATGCACCTTCCAAACCTTTAACTCCCTTATCACTTCATTTATATGGAACTCTTCACGCTCGAAATTAAGTCTTTTAACACTACAAAGATCTAAAGAACAAGCCGGAATGGCCCTTACGGACCTACGGCTTTATTAACTAGCAGGTCAGTTACAAAACATCCAAGCCTGGGTTCTGGACCGAGAGATGCCAATAGCAGATCAATACCTGGCAAAGCAAGTTAAAGCAAACAACTTATTAATCTACCTAGAATTTCCAGAATGCACAAATTCTTCTGACATAATACCACTTTACAGACTCGCCCTAAGCGTATGGAAGGAGGCCAAAACCCTTCAACGATACAAAGATGTAGTGTCCGAGCTCCCTCTATGGAACAACCCTGGCTTAGTAGCTTTGCACTCGGTCCCAGACCCCCAATACTGGATATCCCAAGGGGTACGCTCACTGGCAGACATTTATATGGACGGAACACTCCCTACATTTACCCAGCTGCGCGATAAATTGCAGGCCCCACAGCTCCAACTATTTAGATTTTTTCAGTTGTGACATGCACTAAATTCCCAATTCCCACGTCCCTCCACTCGAATATCAAAATTTACCACAATAGGTGTCCTTAAATCACAAGGGCCCAAAGGTCTGATCTCAGCACTCTACACTCACCTCCTCTCGGCCAAAATGGACATTAATCCACTTCCAGCTTGTGACAAATGGAAACTTTCTATCCCATCCCTGTCATCTGAAGAATGGCTGGACGTTACCAAATCCCATCTGTCTGTTTCCCCCGCCGTAAATAACAAACTGATACAGTTATACATAATACACCAAGCTTACCTTACCCCTAGCCGTCTCTATAAAATGGGCAATGCCTTGTCAAACTCCTGCCATAGATGTCGCCAACCGGAAGCAAAATTCTGGCACCTGATCTGGGAGTGCCCTCCAGTCAATGACTTCTGGTCCAAAATTACCGATTTCATAAATTCATTATTGCCATCCCCATTTAGCATTGGTCTGGACCTTAAAATAGCCCTATTTGGTCTACTGGAGGAGGTGTGGCCATATCATACCTGTACTTTCCTTAAAAAAGTGCTATTTCTGGCGCGGAAAGCGATAGCCATACAATGGACGGCTGCCGAAGCCCCATCAATCCCACACTGGATTCAAATGGTAAACACAGTAATATCCTATGAGAAAATTATTTACCAAAATAGAGGCTGCCCGAACAAATTTCAGGAGATATGGGCTCTCTGGCTAGATACCCAATTCACCCTATCTGCAGACTAAACTCTCAACCCTGGACTCCCCCCCCCCCCCCCTCTTCTCATATCATCAAACACACGGAGCCTTACTATACAAACCTTAAAGGATCGGCACAGACAAGTTATGATGGTTAAATGTTAAGTTTATTGTTATAAATGTTAACAAAAAGTATCCAGAAATTATTGTACTATTTACTATACCAATCTTAGTACAACGTAAGACCCATGTACAATCTGATATGTATCTAACAAACCCTTTTTCGTTTTGTACTGCGCAAAATATTTGTGTTTTAAATAAAACGAATTTAACATTTTTCCCTTTCTCAGCAGCACTTTCCCTATACTCTGTATAATAGACTGCAGACTGAGAACGCTATAGCTGTAATGGCCTGCACAGCCCGAGATTTAAAAAAAAATGGTGCACTACTGCTCCCAGCCAGCCACAACAGTAACGCACACGGTCAGATGTAGCCCTAAGAAGGACTGTTGGGGTTCTTGAGGACAGGATCCTACACTAACACTTTCCCTATTGCAGCAGCAGTACTTTCCCTAATCTCTGCAAGCGTGTGTCTGAGGCAAGCCATGGGTGGGACCGCTTTAAATACTCGGCGATCACCTGATCTCACCAGCCACTCACTGCTGTGGGGTGGGATAGGGCTGGCACGTCACAGGAGGAAGTGGTAATGCCTTCCCTGCATGTCTATTGGCTAGAAAATGGCGCTAAACATGCAGGGAACGAAATGCAATTGACTCGAGTACCGCGTGTTGTTCGTCTCGAGTAACGAGCATCTCGAGTACCCTAATGCTCAACCTCTGACGAGTGTGCTCGCTCATCTCTACCCTCCTCCAGTCGCAAATAGAAGATCATTCCCCACCCTTCAGAGAAATTACTATACTGCAGATACTATACCTTCCTCAGAAAGATTCAGATACTTACAACTCAAACACTCAATTTTAACACTCTTAGAAATCTTTTGTCCTGAATATCCTTATGCCAGACGTATCATCTCTCAAATCTATACCAGATTATTCCACTCCTCTTATAATATTCAGTTATTCCATATTTCCCACTTGGAAACAGTTATTGGAAGTACATGCACTGAAGATGATTGGTCTCAGATCTGGGAATCGACTAAAAAAAGCTTCTGCAATATAATTATGTTAGAAACCTCTTTTAAAGTTCTATTCTGAAGGTATCTAGTTCCAACCTGAATAGCCCACGCTGTGCCAGGATAATCCTCGAATTCCTTTCGTGGCTGTCAATCTCCAGGTGACATGATGCACATTTGGTGGTCCTGTCCCCAAGGTAAACGGGGATAAGAGTATATTCATTAATTCATTCGGTTACAGGTTGCTATATCCAAAAAGCTCTGTGGGAGGCCTTAATGAGTATAAAAAAAATTGCAAAAATCTCTACGGATTCAAGAACATTGATTTCTCTCTTTTTCCTAGCAACTAAACAGACAATTGCCCAGTCTTGGAAGAAGGCCTCCTTGGGCTTTTCGAAAATAAAAAGGCGATTCAAATGGGACTTAATAAACAAAAAACTGACTACAATAATTCTTGATCACCACGAGGCATTTCTGGGAGTCTGGACACCATGGGTAAACTATACGCTCCCTTCAGAAAACATATTATTAATTTCCCTATAAATTCTGCACTAGTTAAGCTGACAATACTTTGTATGTTGCATTGTGAATCCGCGAGATATAAAACCCCCTTCCTCCCCACTCTCCCTTTACTTCCCTTGATTCCCCATCCCTTTAACAATTCCAGGTTAGGCCCTGGCCAGGCCAATATTTGATTGGGTGACCCTATAATGGGGTCAGAAATATAAAACACAAAATAAGCAAATCTATGAGAAGCAGAATAAGCAGCTTTCAATTGTCATATTCTTGTTATATTATATTTACACTGATATATATTATTACTGTATTCTGCCAAATGTTAAAATTATTAAACACAAATGTATTTTAAAAAAATCGTAAAAAAGATAAATACTGAAAATGTAGGCCCTTTAATAAAAACAAAATATACAAAAAATTGTAGAGGGCGACAAGGAGAAAAAAAAAATTTATTAAATATTTTTTTCTCTAGTGTATTCACAGAGGAAAAGGAAATGTCAGATGAGATTCAGAGTGATGAAGTCTAAACCAGAGAGAAGTGCAGAGCCCCTTAAAAAGATTAAAATAGGCAAATCGCTGGGTGCCAAAGGCATACACCCCCAGATTCTAATTGTATTAAGTAATGTGATAACAGACCATTGTTTCTTATATTTAAGGACTCTATAGTGACAGGGTTTGTTACACTGGATTGGCGCATAGCCAATGTGGTGCCAATATTCAAACATTTTACCCACAATAGAAGTAAGACTCGCTGGCCTGTAGATTCCAGTTCACTTTTCAACTCTTCTTTGAAAAATAAATATCAAAGGAGAGCGCCTTGCACCTCAGAAAGTTCACTTATTGCGAGATAAAGAAAATGAAATCCAGTTACTCACCCGGTGCACGGCATGTCACCCGAGGGTGATCATGTCTGCACCAAAGATCCTAGTGGTCTTATCCAGGGTTCGTCAAGATCCAGTGCACTGGAGAGCCGCAGGTCAGGCCAATAATCTGTTCCTCTTAGAGGTCGGATAACAATAAGTAATGAAACAGAAAAATATGCTCCTGCGCTAGTTGTTAGGAACCCGTTCAGGAGAACATTTTAAAAGAGAAAAACCTCAAATAAAAAAAGGGAGGTTTAATACTAACAAAATAAAAGAGGTAGCAAGCCTCTTTTCACAAACTATACAAAACAATACATAGAATGCATATTCTTTGAAGGGTTTCTAAGAGATGCTATCCTGGAGTACCTCAAGGAAAATAGCTGTATAACTCCATATCAGCACGGGTTTATGAGGGGTCGCTCCTATCAAACTAATCTGATCAGCTGACTTGTCCAAGACATTTGATACTGTGCCACATAAAAGGTTGGTATATAAAATGAAAATGCCTGGTCTGGGCGAGAATGTGTGTAAGTGGGTAAGTACCTGGGCAGTGATAGAAAGCAGAGAGTGGCTATAAATGGAACATACTCTGATTGGGTCGCTGTTACTAGTGGGGACCACAGGGGGCAGTATTGGAGGGGTCACCGTTGCTAGTGGGGTACCACAGGGGGCAGTATTGGGCCCTATTCTTTTTAATATATTTTTTTATTTTCAATAAGTTTTTATTGTAAAGTTAGGCATCATACATAGTATCTGTGTTTTACAATACAGAATATTAACCTATACATCACATTTTCCTTTTTTTTGTTTTCGCATTTCCAACATTTTGACATATATTCATATGAACAATGATAATTTGGGGATAGAAACAAAGGTAAGGGGGGAGGGAAGGGCAGGGGAGGGAAACAAGGATTTAAGGAGGTATACTGATGTTTCGTCTCTCTATTCTAGCTTGCCAGTCTGGTCAGACTTTCTTCTACTGGCGTTACAGTGGAACACGTCGAAGATCTACTTATGATTTCAAGGTTTTTATGATTTATGGATACTAAGAATATTAAGATTGGTCCAGCCTCTATGGAACAAGCCCTTTTGTTACCCCCGTCTATCCAGGGTTTCCAAGTTTCTTTGAAGCTAGTAGTTCTATTTTGCCTTATAGCAAATAGATTTTCAAGTGCACTATGCTCGGATAGCATATTAATGAGGTTTTGTGCTGTAGGTATTCTATTTGATTTCCATTCTCTAACAATCAATAGTTTGGTACAAAGCAGCACATGGGTGATAAACGTCCTGCTTTGTCGGGGAAAATTCTCCACACCCAACAGCTAGATTGCTGTATGTGGTTTTAGTTTTAGAGTGATCCCCAGTATCTTGTAGATGATTGTAGGGACTGAGTTCCACAGAGTCTGCACGCATGGGCACTCCCAAAATATGTGTAGGAGTGATCCGGCTTCACCACAGCCTCTACAGCAGGCTCCTTGGGAGCCTGGAAATAGTTGAGCCATTTTTAAAAGGAGAGTAGTACCATCTTGTCAGCACTTTTTGATGGACTTCCAGGAGATTAGCACTTAATGTGCATTTGTGAACCCAATTACAGGGTTTATCCCAGTAGTCCAAATCGTATGAGATCTTCAGGTCCCTTTCCCAATTAAGGATGTGTATTTTTTTCTGTTTATTCAGTTCCTCCACCGCTTCTCCATTAAGTTTATCGTACCAAAATTTCAATTTACTTTTTGGAGTTTCCTGTACATATAGTAGGTTATACAAGTATGTAGGTAATGTTAATGTGAGGTTTGTTTTGAGTGACAGGAAGCTTTTTATCTGTAAGTATTGAAAAATATCTCCACTAGTTAGTTTCTGCTCTTCGCATAGCTTATCAAAGGGCTTGATTTTAGTGTTTTCTTGTATGTCAGATAGGAAGTTGATTCCCTTTTTTCTCCAATTTTTTATAGATAAATTAGGGATTAAAATTTCCAAGATATCAATAGGTAGAGGTACTCGTTTCCTCGGGGAGGGAGAGTTAGAAATCTTAAGCAAGTATAGCCATGTTCTCATTGAGGCTTTAATAGTTGGGCAATTTGGGATCTCAATGTTCGGATCAACTGAGGCTGCAAGCAGCATTGTGCGAAGGTTTCCACCCCCTCCTAAATGTTTTTCTATTTCTGGCCAACTAATATTTTGTTGGGTGCACCAGGCTCTCAACTGTTGTATTATAGTGGCTCTATAATAAGCTGTTAGGTTGGGGACTCCCATACCACCCTTTCCTCTAGAGGAATATAATATACAGGCTGCTACTCTTGATTTCTTTCTTTTCCAAATAAATGTCAACATTTGGGTTTGTAAAAGTTTGAGGTATTCCTGTGGGATTGGTATTATCATAGTCCTAAAGATGTAAAGGATTTTTGGTAGTATAATTTTATATAGTACTATTCTTCCTAACCACGAGGGTTCTGTTTTGTCAAATTTATCGAGATCTTTCTGTATTGAGCTGTGTAAAGGTTTCAGGTTTATTGCCGGCATGTTGCTTAGGGGGAGAGTGAGTTTTATCCCAAAATACGGGATTGTCCCTGTCTCCCACGAGAAGGAAAACTCTCTCGTAATGCTTTCCTTCAGGTTTTTTGGTACGTTGAGTCCCAGTAATTGAGATTTATGGGCATTAATTTTATAGTACGAAACTTGGCCAAATGTATTTATAATTCTTGATACTGCTCTCAGAGATGGTAGTGGATGAGTCATAAGCAGCGCCACATCATCCGCAAAAAGGCCTACTTTGTGTTGGCGAAACGGTAGGGGAATACCTCTAATGTCCGGGTCCGTCCTAATTTTTTCAGCAAATAGTTCCATATCAGAACGAGTAACAAGGGTGAGAGTGGGCATCCCTGGCGCGTACCATTGGTGATTTGGAAGCTGCTAGATAGGGTGCCATTAACTAATACTTTTGCCGATGGAGAAGCGTATAAAGCCTGAATGGCTCCAAGGATTTCTCCCTTGAATCCAAATTTTTCTAGCACCGCAAATACGTATCCCCAGTGGATTCTGTCAAACGTCTTCTCCGCATCCAAGGTAAGGAGCAGAGAAGGCGTTCTCATCTCCGTTGCTCCAGCCAGTAGGTCCATTATTCTCCTTGTTCCGTCTGACGCTTGGCGGCCTAGGGTAAAACCCACTTGGTCACTACGTACTAAAAGGGGGATTATTTTCATTAGTCTCTGGGCTAAGATTTTTGCGTATATTTTTGTATCGCTGTTTAATAACAAAATTGGCCTGAAATTTACCGGAGAGGTGGGATCTTTGTATGGTTTTGGAATAGTTACAATTGTGGCTTGGAGCATCTCCGCAGGTAGTTTTTACTGTTATTTAGCTTCATTGAATATTTTGGTAAGATTTCCGACCAATTCCTCTCCAAAAATTTGGAAACACTCATTGGAGTACCCATCGGGACCTGGGGCTTTATCTTTTTTAAGAGTTTTTATTATTTTAAGAGTCTCTTGTTTGGTGATTGGAGCGTTGAGCAATTCCAAGTGGCTCTGACTAATTAGCGGGAGTTTAATGTTGCCTAAAAACTTCTTTATGTTTTCCTCGTTAGGTTGGATTGTTGAATTATCATCTTTTAGGTTATAGAGCTTTGTGTAGAACCTGTTGAAAGTCTCGGCTATATCTTTTGGGTTGCTAAATTTATATTCAGACCCTGGTTCTTTAATATACGGTATTTTAGATTTAATTCTTATTTGTTTCACTCTATGTGCCATATATTTACTGAACTTGTTATTATCTGTGTAGTAAGTAGTTTTGTCGGCCTTTAGCAGTTTTTCATGTTCTAGTGTTAGATAGTGTTAGATTTGTTGCTTCGTACTCAATGGTTTGCGGTGGATGGCATCTGTCGGTTTTTTTTGTACTAGCAATTCTAGATCTTTTATTTGTGTTAGAAGTTCCGTTAGGTGTTTGGTTTTTTCTTTTTTGTACCAGGATCCCTGCTGTATCATTACACCTCTGATAACCGACTTGTGTGCATTCCATACCATGAACGGGTTTATGTCGGGTAAATCGTTAATTTTAAAATATTCCTGGATTGCAGTATTTGACTTTTATAGGGGTCAACTTTCAATAAGTAGGAGTTGTTTCGACAAATTTTTGGAATGTGTTCGGATTGTGACAGTCCCATTGTCAAAAACACTGGGGCGTGATCCGACCAGGACGTGTTTCCAATTGTGGCCTCCTTCATTCTTGGAAGTAGAAAAAAGTCCACTAGAAACATATTGATTCTAGTAAAGGTTCTGTGTCTCGTGGAATAGAAGGAGTACTCTTTCGCGTTTGCGTTAATACATCTAAATGTATCATAGAGTTCCTCCTTCAGGAGCCATGGTCCTAGTGTAGGAGTATTTGATCTTTTTTTACTATTAGTGTCTAAGGTTTTGTCAGATATTATATTGAAATCTCCGCACAATAAAAGTTGGCCCCTTTGAATTTTTTACATTTTTCTCATTGTTTTGTTAAGAAATCTTATCTGAGCATTGTTTGGTGCGTAAATATTGGCTAGCATTATAGGGAAACCATTGATCTCACACATTAAAACGATATGTCTGCCTTTTTCATCAATTTCAGAGTTCAATAGTTTGAAATCAACAGAGTCTCTAATCGCTATGAGGACTCCTGCTTTTTTCTTTTCTGTGTTTGACAAATATCACAGGAAATTTGGGGTGAGAGAACTTTGGATGTTTCTCCTTTGTAAAGTGAGTCTCTTGCAGACATAAAATATCTGCACATGAGGTTATTGCATCTTTCCACAAGGTGGACCTCTTGTAGGGAGAGTTAAGTCCTTTTACATTTAAAGACATCAGTTTCACCTCCATAGTGTAAAACTTTTCCAATGCATTAAGTGTGCATGTATAGCTACCATTTTCAGGCGGTTCCAGCTGATCCGGTAGAGAGGGCTTTTCTTCAGGTCATCTTCTGTGTTGTGTTGCTGTATTTCAGATAGGGGGTTAGCAGACAGGGTATACCTCCGAAGAAGGGAAGTT
The DNA here is from genome assembly GCF_035609145.1 of Eleutherodactylus coqui. Taxonomy (NCBI): domain Eukaryota; kingdom Metazoa; phylum Chordata; class Amphibia; order Anura; family Eleutherodactylidae; genus Eleutherodactylus; species Eleutherodactylus coqui. Next base: position 162,503,322 of record NC_089844.1, read on the forward strand.
TGACATAGGAGAGAAAAAAACACCTAAACAGGTTAGGGGGAACAAACTTAAAATTGGTAAAACATCAGCCTCCTTCCCTGATTGTAGGTACGTCAGCAGAAGGTCACCGTTTTGCTCTTGGGGGGGGGGGGGGGGGGGGAATTGTCCAGCCATTGCAAGATTCTGGCTTTTCTTGCGTCGTGCTAGTAGGACAAACCTTAATTTAACTGGCTTGAAACTTTAACTTCTTAAGAAGGAGTGTAATAGTAGGCCTGATTGCAAGTTCAGGGTCAGCGGATAGGGACTTTGTCCCACTCTGTGGGAAGTCGTGTTGGACTGTTTAGGTTTGCCATTTGGATGTCCCATTTAGTTATGAGTTGTTGTCCTTCTTCTGGATTTTGGACAATGTGGACTTTGTCGTTTCTTGTAATAATCAATTTAGGCGGAAACCCCCATTTGTATGGGATCTTGTTTTCACGTAAAGCTTGGGTGATGTTGTGGAATTTTCTTCTATTTTAAATGGTCAGTTGGGAAAGATCCGTGAAGAGTTTTATTTGATCATAGGGCTTTGAAAGGACTGCATTTTTCCTTACAGCATAAAGCATGGCCTCTTCAATGTGGAAGAAATGAATCCTCACTATAACGTCCCTAGGCAGGTGATCTGGGACCGCTTTCAGACGTGGCAGCCTGTGTGCTCTATCAATAATTCTTTCCTCTGGTGGGGTGTCTGGCAGAAGTTGTTTTATAAGGTTTTGAATATATTCTTTTAATTCAGACTGAGGTGTCGATTCTGGGATACCTCTGATTTTCGGGTTGTTACGCTTATTTCTATCTTCTATATCTGCCACTTTGCTTTTTAAGGCCTCTAGTTCATCCGATATACTATAGTGAGCATCAATGAGTTCGTTATGCGAGGTCGTAAATTCTGACATCTTATTTTCCAGGTGGTCCACTCTCGTCCCTATTTCTGCGACTGAGGAGTTTAAAGAGGAAGAGACTGACATTAAGTCCTTTTGCAGGGACCCTCTCAGGGCTAAAATCATTTTTCTTATGAACATTTCTGAAGCTGCTTGCTCTGAGCAGTTTATGTTCATGATAGGGTCATCAATCATTTCAATATTCTGATTTATATCAGCGTCATTCTGGTGCTGTTCTGTTTGATTACAAGACTGCACAGGGTCCTGATTGACTGTCTCTGCTGCTTCTTGCTGTTTCTGCTGTGTTGGAGGCACGGGAAACTTATTAATGGCAGGGGGGGACAGGTGCCATTTTAGAGGTCCCTGCCTGTGTGTCTTGTCTTTTGTTAGGGCTACTGTTTCCCTGTGCAGCCTTTTTATTTAGTCCCAGAAGCGGGGGAGCGGGAGAAAAGCCCTTACCTTTAGCATTCTTCAGGCTGTCCCCCCGGTCCGCCGCTCCGACAGGTCTTCTGTGTTCCTAGCAGTCTATAGTAGACGAATGAATAAAATAAAAAAGGTGCAGCGCCTGTAGCTCTGATGGTGAGCATAGATATGCCTCTAGCTCACCATCAGAGCTACAGGCGCTGCACCTTTTTTATTTTATTCATTATCTATCTATCTTTTTTCAAACCCTGATACTTTAGAAAGCTATACTTAGGCATCAGAATTTTTGGCATACTCTGTACTCTAAGCTTTTCTAGCACTGGCAAAAAAGATCAGCTTTATTCAATCTCATTTAGGCTGACTTTTACCTATGACCCTGCATCCAATCTAAACTTATACCCTATGGGGTTATGGATGCTTTGCGTCTACTATAGACTGCTACCTTATAAGAATCTAGTCTTTAGGAGGCGCATATATTGGTCATAATAGCCAATATTGGGGATCTGCAGTCCTCAATAGATTTTGGATTTGCCATGAGCTATAGAGACATAATTGCTAGTCTTGGCACCTCATGGAACCTCATGTAGGTGATCGCTATCACGCGCTCAGCTATTAGTTCTCTGCTCAAAAAACTAAAGATATCCTATTTAAATCTAAGACTAACAAGGTCTGACCTAAGAAAAAGAGAGGATATCTTGTCTGTCTCTATCCTCTATAGCTTTACTAGAGTAATAACATACAACGCCAAAAAACTTTTTGCACATCATATGCAGAAACTGTTTATTATCAGTGGTTGAAAAACTATCAGAGTATGAGAAAATCGACTCCTATTGGTCACACAACAAAGAAGTGTATATTTGTACATAAGCTAATAGCCTAATACAGGCTCTATCGTATATCTGCACATAAACTATTAGCCCAATATAGACTCTGCTCCTGATGAACCACGTATTTGTGGGGAAACGCGTCGAGCCCGAATTGAGCCAGAATTTGAGCTCGTACTGATAGTCTTATATCTATCTCTCAGACAATATTATATATGTCTGGGCCTTATCATATGGGTCTATCTAATTTTTGACTCTATCTACCAGATCAGATGTATAATCTACCAAGACAACCCAAATTGAGCTTGAATACAAGCTCGGACTGATAGATGAATCTGTCTTTCCTGGACCATATTAAGGGGGTCTAGTCCTAATTATATGGGTCTATCTACACTGTGATCAGATACACTCGATCACTTTCACTGTATACCAAGTCTACAGGATATTCCCATTTTTCTACAATTTATTGGGATCTCTTGACTATACTAAATTGTTGTGTGGAAGGGGTATCGTTACACCCCTTTGTGTCTATGTCTTGTGAGTTTCTATAGCCCGTATTTGTGTTTTTAAAGGATCTTAATAAAAATTATCGTTTTAGTCTATAACTGTGAAGGGCCCAAGTGTATATACTATAGACTTACCTGCTCCTGTGAAATAGCTTCAGATATTTGTAGACAGCTGTTAAGTCACCTCTCAGCCTTATTTTCTGCAAGCTAAACATTCCCAGATTAGAGATGAGCGAGCATACTCGTCCGAGCTTGATGCTCGTTCAAGTATTAGGGTGCTCGAAATGCTCGTTACTCGAGACGAGCACCACGCGGTACTCGTCTCGATTAAACGAGCACTGACCATTGAATTCAATGGAGCCGGCAATACAGCCGGCTCCATTGAAAGCAATGGGCTGCCGGCGATCGTGGGATGAATTGTCGGGAAGGGCTTAAAAATATAAGCCCTTCCCTAAAATTCATCCAGAAATGTGTAAAAATAAAAAAAAAATATTCTCGCCTTGTCCTGGCAGAACGATGTTAGCCCATTGAATTCAATGGAGCCGGCAATACAGCCGGCTCCATTGAAAGCAAAAACTGCTGGCGATTGCGGGATAAATTGTTGGGAAGGGCTTAAATATATAAGCCCTTCCCTGCAATTCATCCAGAAATGTGTAAAAAAAATATATATATATACTCACCTGGTCCCGGCAGACGGAGCTCAGCGCGGCCGGCGGCAGTCCTCCTGAACTGCTCTGAACAGCTGTGAGTAGTATTCAGCAGCCGGGGATATAAAATCCCCGCCTGCGAAATGAGCTGCCTCTGATTGGTTACAGCCTGACCAATCAGAGGCAGCTCTCACTCACACCCATTCATGAATTCATGAATGGGTGAGTGAGTGCTGCCTCTGATTGGCTCAGGGGCAGCTCTCAGCTGAATGACAGCTGAGAGCTGCCCCTGATTGGCCCTGCGCTGAGCCAATCAGAGGCAGCACTCACTTACCCATTCATGAATTCATGAATGGGTGTGAGTGAGAGCTGCCTCTGATTGGTCAGGCTGTGACCAATCAGAGGCAGCTCATTCAGCAGGCGGGGATTTTAAATCCCCAGCTGCTGAATACTACTCACAGCTGTTCAGAGCAGTTCAGGAGGACTGCCGCCAGCCACGCTGAACTCCGTCTGCCGGGACCAGGTGAGTATATATATATTTTTTTTTTTACACATTTCTGGATGAATTGCAGGGAAGGGCTTATATATTTAAGCTCTTCCCGACAATTCATCCCGCGATTGCCGGCAGCCCATTGCTTTCAATGGAGCCGGCTGTATTGCCGGCTCCATTGAATTCAATGGGCTAACATCGTTCTGCCGGGACAAGGTGAGAATATATATTTTTTATTTTTACACATTTCTGGATGAATTGCAGGGAAGGGCTTATATATTTAAGCCCTTCCCGACAATTCATCCCGCGATTGCCGGCAGCCCATTGCTTTCAATGGAGCCGGCTGTATTGCCGGCTCCATTGAATTCAATGGGCTAACATCGTTCTATTCTGCCACAGCTGTTACAGCTGTGGCAGAGGAGAACGATCTTTATGCTGACATTGCGGGGGGGGGGGGGGTCTCACTCTTGCCACTATTGTGGCTTAATAGTGGGACCTGGGAACTTGAGATGCAGCCCAACATGTAGCTCCTCGCCTGCCCTATCCGTTTCTGTGTCGTTCCCATCACTTTCTTGAATTTCCTAGATTTTCACAAATGAAAACCTTAGCGAGCATCGGCGATATACAAAAATGCTCGAGTCGCCCATTGACTTCAATGGGGTTCGTTACTCGAAACGAACTCTCGAGCATCACTGAAAGTTCGACTCGAGTAACGAGCACTCGAGCATTTTGGTGCTCGCTCATCTCTATCCCAGATCCTTTAACCGTTTCTCATAGGACATGATTTGCAGACTGCTCACCATCTGGTAACTCTTCTCTGAACTTGCTCCAGATGAGGTCTGATGAAGAGCAGAGGGGGATAATTACCTCACTTGATCTAGACTCTATGCTTCTCCTAATACATTCTAGAATTGTGTTTTACCTTTTGGCTGCTGCGTCACATTGTTGACTCATATTCAGTCTATGATTTATTAATATTCCCAAGTCTTTTTCACATGAGCTTCAGGAGGGTCCAAACTCTAAAACCCTCACTGGCCCCAAGTAACCTTCATAGATCCCACCTTAAAAACTTCTTTTATAGTCATATTCCCTAAATTTCAATTGGTTCATTCACATGTCTGTATTTTGCAAAAGCATTTCTGTTTTGAAAAAACTATGCCGTATGCTTTATCTTGTGCACATTTGCACAGCTCAAGAGCCCAATGAAATCAATTGGCTTGCATAAATACACCGAGAATACACAGTAAACATGCATAAATATGGTGCATTTAAAATCTTGTCATTTGTATAGCGCCAACTTGTTTTGTAGCGCTTTTCAAAGATGTAATACGAGGGGGTGCTGATACGTCTTTGGCTTTGTGTTCTTGTTTTGCTTCCATGGTAACAAATGTTACATCACATGAAAGCCTTATGTTTCTAATATATGTTTTCAAAATTTTGTGTTTGTAGCTTATGGCAACAGTGATCTAGGCACGCGGAAAAACAAAACGGCGGAGTCAAAGGCGATATTCACAGCAATGACAGCAGAGGAGTGATAAAATTCTTGCTTCTGCAAGGTAAGTCCGCGAAGGATATTCAAGGTGATATGTCGCAGACATTGGGGGATCAATGCTCTTCATATTCTACAGTTAAGAACTAAGTTGCCAAATTTAAAACGGGCCACTTCAGCACCAATGATAAGGAACGTCCTGGACGACCGAGAGAGGTTGTTGTTCCGGAGATCGTCGATGCTATACACAACCTCATACTGGAGAATCAGCAAATTTCAGCTATAGGAATAGCAGACATCATGGGGATTTCTGATGTCATTGTTCATGAGCATTTGAACATGAAGAGACTGTCTGCAAAGTGGGTCCCCAAATGTTTAACAACAGATCAGAAAAGCAAGCGAGTGAAAACTCCCCAGTCCATTTGTCAGAATTTCTGGACTGATAAGAACTTCCTAGATCGACTGGTCACTATGGATGAGACCTGGATTTATTTGTATGACCCTGAAACCAAGGAGCAGTCAAAAGAGTGGAGGCACAGTGGTTCTCTTCACCCAAAGAAGTTCAGGGTGCCGGAAATCAGCCACTTAGGTGATGGCGTCTGTGTTCTGGGATGAGGAGAGCGTGCTGTTAGTGGACTACCTTCAAAATGGTTCCACCATCAATGCAAGGTATTACATTGAACTTTTGGACCAATTGAAGGCAGCTCTGAAGGTCAAAAAGCGCGGCAAGATGTCCAAAGGAATCTTGTTCCTGCAAGACAACGCCTCTGCTCACACTGCACAAGTGACCACGGCAAAACTGGTGCAGCTAGGCTTCCAGCTGGTTGACCACTTACCTTATTCACCAGATCTAGCTCCAACTATCATCTGTTTCCAAACCTGAAGAAACACCTCAAGGGTACCAAATTTCACACCATATCTGATGCCATGGCTGCTACGGATGACTGGTTTGAGGCACAACCAAAATCCTTCTTTTTGCAATTCTTACAGAATTTGGAATACCGATGTAAGAAGTGTGTTGATATCAGTGGAGAGTATGTGGAATAAATGTAAAGTTTTATCTTCCTATCTCGTTTCTTTCTGGGTAAAGCCAAAGACTTATCAACAGCCCCTCGTATAAGCTGTTTTTGAATAAAAACACCTTGCTTTGGCCTCAAAAATGCATGCTGGCAAGCACAATATTGGGACAGGTTTCTCGTGCCAATTCTGTGCTCACCCCTATAAATGAAGCCTAACAGTTGGAAATTTTCAGGTAATTAGTTTCTTACCTAATTTGCTTCCTCTTGATTAGGTCAGAAATAGTTCTCCATAGTTCCTGGGCAGGCTGCTGGTCACTTGTCAAGCTAGCAAAGCATCTATTGCTAGTGACAGGGATTGAAATCCTGGCCTCCCAGTGAGAGATTGCTATGATTGGCAATCACAGCCAGCGCTGGATGCACCAATCACAGCCATTCAATGTCATTCGACTCAGCCAATCACAGCAATCTCTTGCTGGAGGCAGGGTTCTTTAATTGATGATGAATCGTGAAGTAGATCACTGTGTCTTACTGTCATATCTTGCAATTTCGTTTTTGTCAACGTGCCAGAAGATGCCCAAGAACTGTCGGCTTAACAGATAGTTATCCACTTTGAAGGTACAAGGCAAAAGAGCATCAGTCCCAACTATCCCAACTCGTAAAGAATCAACAGTAATCTCAAGTGCATGACCTGTAAGAGGGAAATATGTTATTATAGGGCATTTCCAACTTTTGGGCGGTAGGGTTTGAGGGTCAAAACCCTCTAGAACAGCGGTGGTCTTCAGAGATCTGTTCTTGCTTTTGACAAATACATACACTGAAAGATCACTGCATTAAGAACATCTACTCAATAATGGGTTGGTCCACCTTTTTGGGCGATCATGGCTTTCAGAAGTTGGGAAACAAATTTCACAAGGTGGTAAACATCCTCCACGTTTAACTCAACCCCTGCTTGCTGCAGCAGGTCCGTCAGTTGGTGCACAATTTGTGGATAAACAGGAGCAGTTCTCACAGCCCTTTCCACCATATCCCAAACTTGTTCAATGGTGTTAAAATCCAATGAGTTTGAGGGTCAAGGCAGTGTAGAGAATTCATTATCTTGTTCTCCAACCAATCCCTAGTGCTATAAGCTTCATGACACAGTGTTGTCCTGTAGAAAGATGGCCATGTGGTCGGGGAAGAGTTCCTGAAGATTTGGGTGCACATGGACAGCTAACAGGTGCCTGCAGTGTTTACCATTCAAGGATTGTCATATGATGACCAACAATCCTAGGTCATTGCTGGGAAAATGCTGCCTAGACCATGACATTTCCACCACTGGTTTGTTGAACCCCAATAGTGCACCCATGGGATACGGCTTCACGTTGTGAATGCCAGATGCTGACCTGACCATTCATATTGTTTAGCAGGAAATGGGTCTCTTTAATCCAGATGACTTGCTGGCGTATCCAAGGCCTATTAACCTTATTCCTAGGCCTATGTGAAGCATTGTTGGTGATGAACCTTTTCTCCCCTTCTTTGTCGATCTTTGCTTACTGAAGCCCAGTCAATGCAAGGAATGCAGGATGGTCATTGTGGAATTTGTCTAACTTCTATGCTGTTGTACTTCTGGGTCAGTTTGTCCACTGTGGCACATCATTGCTGAGATGCCAGATTTTCCACCTGATACTCCCACATGGAATCAACCACACATGACCTGCCACTGTGTAATCTTCTATTGCATATCTGCCCATAGTTCAACCAGTCTTGGTGTAGACTTGACCCTGCAGTTCAGGAACAGCCAACAAATGTGATTGTTTCAGAAATACTGGCACCACATTTCCAAGCATCAACAATCTGCCTGCGGTCAAAGTCACTCACCCCAGCACATTTACCCATGACTGCCAAATATTGCCTTCTGCTGCACAGAGGAGAGGTCAACACACTATCTGAGAGCAGTTTATGAAATAAGACGTGGGTAGCGCTCCAGAGGATGGAAAGAGAAAGAGTAGAGAAAAATATGAAACAAACTCACCCAACGACACCGGGCCAATATGTAAGAGGCATCGGTACATCACGGTCCAAGATGGCATATCTAAATGGATGTCTGGATATTTCTACCAGATGTAGCGATAAGCACTGGTCAATTATGGCATCCTCAGGAGAGTGTCATGGTAAAATTCCAGGGATGAGAATATAAACCGTGGAATGGAAGTGAAGCGTAACAGCGTGCAGACAAAACGTTACCAGCGCTCCAGTGCAAATGTATGGGAGGAGACGAAAAGAAGCAGATTGTAACTTACTTCACAGGGGTACCTGGATAGTGGCACCCCTTAATCCTAGAATGCAGGTAGTATCGTAGGCGCAATAAGGCAAAAGGTTATTTATTTTATGCAACGCGTTTCAGCCTGATAACAGGCCTTTCTCAAGCATAATAAGCAAAAAAAACAATACAGTATTTATGACTAGCACATACCTCCTATTGGTTGCAGAGCATCATTAGTCGTCTGTTCAAGGAACACTGTTTGGACCATTTCTGATGACGTAATGGTACCACGTGATCTGTGGAGCGCAGCGCTGTGCTCCACAGGGTTCTTGTTCGGCACTGCCCCTTGTCAGAAATAACAGGGTATCGGAGTGTCTCCTAATCAAATAGTCCGTTGAAATGGGGGAGCGGTAAAACGCTGTATTTCCCAGTTACAGAGTAACATGAGCTGATCCGCATAGTATGTGGAGCGCAATACTGCACTCCATGGGGGTGTCACGTGACGCTGCTTGATGCGTGGTCACGTGATCACGTTAGACTTTCTAGCCTCCGGGGTGTCGTAGCCTAACACACGTGATCCCTGGAGCGCTAACATTGCGTTCCACAGGGATGTCACGTGATGACGTCATCGCGTCATAATGACGCTGTGTTATACGTAGTCACGTGATTACATTATAGGCTTTGGGGAGGAGATAAGAAGAGTAATATATGCGTTCCATAATTAAAATAGATGCTATCAAAGCAGTTAATCAGCATAATATGCAACCAGTAGGTATATGACAAATACAAATAGTAAATATACAAAAATAGATTAAAAGTATACACTAATTATATAAATTCATACAAGGATTATAAACATTCAATATGAAACCACAAAAATTCTAATATATATACATAAATATATATATATATATATATACACAAACAATAAAATTTATATATATATATATATATATATATATATATAAATAAAATACTTATTTATGTATAATTAATTATTTAGTTCGTAATTTTATAAATTAGGAAAGAAATATATATATTCAAATATATAATAAATATATATATATTCGTAATATATTAATTTATAAAATATATTATTATAAGAGAATTTTTAAGATTATTTAAAATTTTTTTCTTGCACTTCATTTAATGCATGAGGAATTAGCGTATCAAAATGAAATATATAAAACATTTCTTTCGTTTTGAGCCTTATGAATTCGCCTTCCGAAATTTTTTCAACTGGGGTTATTCTCATATGAGTAGGATCTGAATCATGATGTAGGAGAAAATGTCTAGATAGACTGTGTTTCAAGAAACCTCGCTTGATATTGTATCTGTGGTGATTTATACGGTTCCGTAGCGAGTTAATTGTTCGACCTATGTATCGGAGTTTGCAAGGGCACTCGATCATGTATATGAGGTATTCTGTACTGCAATTGAGATATTGTTTTATACTATAATCCGTACTACCTACATTAGTTTCTATAGTTTTTCTTTTATGGTAAATATTAGCACAATATTTGCAATAGTTTTTTCCACGTCTGTAAACACCTGTCAAAGGGGAAGTGGACCGTATCAAATTTATATTTATTTTAATATGTTTATGCGGACGTGATGGTGCTAGGAGGTTTCCTGGGGTCTTGCTCCTCCTAAAAATTATGTTAGGGTAGGATAATGCCACTTCTGCCAGGTGGGGGTCATTTTTCAGAATTTCCCATCTGTTCTTGATGATATTTTTCAATTCCTTTTGTTTTGAGTTGTATCTAGTGGTAAAACACAGTTCAAATGTATTTTTGTTGTTGACTTTTAGCTTTTTTGTGGATGTATCAACCAACCTTTCCTCTTGTAATGCTCTCTTGTAAGAGGTTTGTATCAGACTTTCTGGATATTTTCTACTCCGGAAGCAGTGACATAAGATGTTTGCTTGTTCGTTATAATTGGCTAGTGATGAACAATTGTGTCTTATACGCTTGAATTGGCTGTAAGGCACATTTAATTTCCATCTTTTTAGATGGCAGCTTAGGAAGTCCAGAAAGCTGTTGGCATCAACATTTTTAAAATGCGTTTTTGTGTGAATGGCATTCTTTTCAATATAGATATCTAGATCCAGAAAAGTAATTTGGATCGGATCTATAGTGCTTGTGAATTTGAGACCCCAAGTATTTTGGTTTATAGACTGGATAAAGGAATTGACTTTTTCCATGGATCCATTCCATATAAATATAATATCATCAATATATATTTTATAAAAACATATGCGAGGGTCTCCTAGTTGTTCCTCGTATGCCCCCTTATAAAGATTTGCGTAGCAGGGGGCACATTTCGTTCCCATCGCGGTCCCCCTTGTTTGTAGGAAAAATTGATTGTTAAATTTAAAATAGTTGTTTTGCAGAATAAATTGTAACCCTCTTAAAATAAATTCCTTTTGTTTAGTAGGTGTTAGAATATCACGTTCCAGAAAAGTACTTATAGCCTGGATTCCCCGTGCATGTGGAATGTTGGAGTATAGTGATGTAACATCGAGGCTGACCAAAGATATGAATTCTTCCATGTGACTGACTGTAATAGAGACAAAAGGTGTCCCGTAGATAGGTTGGTAAATTGATAACTAATATTTGTAGTTGTTTGTCCAAATATTCGGACAAGTAACTTGTAAGTGATCCTATGCCTGCTATAATAGGTCTCCCAGGAGGTTCTTTGATGGATTTAAGAATTTTTGGGAGAAAATAAAAATAAGCTATTTCTGGTTATTGTGGGCATAGAAAGTGTTTTTCATCTTTTGTGATGATTCCGTCCAAATATGCTTTTTCTATCAGGCGGTTCAAATTTTCTTTTAACTTCGGGGTTGGGTCCCCCGAAAGGGGTTTATATTGATCTTGGTCCCCTAAAATTCGGGAAGATTCATCTTCGTAATTTTTTTTTGTTCATGATAACTATACCCCCCCCATCCCCTTTGGCTGCATTCTTTATAACTAGATCTTTATTTTCGGCTAGCTGTTTGATAAGTTTCATTTGATGAGGTTTTAGATTACTGCTAGGGCCCATAGGATTATTTTTATTTTTAGTTAGTTTTTTAAAATCACTCAAGACCTCATTGTAGAAAGTAAAAATAAATGGTCCTTTAGACTCTATTGGGTAGAAATTACTTGGAAGTTTTAGGTCAGTTGTAATTGGTTCTAATTTTTTATTTGATTAGTATTGTCAGTGATAGGGGTCACCAGTTGATTAGTGGGAATTCCTCGGTCTGTCCAGTTTTGGTTTATGGAAAAAAACCTCTTTAATGTGAGTTTTCGAATGAAGCGATTTAAGTCTACGAAAAGTTCGAACATGTCTGGTTCACATGATGGGCTAAAAGAGAGGCCTCTAGACAGGACTTCTACTTCTCCTTGCTTCAATTGGTAATTTGATATGTTGAAAATCCCCATTTTTAGCGCCTCATCATTGGAGATTGGTTTTGGATATTTTTTGTTTCTTGTGTGTCTTTCTACCTCCTTATTTGCCCCTTCGTCTAGGTCTTCTTCTACTCTGTGAGGAAGTGGGGGTCTCGCCGGAGACTTGTAGAATTGATTAATTTTGGTGCTCATTCCTTGGTTGTTCAAGTTGTTTTTGTTTAAACTCTTTGTTTTGTTGTGAAGAACGGCCGTGGAGCTTCGGGTTATTCTGGTACTTCTTTCTTCGGTTACCAGTGGCCGAGTATTCGTTCCCCCTAAAAAAGGCCTCATGAAGTTTGTAATTGAAGTTAGTGGTATAGTGTTCAAAGTAGTTGTTTTGTTCACCAAATTTATTTCAAAAAGGCTCTGACTAGCATTTGTGTTAAGGTCACATGGAATGGATGTACATTCCTTTGTTTGTAAAAAATTAATTAAATCAGTGGGGCTCCCAGGTATATCATTATTAATGAGAGGTTGATTCTCAATGTTGTTTGGGGGAAGGTTAGGTGTTTCAGAAGTTAACGGATTATTCAAATTGATGTTTCTAGTTTCAACTGTCGTAGATATTGATGGTATTATGTTATTAGAGGCAGCTGTTAATGTCTCACACGAGGTGAGATCATCCTTGGGAATTGAATCAGGATTTTTCCATTAGATGGTTGTACAGTTATGGGATTCTCAGTTCCCTTATTGAATCGTCTCTCATTTCTTGATTGTGGTGGAAATGGTTGCCATTGATTTCTTCCATAGGATTGAATCGGAAGTTGGCATATATATTAGAGATGAGCGAACGTACTTGTCCGAGCTTGATGCTCGCTCGAGTATTATGGTACTCGAGATGCTCGTTACTCGAGATGAACACAACGTGGTACTCGAGTCAACTCCATTTCCTTCCCTGCATGTTTTGCGCCATTTTCTGGTCAATAGACATGCAAGGAAGGCATTACAACTTCCTCCTGTGACGTTCCAGCCCTTACCCACGCCCCTGCAGTAAGTGGCTGGCAAGACCAAGTGACCGCCGAGTATTTAAAGCAGTCCCGCTGCTCACCTCAGACACACGCTGGCAGAGATTAGGGAGGGTGCTACTGGTGCTATAGTTAGAGTGTTGGCATCTTCAGGAACCCCAACGGTCCTTCTTAGGGCCACATCTTACTGTGTGCATTACTGTTGTGGCTGCTGGGAGCAGTTTTGCACCAATTTTTTTTTTCATCTTGGGCTCTGCAGACTATTGCGTTCTCAGTCTGCAGCCAATTATACAGAGTATAGGGGCAGTACTGGTGAGGCAGGGACAGTGCCAGTGTAGAATCCTGTCAACAAGTACCCCAAAAAAGCTCCTGCTTAGGGCTACCTGTGACCGTGTGCATTACAGTTGTGGCTGCTGGGAGTTGTAGTGGCTCACTATTAGCCAGCTAGGCCTTGCTGCAGGCCAGCGTATAATTTTTTGGGCCTACAGTGTGCGTAACATAACCGCTGTCAGCCTCCAAGTGCAGGCTAATAATTGCAAAATTATTTACACCGCTCTGTGCGTCCCGTTAACTTCACACACAGCGTACAGCCACAGCCGCTGATAGAGGGAAAGACATATACATGCTATCTAGGCTGTTGGCTTTTTCAAAAAGAAAAGCTGAAAAAAATCCGCCTTAGGGCTACCTGTGACTGTGTGAAATTTTTTGCATGGCTGCTGGGAGTTGTAGTGGCTCACTATTAGCCAGCTAGGCCTTGCTGCAGGCCAGCGTATAATTTTTCGGGCCTACAGTGTGCATAACATAACCGATGTCAGCCTCCAAGTGCAGGCCAATAATTGCCAAATTTTTTACACCGCTCTGTGCGTCCCGTCAACTTCACACACAGCGTACAGCCACAGCCGCTGATAAAGGGAAAGACATATACACGCTATCTAGGCTGTTGGCTTTTTCAAAAAGAAAAGCTGAAAAAAAATCCTCCTTAGGGCTACCTGTGACTGTGTGCAGTTTTCTGCATGGCTGCTGGGAGTTGAAGTGGCTCAATATTAGCCAGCTAGGCCTTGCTGCAGGCTAGCGTATAATGTTTCGGGCCTACAGTGTACGTAACATAACCGCTGTCAGCCTCCAAGTGCAGGCCAATAATTGCCTAATTTTTTACACCGCTCTGTGTCTGCTGTATTCGAAATACACCATGCTGAGGGGTAGGGGTAGGCCTAGAGGACGTGGCCGTGAACGCGGGCGAGGACGTGGAGGTCCAAGTGAGGGTGTGGGCACAGGCCGAGTTCCTGGTCCAGGTGAATCACAGCCGGCTGCTGCGGGATTAGGAGAGAGGCAAGTTTCTGGGGTCCCCAGCTTCATATCACAATTTATGGGTTCACGTGGTAGACCTTTATTACAAACAGAGCAGTGTGAGCAGGTCCTGTTGTGGATGGCAGAAAATGCATCCAGCAATGTATCGACCACCCAGTCTTCTACGCCGTCCACTACTCCTGGCTTAGGGACTGCAACTCTGAATCCTCTGGCTGCTGCTCCTCCTTCCTCCAAGCCTCCTCACTCCATGAAAATGACATATTCTGATGAGCAGGCAGACTCCCAGGAACTGTTCTCGGGTCCCTGCCATGAATGGGAAAAAATGGTTCCTCTCTCACCTGAGGAGCTTGTTGTGACCGATGCCCAACCTTTGGAAAGTTCCCGGAGTCCGGGTAATGAGGCTGGGGACTTCCGGCAACTGTCTCAAGAGCTTTCAGTGGGTGAGGAGGTCGATGATGATGAGACAAAGTGAGGTAGTAGTAAGGACAGTAAGTCCGAGGGAGGAGCGCACAGAGGATTCGGAGGAAGAACCACTGGACGATGAGGTGACTGACCCCACCTGGTTCGCTAAGCCACCTGAGGTCTTCAGAGGGGAAGGCAAGTGCAGCAGCAGGGCAGGTTGGAAGAGGCAGTGGGGTGGGCAGGGGGAGAGGCAGGGCCAGAGCGAAGACTCCCCCAACTGTTTCCCAAAGCACCCCCTCGCGCCAAGCCACCCTGCAGAGGCCTAAGTCTTCAAAGGTGTGGATGTTTTTCAATGAGAGCATGGACGACCGACGAACAGTGGTGTGCAATCTGTGTCGCGCCAAGATCAGCCGGGGAGCCACCAGTACCAGCCTCACCACCACCAGCATTCGCAGGCATATGATGGCCAAGCACCCCACAAGGTGGGACGAAGGCCGTTCACCGCCTCCGGGTCGCACCACTGCCTCTCTCCCTGTGCCCCAACCTGCCACTCAGATCCAACCCCCCTCTCAGGACACAGGCACGAGCGCCTCGGGGCCTGCACCCACACCCTCACCTCCGCTGTCCTCGGCCCCATCCAGCAATGTCCCTCAGCGCAGCATCCAGCTGTCGCTAGCGCAAGCGCAAATACGCCACCATGCACCCGCACGCACAAGCTTTAAACGTGCACATTGCCAAATTGATTAGCCAGGAGATGCTGCCGTACAGGCTTGTGGAAATGGAGGCTTTCAAAACATGATGTCGGCGGCGGTCCCACGCTACTCGGTCCCCAGTCGCCACTATTTTTCCGGTGTGCCGTCCCAGCCCTACACCAGCACGTCTCCCGCAACATCAATTGTGCCCTCACCAACGTGGTTACTGGGAAGGTCCACTTAACCACGGACACGTGGACAAGTACTGGCGGGCAGCGCCACTATATCTCCCTGACGGCACATTGGGTGAATTTGGTGGAGGCTGGGACCGAGTCAGAGCCTGGGACCGCACACATCCTACCCACACCCAGAATTTCGGGTCCTTCCTCGGTTCTGGTATCTGCGGTGGTCTATGCCACCTCCTCTAAACCCTCCCCCTCCTCCTCCTCCTACGCAACCTCTACCTCTCAATTAAGAAGTGTGAGCAGCGTGTCGCCAGCAGTCGGTGTGGCGCGGCGTGGCAGCACAGCGGTGGGCAAGCGTCAGCAGGCCATGCTGATTCTACTCAACCTAGGTGACAAGAGGCACACGGCCCCCGAGCTGTTGCAGGGTCTGACTGAACAGACCGACCTCTAGCTTTCGCCGCTGAGACTGCAACCGTGCATGGTCGTGTGTGACAACGGCCGTAACCTGGTGGCAGCTCTGCAGCTCGGCAGCCTCACGCACGTGCCATGCCTGGCGCACATCTTCAATCTGGTGGTTCAGCGGTTTCTGAAAAACTACCCGCACTTTTCGGACCTGCTCGGCAAGGTGCGCCGCGTCTGCGCACATTTCCGCAAGTCCACCATGGATGCTGCCACCCTGAGGACCCTGCAACATTGGTTGAATCTGCCAGAGCACCGGCTGCTGTGCAATGTGCCCACACGGCGGAATTCTATGCTCCACGTGTTGGCCAGGCTGTATGAGCAGCGTAGAGCAATAGTGGAATACCAACTCCAACATGGGCGGCGTAGTGGGAGTCAGCCTCCCCAATTCTTTACCGAGGAGTGGGCCTGGATGGCAGACATCTGCCAGGTCCTTGGAAACTTTGAGGAGTCTACCCAGATGGTGAGCGGCGATGCTGCAATCATTAGCTTCACCATTCCTCTGCTATGGCTGCTGAGAAGTTCGCTGCACAGCATAAAGGCTGACGCTTTGCGGTCGGAACAGGAGACGGGGGAAGAGAGTATGTCGCTTGATAGTCAGAGCACACTCATGCCTATATCGCAGCGCGTTTTGGAGGAGAAGGATGAGGAGGAGGAGGGGGAAGAGACAGCTGGGCCCACTGCAGAGGGTACCTATGCTGCTTGCCTCCCATCTGTTCAGCGTGTATGGCCGGTGGACAAGGAGGAGGAGGATCCGGAAAGTGATCTTCCTAGTGTCCTTCGTACTGGTATCCTGGCACACATGGCTGACTTCATGTTAGGCTGCCTTTCTCGTGACCCTCGCATTAGACGCATTCTGGCCACTATGGATTATTGGGTGTACACCCTTCTCAACCCCCGGTATAAGGAGAACCTTTCCACTCTCATTCCCGAAGAGGAAAGGGGTTCGAGAGTGATGCAATACCACAGGGCCCTGGTGGACAAACTGATGGTAAACTTCCCATCTGACAGCGCTAGGGGCAGTAGGCGCATTTCCGAGGGCCAAGAAGCAGGTTAGGTGCGGTGATCAGGCAGCATGTTCAGCGCTGGCAGGGGAACACTGTCCAAGGCCTTTGCCAGCTTTATGGCTCCCCAGCAAGACTCCGTCACCACTCCCAGTCAAGGCTTATTTGGAAGGAGCACTGTAAAAAGGTGAGGGAATACGCAGCCGATCGTACCACCATCCTCCGTGATGCCTCTGCTCCATACAACTATTGGGTGTCAAAGCTGGACACGTGGCACGAACTTGCGCTGTATGCCCTGAAGGTGCTGGCTTGCCCTGCCGCTAGCGTCTTGTCAGAGAGGGTGTTTCGTGCAGTTGGGGGAATCATAACAGACAAGCGTACCCGCCTGTCAATTGCCAGTGCCGACATGCTTACATTCATAAAGATGAACAAAGCCTGGATTTCCCCAGACTTCTCTTCTCCACCGGCGGAGAGGAGCGGAACCTAAAGATTCTTTCCACTGCAACCGCAGATAAAAGCACTCTTCTCTGTCACCGGTAAAACGGGGCATTTAGCTTTGCCAATCTGTCTCTGACATTAGTCCTTCTCCTGCTACTCCTCCTCCAGAAACAACATGTCATTGCGCTGAACGGCCAATTTTTCTGCGGCCCAAAAGGCTCATCTAGATCTAACAATTTTTTTAACAATTTTTCTAAATTTCAAAAGTCTTGAGACTGTAACATGAACCAATTTTTTTCGACAGGGCTGCCACCAGGCTCTGTTACAAATTAAGCAACAGTGAGCTGTATCTTTAACCCCTTCCCGCTCCAGGACGTACCGGTACGTCCTGGGAGCCTGGTACTTCCCGCAACAGGACGTACCGGTACGTCCTGGGGATAGCGTGGGATCACATAAGATCCCGCGCTATCCCGCAGCGGGAGCCGGCTGTCAGTCACAGCCGGCATCCCGCTGCAACAGCGGGGGGGCATCGGAGATGCGCCCCCCGCTGTTAACCCCTTCCCTGCCGCAATCTAAGTAGATCGCGGCAGGGAAAAAGTTCACAGAGGGATCGCACTCCCCCTGTGTCTCCGGCCGGCTCTCGCGATGTCATCGCGAGAGCCCGGCCTGTCACCATGGTAACAGGACGCCAGACACTGGCGTCCTGTATTGCCTGTGCCTATAATCGCTGTACAAGCGATAAGGCATGGCAGAGCAGTAGCTCTGCCATGCCTTATGACAGCGATCATAGGCATAGTGCTGCAAGTCCCTCAGAGGGACTCAAATAGTGTAAAAAAAAAGAAAAGTGTAAAAAAAAGAAAAATGTAAAAAAAATATATAAAAAAACCCCTTTTTTTATGCTTTTTCTAATATTAGCATAAAAAAAAGGGAAAAAAAATTAAAACCCCACATATTGGGTATTGACGCGTCTGTAACGACGTGTACAAAAAGTTGAACATGCTTTTTATTTTGTACGACAAAAAGCGTAAAAAAAACCCGCTAAAAAACAGAGGCAAAATGGTAATTTTTAGTATTTTGCCTCACAAAAAATGCAATAAAAGTGATCAAAAAAGCCGTACATTCCCCAAAATGGTACCAATAAAAACTACAGCTCGTCTTGCAAAAAATAAGCACTCATAGAGCTCCATACATAGAAAAATAAAAAAGTTACAGGACTTTGAATGCAGCTATAGAGAAAAAAAAAAGATTTCCAAAAAAAGGGGGTTTTATTGCAAAAAAGTGTAAAAACCTAAAAAAAAATAACAATTTTGGTATCGTTGTTACCGTACCGACCCGCAGGAAAAATTTAGTGTGTCATTTATGCTGCATGATTAACGCTGTAAAAAAAAAGAAAAAGAAATCTATGGCAGAATTGATGCGTTTTCTCTCCCTGTTATCATAAAAAAAAAATTTACGATATTGTCTATGTACCCAAAAGTGGCACCGATAGAAACTACAGATCGCCACGCAAAAAACAAGCCCTTATACGGCCGCGTCCATGGAAAAATAAAAAAGTTATGGCTTTTGAAAAATGGAGATGGAAAAATACCAAAAAAATTGCTTGGTCCTCAACGCCAAAATAGGCCGTGTCATTAAGGGGTTAAAAAAAAATGTTTATGAGTTTCACCTGCCCTCTTGGTTGATAAATTTTTCAGAGGTACACTCGTACTCTTGGTACACTAATTTTTGGGCCCACGCCTACACTCTTATCCAACTAAATTTTCCAGCCTTCGCCTACGCTCATGGTATCCCAATGTTTCAGAGGTTGGCCTATACTATTACTACAGAAATTTTACTGGGGTCTGCCTGCCTATACTTCTGCTACAAGAAAGTTACAGGGGTCTTCCTATACTGCTGCCACAAGGATGTTACAGGGGTCTGCCTATACTGCTGCCACATTAATTTTACAGGGGTTTGCCTATACTGCTGCCACAAGGAAGTTACTGGGGTCTGCCAATACTGCTGCCACGTTAATGTTACAGGGGTCTGCCTATACTTCTGCTACAGAAATGTTACTGGGATCTGCCTATACTGTTACTATGAAAATGTTACTCGGTTCTGTCTATACCGTTACCACAGAAATGTTAGTGGGGTCTGTCTATACTTCCGCCGCGTTAATGTTACTGGGGTCTGCGTATACTTCTGCTACAAAAATGGTACTGGGGTTTGCCTATGCGTCTGCTACATAAATGTTACAGGGGTCTGTTTATACTGCGGCGACAGACATGTTACTGGGGTCTGCCTTTACTTCTACAGAAATGGTACTGGGGTCTGCCTATACTGCTGCTACAAAAATGTTACAGGGGTCTGCCTATACGTCTGCTACAGAAATGTTACTGCGTTCTGTCTATAGTGTTACTACATAAATGTTACAGGGGTCTGCGTATACTTCTGCTACAAAAATGTAATGGGGTCTGCCTATACTGCTGCCACGTAAATTTTACAGGGGTCTGCCTATAGTTCTTCTACATAAATGGTGCTGGGGTCTGCCTATACTGCTGCTACAGAACTGATACTGGGGTCTGCTTATACATCTGCCAGATAAATGTTACAGGAGTCTGTCTATACTTCTGCTACAAGAATGTTACTGGGGTCTGCCTTTACTTCTGCCACGTAAATGTAACAGGGGTCTACGTATACTTTTGCAACAAAGATGGTACTGGGGTCTGCCTATGCTTCTGCTACATAAATGTTTCAGGGGTCTGCTTATACTGCTGCTACAGAATTGTTTCTGGGGTCTGCCTATACTTCTACTACAGACATGTTACAGGGGTCTGCCTATGCTTCTTCAACAAAAATGTTACAGGGGTCTGTTTATACTGCTGCAACAGAAATGTTACAGGGGTCTGCTTATACTGCTGTTACATAAATGTTACTGGGGTCTGCCTATACTGTTACTACAGAAATGTTACTCGGCTCTGTCTATACTGTTACAACAGAAATGTTACTGGGGTCTGTCTATACTGTTACTACTGAAATGTTACAAATACTGGGCTCTGCCTGTACTGCTACTACTGAAATGTTACAGGGGTCTGCATATACTGCTGCTACACAAATGGTACAGGGGTCTGCCAATAGTGCTGCTACATAAATGTTACAGGGGTCTGCCTATACTTATGCTAATGAAATGTTACTGGGGTCTGTCTATACTGTTACTACGAAAATGTTACTGGGGTCTCCCTAGACTTCTGCCACATAACTGTTACTGGGTTCAGCTTATACCTTTGCTACAGGAATATTACAGGGGTCTGTGTATACTATGGGTGCACTAAGTCTACCCATCGTGGTGTTCTACCTATCTGGCCCCCCAAAACCCCCCGACTGACTAGGGCATGGATTGTGGGCCGAGGCCAACATGTATTTCCTCTCACGTAACCTCAGCTATCCGGGGCACTGCAATGGGATTTCTTGATGTACCGTCTGTGTGTTCCTGCTAGCCACCCATGCTGTGGGTGCACACAGACTTGCCATAGCGAAGTTGTACCAGCCTGGCACTTTAAAAAAACAAAACAGAATGTCTAGGGCATGGACTGTGGGCTGCAGCCAACACGTATTTCCTCTCACGTAACCTCAGCTATGGAAATAGACATGAGGGTGGTGTAGCTATGAAGCGAGCGTGTGGCATGAGGGCCGCTGAAGGCTGCGCAGGGACACTTTTGTGAGCGGTGTGGACGCAGTGCTTAGTTGGAGGTAGTGTGGTTCTTAGCTAAGGTGTGCCTTACTAATGAGGGTTTGTCCGAAGTAAAAATTGTTAGGGGGGGCCGGCCCACTCTTGCCACTATTGTGGCTTAATAGTGAGACCTGGGAACCTGAGATGCAGCCCTGCATGTTGCCCCTTGCCTGCCCTATCCGTTTCTGTGTCGTTTCCATCATTGTCGCAGGTTTTGCAGATTTGCACAAATGAAAACGTTAGCGAGCATCGGTGATATAGAAAAATGCTTGAGTCGCCCATTGACTTCAATGGGGTTCGTTACTCGAAACTAAGTCTCGAGCATCACTGAAAGCTCGACTCGAGCAACGAGCACCCGAGCATTTTGGTGCTCGCTCATCTCTAGTATATATCTATTTCTCAAAGGTTTATAGTGATTATTTTCATGTCTTAAGACTCTTTCATGAGATGAATTATCACTATATTGGTCTCTAGGTGGTATATTACTCCTATGATGTCCGCATTAGAAATAATACCCAAAATAGACAGAAATATGTCAGAAAACAACAATATTCAAAAAATTATGGATCCATGCGACCCATAGGGTTGAGACAATATGACCACGCTAAGTGGGAACATGAATACCCAATCAGTCCTCACTCAAATTATGCAAATGCCAATCATTGGTTCCCTAGGAGAAACATACCATCTGGGAATTATGGAACCAGGTGGGAACATGAATATTCAAATACTCCTTTTTCAAACTATAGGGATGTTAATCACCGGTACCCTAGGAGTAATAGTAAGCGTTTTAACGTGTCCACAGTGAGAACGGATTCTTGCGATGTTCTTGAGGTGTAGCTGACATGTTCAGGTGAGAGATTGGATGTAGGGGGTAAATGATAGATCAGAGTCGAATATGACCCCAAGGCAGCGGGTATGTTGTCTAGGAATTATGGTGGCACCACACACTGAGATGGAGATGTCAGGATGAGGTCGGTTAGTGAAGGGTAGAAATACCAGTAAGTCAGTTTTAGAGAGGTTTAGTTTTAGGTAGAGAGAGGACATAGTGTTAGAGACAGCGAACAGTCGGTGATCTTTGGAAAAAAGGTGCAGAGATGTCACGGGAAGAGGTGTATAGCTGGGTGTCGTCAGCATACAGGTGGTATTGGAGGCCAAATCTCCTGATGGTTTGTCCAATAGGGGCTGTGCAGATAGAGAAAAGAAGGGGGCCGAGGACCGAGCCCTCAGGGGCCCCAACAGCAAGGGGAAGAGGAGGGGAGCTAGAGCCAGCAAAGGAGACACTGGAAGAGCGGTCAGATAGGTAGGAGGAGAACCAGGAGAGAGCAGTGTCCTTTAGGCCGATGGAGCGAAGCATACTGAGGAGGAGTTTGTGGTCAACAGTGTCAAATGCTGCGGAAAGGTCAGGGAGATTCAGTAGGGAGTAATCGCCCCTTGATTTGGCTGTCAGTAGGTCATTGGATACCTTTGTAAGGGCAGTTTCTGTCGAGTGTTGAGGTCGGAAGCCAGACTGTAGGGGGACTAGGAGAGAGTGCTCTGATAGATAGCTTACAAGGCGGGAGTAAACTAGGCGTTCTAGTAGTTTAGAGATGAAGGGGAGATTAGAGATGGGTCGTAGTTGGCAGCATCAGTCGCGTCCAGAGTCGGCTTCTTTAGCAGTGGGGATATGATGGCGTGTTTGAAAGAAGAGGGAAAGATGCCAGAGGTCAGAGAGAGGTTGAATATAGTGGTGAGATGGGAGATGACCACCGGGGAGAGGGAACGGAGGAGGTGTGAGGGGAGGGGGTCACTAGCACAGGTGGTGGGGCGAGCAGAGAAGAGCAATTTGGAGACTTCATCCTCTGTTGCTGGTCTGAGTACAGACAGTGAGCAGGAGCTAGATGCGGTGCTGACAAGACTAGAGTCAGGGCTAGTCTGGGATTGGGAAGTTATTTCCTGACGGATGTCATCAATTTTTTTTTTATGTAAGCAGCCAACTGTACAGCACTGAGATCCATCACAGGGGGCTGCGGTTTAGGGCTGAGAAGGGAGTGAAAAGTATCAAAGAGCCGTTTAAGATTGTGTGATAGTGAGGAGTCTAAAGAGGTGAAATAGACTTGTTTGGCATGGTGGAGGGCGAGGTTGTAGGTTCTAAGCATGAATTTGTAGTGGAGGAAGTCTGCGGACGTTTGCGACTTCCTCCACAGCCGTTCAGCACTTCTAGAGCACCGCTGGATGAAGCGCGTTTGAGGCGTGAGCCAGGGTTGCCGCGTTCTACATCGGATGGCTCGCGTCCTGGGGGGTGCCGCTTCATGCAGGGCATGTTTGAGAGCAATGTGGTAGTGAGCTGCAGCCAGGTTGGGGCAGGAGAGGAGAGAGATCGGGGATAGAGAGGACTGTAGGGATTCAGCAAAGTCCTGGGTGTGAATGGCCTTGAGGTTCCTGTAGGTACGGTAGGAGGTACGTCTGGAGAGATGTTAGGGGGTGTGACAGAGAAAGAGAGAAGATTATGATCTGAGAGCGAGAGAGGGGAGTTAGTGAAGTTGGAAGCAGAGCAGAGACGGAGGAAGACCAGATCAAGAGTGTAGCCATCCCTGTGAGTGGGAGAGGCTGTGAGTTGAGAGAGACCAAGGGAGGAGGTGAGCGATAGAAGCTGAGAGGCAGATGGGCAGTTGGGGTCATTAGTGGGGAGGATAAAATCACCTAAGATGAGGGTTGAAATTTCACAGGATTGGAAGTGGGGGAGCCAGGCAGCAAAGTGGTCCAAAAACAGGCAAGGAGCACCTGGGGGGCGGTAGATAACTGCTACTCGCATGGAAAGCCCATCATGTGAACCAGACATGTTCGAACTTTTCGTAGACTTAAATCGCTTCATTCGAAAACTCACCTTAAAGAGGTTTTTTTCCATAAACCAAAACCGGACAGACCAAGGAATTCCCACTAATCAACTGGTGACCCCTATCACTGACAATACTAATCAAATAAAAAAATTAGAACCAATTACAACTGACCTAAAACTTCCAAGTAATTTCTACCCAATAGAGTCTAAAGGACCATTTATTTTTACTTTCTACAATGAGGTCTTGAGTGATTTTAAAAAACTAACTAAAAATAAAAATAATCCTATGGGCCCTAGCAGTAATCTAAAACCTCATCAAATGAAACTTATCAAACAGCTAGCCGAAAATAAAGATCTAGTTATAAAGAACGCAGACAAAGGGGGGCTATAGTTATCATGAACAAAACATATTACGTAGATGAATCTTCCCGAATTTTAGGGGACCAAGATCAATGTAAACCCCCTTCGGGGGACCCAACCCTGAAGTTAAAAGAAAATTTGAACCGTCTGATAGAAAAAGCATATTTGGATGGAATCATCACAAAAGATGAAAAACACTTTCTATGGCCACAACAACCAAAAATAGCTTATTTTTATTTTCTCCCAAAAATTCTTAAATCCATCAAAGAACCTCCTGGGAGACCTATTATAGCAGGCATAGGATCACTTACAAGTTACTTGTCCGAATATTTGGACAAACAACTACAAAGATTAGTTATCAATTTACCAGCCTATCTACGGGACACCTCCCACCTTTTGTCTCTATTACAGTCAGTCACATGGAAAAATTCATATCTTTGGGTCAGCCTCGATGTTACATCACTATACTCCAACATTCCATATGCACGGGGAATCCAGGCTATAAGTACTTTTCTGGAACGTGATATTCTAACACCTACTAAACAAAAAGAATTTATTTTATAAGGGTTACAATTTATTCTGCAAAACAACTATTTTAAATTTAACAATCAATTTTTCCTACAAACAAGGGGGACCGCGATGGGAACGAAATGTGCCCCCTGCTACGCAAATCTTTATAAGGGGGCATACGAGGAACAACTAGGAGACCCTCACATATGTTTTTATAAAAGATATATTGATGATATTATATTTATATGGAATGGATCCATGGAAGAAGAGCATTACAATTACAAGAGAGCATTACAAGAGTTGGTTGATACATCCACAAAAAAGCTAAAAGTCAACAACAAAAATACATTTGAACTGTGTTTTACCACTAGATACAAAACAAAAGGAATTGAAAAATATAATCAAGAACCGATGGGAAATTCTGAAAAATGACCCCTACCTGGCTGAAGTGGCGTTATCCTACCCTAGCATAATTTTTAGGAGGAGCAAGACCTTAGGAAACCTCCTAGCACCATCACGTCCGCATAAACATATTAAAATAAATACAAATTTGATACTGTCCACTTCCCCTTTGACAGATGTTTACAGATGTGGAAAAAACTATTGCAAATATTGTGCTAATATTTGCCATAAAAGAAAAACTATAGAAACTAATGTAGGTAGTACGGATTATAGTATAAAACAATATCTCAATTGAAGTACAGAATACCTCATATACATGATCGAGTGCCCTTGCAAACTCCGATACATAGGTCGAACAATTAACTCGCTACGGAACCGTATAAATCACCACAGATACAATATAAAGCGAGGTTTCTTGAAACACAGTCTATCTAGACATTTTCTCCTACATCATGATTCAGATCCTACTCATATGAAAATAACCCCAGTTGAAAAAATTTCGGAAGGCGAATTCATAAGGCTCAAAACGAAAGAAATGTTTTATATATTTCATTTTGATACGCTAATTCCTCATGGATTAAATGAAGTGCTAGAAAATTTTTTAAAATAATCTTAAAAATTCTCTGTTAATAATATATTTTATAAATAAATATATTACGAATATATATATATTTATTATATATTTGAATATATATTTTTTTGTTCCTATTTTATAAAATTACGAACTAAATAATTATACATAAATACGTATTTTATTTATATAAATTTTATTGTTTGTATGTATATATATATATATACATATATATATATATATATATATATATATATATATATATGTGTATATATATATATATATATATATATACACATATATATATATATATATATATATATATATATATATATATATATATATATATTAGAATTTTTGTGGTTTCATATTGAATGTTTATAATCCTTGTATGAATTTATATAATTAGTGTATACTTTTAATCTATTTTTGTATATTTACTATATGTATTTGTCATATTGGTTGCATATTATGCTGATTAATTGCTTTGATAGCATCTAATTTAATTATGGAATGCATATATGCGTTCCATTACTCCTCTTATCTCCTCTCCAAAGCCTATAATGCAATCACGTGACTATGTATAACACAGCGTCACGTGACATCCCTGTGGAACGCAACGTTAGCGCTCCAGGGATCACGTGTGTTAGGCTACGACACCCCGGAGGCTAGAAAGTCTAACGTGATCACGTGACCACGCATTAAGCAGCGTCTTAGTGACGCGGGGACGTCGTCACGTGACACCCCTGTGGAGTGCAGTATTGCGCTCCACATACTATGCGGATCAGCTCATGTTACTCTGTAACTGGGAAATACAGCGTTTTACCGCTGCCCCATTACAACTGACTATTTGATTAGGAGACACTCCGATACCCTGTTATTTCTGACAAGCGGCAGTGCCGATCAGGAACCCTGTGGAGCGCAGCGCTGCGCTCCACAGATCGCGTAGTACCATTACGTCATCAGAAATGGCGCAAAAAGTGTTCCTTGAATGGACGACTAATGATGCTCTGCAACCAATAGGAGGTATGTGCTAGTCATAAATTCTGTATTGTTTTTATGTTTATTGCGCCTACGATACAACCTGCATTCTGGGATTAAGGGGTGCCACTATCCAGGCACCCCTGTGAAGTAAGTTACAATCTGCTTCTTTTCGTCTCCTCCTATACATTTGCACTGGAGCGCTGGTAACATTTTGTCTGCACTCTGAGAGCAGTTTATGACGTGGCCATCACGTGGTACTGCTTTACTGATGCCAAGATGTCACCTGCCAGCTGTTCCTAATGCAGTGATCGTCTAGTGTAGATATACATACATCACAACTTGAGATGGAAAAGATGGCACAGTGACCCTATAACAAAGGAGAAAACAGCGGAGCTCCTCTGGTCTGTATGGTGGGCAGAAGACAGGAGCTCATGCCTGATCATTATCCCAGGAAGGCAGCTGCACTATGTGAGTTCAAACCTTGCCTCTGATAGGCTGAGCGCAGGGACCAATCAGAGGCACTTCTCAGCTGTCATTCAATAGCTGAGAGCTGCTTCTGATTGGTCACAGTGCTCAGCCAATCAGAGGCAGCCCATTTAGCAGGTGGGGATTTTAAATCCCTGCCTGCTGAATACTACTCAGAGCAGTACAGGAGAAGAGACGGCTGGGCGCGGCTGAGCCCCAGCAGCTGCAGAGAGGTGAATACAGATTTTTTTTTTACACTTTTTTGGATTGATTTTCAGGAAAGGGCTTATATTTGAACCCCTTCCCCGAAAATCACTGCAGCACTTGTCGGCAGCCCATTGCTTTCATTGGAGCCAGCTGTATTGCCGACTCGATTGAATTCAATAGGAGAACATCGTGCTCCTCTGCCACAGCTGTGACAGCTGTGGCAGAGTAGAGCGATCTTCAATACATATTCTCAATGGGGTCGATGCTACTATTGTCGGCCCCACTGAGCGCAAGGTAAAATCTAGGGTGAATTTTTTGACGTGCGGAAAAATGCCCGTTAAAAACGCCCGTGTGACTGAGCCCTTAATGTTAAAAAAAAACAACATTTTTTTAGCTTCCACATCCCCCATCCTCCCTTATAAAACTAAAAAACTGAAAAAAGTAGCCCTATTTGTCATGGGAAAAAAAAGCTGCAAAAATAATTTTGGTAGCTGAAGGAAAAAAAAAATAGAGCAGTTAAACCACCACATGGGTAAAATCCCTAAAAAGTATCTGGTCCTTAAGGTACACTCACCCCACCTGCAGGTGTGACCACTGCTGAGTCTGTGACCGCTGACCTCTCACCTTGGTATAGACATAAATGGTCACAGATTCTGCAATACGCCGCCAAAGCTGCAGACGGGATGAGCAGAAATCCTATAAACGGGTCAACTAAGCAGTACCCATGGGATACACCGGGGTTGAAGCGGAAGGACTGCTCTGAACCCTGTGTAGTGAATAGCGCTCTCAATTGCAAGCACAGCTCTCATTGAAATCAATGGGAACTGCACTTGAAATTGCAAGCTGAGGTCCGATTGATTTCAAAAAGAGCTGAGCCAGCAAATAGAAGCACTGGCCACTATACATGCATCGGAGCAGCACTTCCCCTCTGACACCGGTGAATTCCAACAGACGCTGCCTAGATAACCCCTTTAGGTTGGGTTCACATGGGATGGAATTGCCGTGGACTTTCCACGCGGAAATTCCACCAGTAATCTTAACTTCGAGACTAACCAGCAAAGTGAACGAGATTTGCAAAAATCTCATCCACACGCTGCAGATAAGCCGTTGCGGCCAAGCCGCACTGAAGCTGACATGCCATGCGGAATTTAAAGCCGCAGGATGTAAATTGTAAAATGAATGGCGTGGGTTTTGAAGCTGCATTTCTGCTGCAGAAATCTTTCAGTATTTCCGTGCGGACCTGCTGTGGTCATTCTGTGAGATTTCCGCTGGATGTACGCCCTATGTGACCGCAGTCTTAAGGTTTAATGCATGGCTGGCAGACCACATAACATGAGATGGCGGGACTAGATGTACTGTATATCAGCTAAACCTGCTGATCATCTAATGAGTATAAATACAGTCTTCCCAGTTCCATGCCAAAAGTAGAGGATTGGATGATAAGGATTGTTGTTTGACCAAGAAGTATCTCGTGGGTATGGCCAGTTTTAGGAATTTCTGGAAGGTTTGGCAGAATGGAACATGGTAGTACCGTATGTGTTAGGCATCTTCCAAGTCAGTCGATGGTATAAGTCTTTGAATAAGAGGTCGACAGCAGAGGATAGAGTTTCCATGCACAGCTTCTTGTATAAGAGAGTTTAACTCTTTCAGGCTGTATTTACACGGCCGATAGAGAGTCGCACCTGAGATTTTCGGATGCAAGGCACATCGCACAGGCCACGGACACCCCTTCTGTGTTCCCTGCAGGACAATGCACATTTTCAAGTACTATTCTTCTGAGAGACTTGCATGAATATAGGACATGCTGCAATTTTTCTGTATCGCAACATCATTGCAAGGGAAAAATTGGCCATGTAAATAAACCCATTGCAAACAATGGGTTCTATTTTTGTGCACATTTTGTGAATCTCGCAATGCACAAAACTG
This sequence comes from Eleutherodactylus coqui, assembly GCF_035609145.1. Classification (NCBI taxonomy): domain Eukaryota; kingdom Metazoa; phylum Chordata; class Amphibia; order Anura; family Eleutherodactylidae; genus Eleutherodactylus; species Eleutherodactylus coqui. Next base: position 162,532,694 of record NC_089844.1, read on the forward strand.
GCACGAGAATATCAGTCATGCAAATATGGATTAAGATTTACTATAACAAGAAATGCTCAGCTTCCTTATAAGAAAGAATAAAATCCTATCTCCAGCTCCTTTATGGGAACTGGAATCAGCACTTCTTCCAACGAATGTATCTCCTTCTCTATGGACGGTTGCTTTGGAGGGTTATTTTGAATTCTGATATGGAGTAATCTAAATGGGAGACGATTTCTGCCTTCTCGGCTATATCAATATCGTATGGTGCTATGAATCCATTTATCTAAAAGGAACCTGTCAGCACTTATAAGCACCCTAAACTAAGTTATGGTGCTTATAGTTGAGGTCATGTGAAGTCCAGGGAGTTGTATCTCATACTCACCTGGTCCCCTGCCAAAATCTACATGTGCACACCAGCTTCATTTTTTCAAAGGCTGTGCACACACATATTCCCATTCATCCCTAAGGAAGTTGGAACAATACCTCTGCAGCTCCACCTATTGGATGGTAGCATTCCTGCAAACCAATGTTAGACCCTTTAAACAAGTCTTTCTAGCAATGATTTAGAATTGACCAAAAGCCAGAAAACCATACACATACAGCTGTTTCAATTTTTTTGCCCCTCATCAGTGTCCAGTGAGATTCTGGCTTGACTAGTGAGAAGTCTATAATGTGGGTCTGGAGGAGTATCATCTCTCCTTAAGGAGATCACTTAGAAGGTGTGTGGAGACACCTAGGAGATGAGTGAGGAGACTTATAAGGACATGCAAGCTCCTCTGCAGAATATTGTTCCATCTTCCTTAATTTCACATAGTTCTGTTGGAACTATAGATAATAGTAAAAGTGCAAAGAAAAAGGGAAAGAAGACCCCTTCTCTTAAGACAGAAGTCAGGGAAGACCATGAGGTCCAAAATAGAAAGAAAGGTAAGCAGTTGCAGAGAGCTCAGGAGGAAGTTGTCCAGATGCGTTCTAACATTGATAGTCTTTTGAAGGCTAAAGTATTAGCAGAACAAGCATGTGAAGCTAAAAATGAAAAATATTAGGAGCAGTTGAGAAAGGAAGCTGCCCCTTTAAGACAAACGTTACTGGCAGAAGAAGAAACAGGAAGGATCCTAAATGATACCGTGGCTGCTCTCAATGAAGTCGTACGTTTGAAGACTGAAGCTGAGGTCATATTAAAGGAGAATGAGCATCTGAGAAGATCAGCTAAAGCTGAAGCTGATCACAGGTTGTTACTGGAAGAGCGAACTGCTCAGTGCAAGCAGGACATTGATGCTGTCCTTGCAAGAGTAGTGGAAGAGTCTGCATAAAAGAATGTGGCTCTGAAAAAAATTTGTGATATACCAATGAGGTATAGGTACTTCCACAAAACAAGAATGACTCTGAATACAAGAGAAAAAGGGTAGACACTGAACTCAAGAGCTACAAGTAAAAATCACAGAAGGTGACAGGCAGAGTTAGCTAAGAAGGTAAACAGGTGGACTTGGAAACCCAGATTCAAGATTCTCAGAAATGTTTGCAAGAAGAAATTAGTCAGAAGCTTGACCTTAGTACCAGCTGAAATGGAAGATAAGAGGAATGTGTTCTGTGAGCAACTAGAGGAAGAAACCAAGAAAAACTTATCAAAGCAGATTTCAACACTTCAGGCTCAGGTGTCAGATATGAAATGAAAGTGGAGGAAACCACTGCGTTCTTTGACTCTGTGGAAGAGCAAAAAAGAAAGAAAACACAAAGACTTAGAAGCTACAAATCAGCTGTATGAATAAAAAGCAGCTGCTTATGACAAACTAGAGAAGACTAAAACTAGACTTCAGCTGGAATTAGAATATTGTGGTGTGGATCTTGATCTTTAACATCAGATTCTGTCTAACTTGGAGAAGAAACAGAAGAAGTTTAAGTTACTAGGGTTAGGAGAACACCATTTTTGCTAAAGATGCCTGTGAATGTGACCATGCTGAAACAGAAGCTTGTGAAAAAGAAATCAAACCACTCTCCTTCGCACATACTCTGGATGAGGACCTTGAGATAGAACGGCTTAATAAGCATTTGCATGCGGAAATGCAGGACTTGGTAAGCACCAAAAAGGATGCTGAAAAGAGAACTCTGGTACAAGAAAAGAGTGTGTTTCAACAGCCAGTAGAAGAAATGAAGACCCTCTTGGAGGATTTTAAAAATGAGTTACAAGAAGCAAAGTATGCCAAATTATGCTTAGAAGATAGCCTTGAGGATATACGTGAACAGTTTGTGAAAGCTGAAGTCTAGATGCAAGAAATCGCCTAAACAATAGCAGATAATAGCACTGAAGAAGCTATTCAGAAACTGCATCAGATGCAGGAGCAGCTGAAGAGTTGTTGCAGAGGTATTGTTCCATTTTCCTAACTACCCAGAGGAGCTTGCATAAGTCTCCTCACTCACCGCTCAGGCGTCTTCTTACACTCCTTCTGGGTGCTCTCCTTGGGAAGAGACAATGCCTCCCTTGGCCTACTCACCCCCTTGGTGTCTCTACACACTTTTTGAGTGCTCTCCTTAAGTAGAGACGACACCCCTCTTGACCCAAATTGCCAAAAAGAGATAGTGTGCACTGAAAAGTCTGCTGCTGTGTCAACGGATTTGCAAGTGGAAGAAAAGGCCTTTAGATCAGTTAAGGTACATGATGAAGAAAGCATGCCAGAATCAAATGACGTCAAATCAACAGAAGATGTTCTGGTCCTAGATAAAGAAATTGTGCAAATAAATGAATCTGTCTCTGTGTTAGAAATCACACAGACTGCTACAGAAGTGCAGAGTGAACAAATAGCTCATGCAGCAGTTGAACAGATGAGTGATGTATGCATGGAAAAAAATATATTGCAGGTATGTGCAAGAAATTGAAAAGGAAAGGGAGTTAGCCACAATGAGAGAGCTAGAAGAAGAGTATAGTGGTCAACTGCGAAAGAAGTCTGAGTGTGGCCATGGTCCCAAAACAATGACCTGTGATAAGGCCTACAGCCTTTTTTAAAGGGGTGGGGATATGTGGCAAGGCAGTACACAGAATGACCTGCAGAGGGTTGTAAAACAGGCATTCTGTGTGCTACTCAGCAGGGACAGCTGTATGGGTGTGCATACATGAGATAAAACTTCCGACACACTGAGCCAACAAGCAGTTGGAGCTACTCCCTGGGAAAGAGGTTGGGAGGAGACTGAAAGCCTGAAGTCTGTGGCAGGCAGTGGTACTGCCATGAGACTGACAGGGAAAGTTGGCCGTAGATTGACACCCTGGTTGCATACACTGTTGGACATTGCTGTGATGTGTAGTGGTGCTAGGCCATTGTGTTAGATAAAAGAGCATCCTATGTGAGTTAGTAGTCAGATGACTAGGATTTTGGTTGTTAATGCATGTGTGCACTGTAACTAAACACTGGCAGGAGTTGTTACCTTTGTATCTATTAGTTGCTGCCAAAATAAAATGCACTTTCTGAATTATACCATCTACTCTGGTCTGGATATAGGTTTCTGAAGTGCGGCCACCCACCTAGGTGGAGGTAAGGCGGCGATGCTGTGAGGTAACCAATTCCCTGTTGTCACAGTATATGTATGTATATATATATATATATATATATATATATATATATATATATATATATATATATATATACACACACATACACTAGCTGACATATTGGTACAGGTGTTTACCTATTGGTTGCACGGATTTTTGAAGTCATGGTTACTTCAGAAGAACCGAGAAATAAAATACGTTCACCATTTTGCATGGTTCTTTGCATTGACCAGGAGATACCATGTGGAGGTGACCTTGCATTGTTTCCTTTATAAAAAGAAAATACATTTGTGAAAAACAAATAAGAAAACACTTTAAAATGAAATAAAAAATCTCCTTGATCAAATTAGGGTTAGATTTTCTTGAAAGATAACAAAGATAACTGCAAAAAAATTAAACTCAGAAATGTATCTGTTGCGTCTTATGAACGCGCAACCTCAATAACATAAAAGAAAGGCACAACCGTGCAAAGAAAACACAAAATAAATGGGGAAATTCTCTCCCTATACTCCCCTAGCCCGGGAGGGAGCCCTGCCTGCTCGACAGACCGACCGCGCTGAAAAGTGCGAGCCTGCACTCGTGCCTGGGCCACTGACCAGTCCCTGTCTGGGAGCCCTAGCACAAAACAAAAGGATAAACAAAACAAAACCAAACAGCAAGCACTTAGCTGATACTGGAGAGCTTCCACCACGCTGTGTTGCTCCGACGCTGTCCAACATGGGACTGAAGTGATTGACCAGCACAGAGGTCAAAGCCAGCACAGTTTAAATAGGAGCTGAGCTGGTTAGCACCAGGTGCTGGAGGACTTCACTCCTGCCACTACCACCCCCCTCAGCTCCAAAAGAAGCAAGGACACACCCAAAACCCGGTCTGGCTTGTAAGCCGGGTGCAGGCCTCAGAACGGCTGCAACAGTACCTCCCCTTCTAGAAGGGGCCCCAGGACCCTTAGGACCAGGACGACCAGGGTTTGACCTGTGAAAATTTTTCACCAGACGATCTGCATGAACATCCGCTGCAGGAACCCATGACCTCTCTTCTGGGCCATAATCACGCCAGTGCACTAGGTACTGCAGGGAATTCCTGACTCGACGGGAGTCCAGAATGCGACTTATAACAAACTGCTCCTCCCCATCTACTAGCACCGGAGCTGGGGGTGGTGAGTCATTCCCCGAATCGATGAATCTTTTGAGCAGAGATTTATGGAACACATTGTTAATCTTCATCGTGCTGGGAATTTCTAACCGGAAGGCCACCGCGTTAATCTTCTCAATTATTTTAAATGGACCAATAAATCGCGGGCCCAGTTTAGCGGATGGTTGTTTGAGTTTTATATTTCTGGTAGACAACCACACCAAGTCTCCAACACCGAATCCCGCCCCCTCAGAGCGGTGACTGTCTGCAACTCCCTTGCTGCGCCGAACGGATCGCTGTAAATTTTTCTGAACCTCCGCCCCCACCCGGCCTCCATATCGGAACAAAACTCATTAGCTCCTGGTACCTCCGAAACCCTTTTGGAAAGGGGACCAAAACAAGGGTGAAATCCGTAGTTACAGAAGAACGGTGAAGTCCCCGTAGCCTCCAGTGGTCTATTGTTTAGAGCAAACTCTGCTAGTGGTAAGAACTTCGACCAGTTCTCCTGGTTTTCCGAGGCATAACAACTAGAGATGAGCGAGCCTACTCGGCCACGCCCCTTGTTTGCCCGAGCACCGCGATTTTTCAGTACTTCCATACTCGGGCGAAAAGATTCGGGGGGCGTGAGTGGGGGGTTGCAGCGGGGAGTGGGGGGGAGAGGGAGAGAGAGAGGGCTCCCCCCTGTTCCCCGCTGCTACCCCCTGCTCCGCCACGCCAGTACTCGAAAATCGCGGTGCTCGATCGAGTAATTACTCGAAACGAGTAGGTTCGCTCATCTCTAATAACAACGTAAATACTGCTCCAGGTTCTGATTACACCTCTCAGTTTGCCCATTGGTCTCAGCATGGTATGCCGAAGAAAACGAAAGCTGGACACCCAAACGAGAGCAGACTATTTGCCAAAAGCTAGAAACAAATTGTACGCCGCGATCGGAGACTATATTCTCTGGCAAACCATGTAGTCTAACGATGTGGCAAATGAACAAACTCGCCAACGTCTTGGCATTAGGTAAACCGGGGAGTGCCACAAAATGGCACATTTTACTAAACCGGTCCACTACCACCCACACAACGGTGTTGCCATCGGAAGGTGGTAAATCCGTAATAAAGTCCGTGGACAAATGCGTCCATGGTCTCTTAGGAATAGGCAGCGGCAATAACATACCGGCTGGCCAACTGCGGGATGACTTGGTTCTGGCACACACCTCACATGACAAAACAAAACTGAACGTATCCCGTCATAATGACAGCCACCAATATGTTCTAGAGAGTAACTTACGGGTATTATTAATCCCCGGATGCCCGGCCAACACCGAACTGTGAATCTCGGCCAGCACCTGTGACCGTAGATGAACAGGAACAAAAAGCTTCCCAGCCGGAAGCTCTGACGGGGCCAAATTTTGTGCTTTACGGACTTGCTCCTCTAACTCTAATGACACTGCCGACACCACCACCCCTTCAGACAGGATAGGGGCAGGAGGTTCCTCAGAAACTACTGGAAGAAAACTTCTGGAAAGAGCATCGGTCTTCACATTCTTGCAGCCTGGACGATAAGTAACTAAAAAATTGAAACGGGAAAAGAAAAGCAACCAGCGTGCCTGTCTGGAATTAAGTCTTTTGGCAGATTCCAGATATATGAGGTTTTTGTGATCTGTAAAAACCGTTACTTTGTGTCGCGCCCCCTCTAGAAAATGACGCCACTCCTCGAATGCCCATTTAATCGCCAGCAATTCCCTGTCTCCAATGTCATAATTTCGCTCCGAAAATGAAAATTTACGGGAGAAGAATGCACACGGGCGGAGATCTTGTAATGTCTCCGTTCCCTGAGATAGAACTGCTCCAGCCCCCACCTCTGAAGCATCGACCTCCACAATAAAGGGCCTGGAAGAATCTGGCTGCACCATCACCGGAGCAGTCGCAAAACACCTCTTCAGTCTCTGAAATGACTGCATAGCTTCCGTTGACCATTTAGTAGGAAAGCACCCGTTTTTTGTCATATCAGTAAGAGGTTTAACTATCACCGAAAAATTCCTAATGAATCTACGGTAATAGTTGGCGAACCCCAAGAACCTTTGTAAAGCTTTCACATTTTCTGGTAGGACCCAATCCTGCACTGCTCGGACCTTCCCAGGATCCATCTTGAACCCTTCATGGGTAATTATATGCCCCAAAAATGTGATTTCTTGTACAGCAAACACACACTTCTCTCTTTTGGCGAACAAACAATTCTCACGCAAAGCTTGGAGGACCTGGCGAACATGAGAAACATGGGAATCAAAATCCGGAGAGAAGATCAAAATATCATCCAAGTATACTAGTACAAATCTGCCCACAAACTGAGAGAGAACCTCATTAATCAAGGACTGGAATACCGCAGGGGCATTAGTGAGACCAAAAGGCATCACCAGACTCTCAAAATGCCCCTCTGGGGTATTAAACGCAGTCTTCCACTCGTCCCCCTCCTTAATCCAGATTAAATTATATGCCCAACGCAAGTCTAGTTTGGAAAACCAGTTGGAGCCATTCAACTGCGAAAACAGATCCGAAATAAGAGGGAGAGGGTATTGATTGCGCTTAGTGATTTTGTTTAATTCCCTAAAGTCAACACAGGGACGTAACCCGCCATCTTTTTTCTTCACGAAAAAGAAACCCGCTGCTAGTGGGGAATTAGATGGTCGTATATGATTCCTTTTCAAGCTGTCCTGGATATAATCTTTGAGCGCCAGTCTGTCAGGGGCCGATATGTTGAACATGCAACTCTTGGGGAATTTGCAGTTCGGGAGAAGTTCAATGGCACAATCCCCCTTTCTGTGCGGTGGTAATTTGTCTGCCCCCTATTGGGAAAACGCATCAGAGAAGTCAGCGATAAATTCAGGCAACTCTTCTGCCTGAATGGAGGCTATATAAGCCGAAATGCAACCGGACAGACAACCAGGGCTCCATTTAACAATGTCCCCCTTTTCCCAGTCCACTACTGGGTTGTGTAAGCGCAGCCAGGTTAACCCCAAGACTACTTGCGTCGGAAGGGATTCCATGACATATAGTATTATACATTCCGTGTGGAACAGCCCAATCCTTAAATGAACATTAGGAACACAAAAACTCAGATTTCTCTGAGATAGTGGAGCAGCATCAATGGCGGACACAGGGATGGGAGAGTCCAAAGCACTCATCTCTAAGCCTAAACGTTTGACAGTCTCCTGATGTATTAAATTAATACTAGCTCCACAATCCAAAAAGACTCGTATGGGACTGTCAACACTGCCACAATGAATTTCCGCGGGAAGTACCAGCCTGGAACAGGATACTTAAGCAATCTGATGGCCTAGAGGGACCTTCCCTCTAACCTCCAGGCCATCTAGTTTTTCCGACTGAGCATTACGACGTGGGCAAAACTGAGCCATATGACCTAGACCAGTGTTGGCGAACCTATGGCACGCGTGCCGGGGAGGGCACGCGGAGCCCTTTCTGCCGGCACGCGTGCTGTTCGCTGATATCACCCGGCCGTCGGCACTGCAGAGAGAGCTTCCTGCCCTGTCAAAAGTAAGGCAGGGCAGCGCTGACGGCAGAGTGAACTTGATTGCCGGCACGCGCGGTCTTCTAGCAGCTCCTCGTACCCCCCCCCCGCCCCTCCACACATCAGGCCAATGGGAGCGCTTCCTTACTCCCCTGTCACTCCTATAGAGGGAGATTTAAATAAAGCCCAGACGGCAGCGGAGGTGAAGGAGATGCCGGCACGCGCAGGCTGTTGTCTGCTCCTCATATCCCCGCCCCTCCGCACAGCAGCCCAATGGGAGCGCTTTCTACCTCCCATGTCAGAAGTAGTGCGGGGATTTCCAATGCAGAGCCGACAACAGCCTGCGCTCAGTGACTGCCTGTGGTGAGAGAAGCAGAGCAGAGCTTCAGCAGTAAAGAAGAGGTTTAAAAGAAGATCCTTGCTGCCTGGGTTAAAGTAAGAAGCGAACAGCAGTTACTGCAAAGATAACTGCTAAACACTTCAGTTCACCACTACACACATAAACACGGGCGTTTTGGCATTGCAGAATGCGGAGCGGGTGTCCGCCTCCGGATTCCGCAATGCAAATACTGCACATAGACATGCTGTTGGAAATCAGTTTTCCATGTCGCCGAGCGAAAATCAATTGCGACTTTTCGCTCGCGGATGGAAAATCGCAGCATGTTGTATTTTGGCCGCCTGCAGACGGGCGGGTCGGATCCGGCAGCGAGAATTCTCGCCGCGGGATCCGACCCGAGCACCTGCAGGGACCAGTGCGTACGCACCCGCGCCCCGCAGCTCCGGCTGTTTGATGTGCTGGCTTGCTGGGCAGACCGGAGCCGGCAGCGGGTGAGTGACATTTCTGCGAGCCCTGCACAGAAATAGAGCATGCCGCAATTTGTTTGCTGCGCGATATTTCACTCGGCCAAACCGCGGCCGTCTGCATAGGAATTTCCGCTCATGTGCAGGGGGCCTTTGGCAGAACGCACACAGGTGGATTTGCATTGTGGAGTCCACAGCGGGCGTCCACCTCCGAACTCCACAGCAAATACCGCCCCATAGCATGCTGGGGAAATACGTGGTTTCACTTCCATGAGCAGAAATTGATTGCGATTTTCCGCGCGCGGAAGAGAAATCACAGCATGCAGCGATTCTGTGAGGGCTACGCACGGATGGCTTCCATTGAAGTCAATGGAAGCAGCTTGTCCTGCGGCCATTCCGCAGTCATAATTACAGAATGGCCGCAGGACCTGCGTCAGCGCGGCATAATCTGTACTGCGCATGCATGCTGGCTGGTAGAGCCGCAATACGGATTATGAAGAACCCGGATAGGTACGCGGGGATCACTGGCGAGGCTCAGGGTTGATTCCGCTGCGGGATCTGACCCGGCTATGTGCAGGTGGCTCAAAGTTCACGTTTAACCCTGTAATGACGTGGACTCGTTTTTTTCCCCCATTTTCGTTTTTTCCTTTTCCCTTTTAAAAATCATAACTCCTTTATTTATCCATCGACATTGCTGTATGAGGGCTTGTTTTTTGCGGGACGAGTTGGTCAGTACGATTACAATGATACCAAACTTGTATAGTTTTTTTTGCTGTACTACTTTTATTTTTTTGTAAAGACATCTAATTTTGTAAAATTATTTTCTGCCGCCATCATCTGCGCACAATAACTTTTTAATTTTTCTATCAACGTAGTTGTGCGAGGGCTCATTTCTTGCGAGATGTCCAGTAGTTTATTTTAGTATCATTTCGGAATACATACGACTTTTTGATCGCTTTTTATTGCATTTTTTTCTGGGAGACAGGGTGACTGAAAGTGCATTTCTGGCGTTCTTTTTTTTAAATTTTTTCGGATGACGGTCACCATGTGGGGTAAATAATGTGCTACTTTGATGGATCAGACTTTTACGGACGCGGCGATACCAACTCTGTATTTATTTTTTAGGATTTAGATTTTTTTATTATAGATATGGCAAAAAGGGGGGGGGGTCGCTTTTATGCGCTGGGGGCCACTGTGGGGTGTCGCTTTTATGCGCTGGGGGGCCGCTGGGGTGGGGGTCACTATTATCGCTGGGGTCGGTGATGGGGGTCATTATTACCGCTGGTGTATGTTTACATTTGGCGGAAATGGGCAAGGCAGCTTCAAAATAGAAAGCGTGCAGATTTTGACTGCTTTTTGGATGCGGAAATGCTGCAAAATTTGCAACAGGATTTTCTGTTGAGGACATTCTGCAGTATTTCCGCATCCAAAAAGCAGTTAAAATCTGCACGCTGTCTATTTTGAAGCGGCCCTGTCCTTTTTAGAACGACGGAGGTAAAATCATACGTCGTGATAAGCCCCGCCCCCTGACATGTTGGCACTTTGCGATAAATATGTGGGTTTTAGGTCGCAGTTTGGGCACTCGGACTCCAAAAGATTCGCCATCACTGACCTAGACGATTACATACAAAGCATCGGCCATTAAACTGTACCGTCCTTCTCCTCTTAACCCCACCAGCTAGAGACCCCAGCTGCATGGGCTGTTCCATATCTGTATGCAAGAGGTCGGGATCCGTAGACAGTTCCTGATGTCTCTCCCTGATCCGTCTCCCAACTTTAATAGCCAGAGACATGGCGTCATCTAGACAGTGAGGTACTGGATGTCCTACCAGTACGTCCTTGATCTCATTGGACAGACCACAATGGAACTGGCTCTTTAAAGCAGGGTCATTCCACTGAGTTTCTGCCGCCCAACGCCGAAACTTAGCACAATAATTTTCAACAGTGGAATCTCTCTGTCGCAAACGTCTGATATTTCCCTCAGCCACCACTATCTTATCGGGGTCATCATAAATAAGACCCAGAGCAGCAAAAAAGTTATCCACTGAGGTCAGAGCCTCAGACATCGGGGGTAATGAAAACGCCCATGCGTGTGGCGCCCCCTGCAGTTTGGACATTACAATGCCCACCCTCTGAGCGTCGTCCCCCGAAGAGCTAGGACGCAGTCGGAAATAGAGCTTACAGGCCTCTTGAAAGGATCCAAATTTCTGCCTATCACCAGAAAAACGGTCCGGTAGCTCAATTTTTGGTTCCTTGCTGGGAACCTGCAGCGCAAGTTGTCGCTGTTTAATCTCCGCGACCTCCGCAGCCAGCGTGTCAAGCTGGTGTGACTAAAACTTCAAGGGGATTCATGTTAACAGCACAGAATCTCCCTGAGTAGGTAAGGGCTGGTCAATCTGTTGCGTCTTATGAACGCGCAACCTCAATAAAATAAAAGAAAGGCCCAACCGTGCAAAGAAAACACAAAATAAATGGGGAAATTCTCTCCCTATACTCCCCTAGCCCGGGAGGGAGCCCTGCCTGCTCGGCAGACCGACCGCGCTGAAAAGTGCGAGCCTGCACTCGTGCCTGGGCCACTGACCAGTCCCTGTCTGGGAGCCCTAGCACAAAACAAAAGGATAAACAAAACCAAACCAAACAGCAAGCAATTAGCTGATACTGGAGAGCTTCCACCACGCTGTGTTGCTCCAACGTTGTCCAACATGGGACTTAAGTGATTGACCAGCACAGAGGTCAAAGCCAGCACAGTTTAAATAGGAGCTGAGCTGGTTAGCACCAGGTGCTGGATGACATCACTCCTGCCACTACCACACCCCTCAGCTCCAGGAGAAGCAAGGGCACACCCAAAACCCGGTCTGGCTTGTAAGCCGGGTGCAGGCCTCAGAACGGCTGCAACAGTATCCTTCCACGTAGGTAAGGTTAAAACTTTGTTTAAAAGATAAATTTAAAACTTCTTCATAAATATTACTAATAGCAAAAAACATAAACTTTATCTTATAAACTGATGAGGGCCTCTTTATATACCATGTTGGCAGTTTCACCCCCAGGAGCTAGTATCAACAGGCTACTCGGTTGGCTGACTTAGAAACACGCCACATAGAACTGTCCATGAAAGATACAGCCCTGTCTCACGTCTATACCAGCCTTTGTCAGCGACTGCACCTGCAACTTGTTTATAGCCATGGTGAAACATAACTTAATGGGAAATTGAAGCCGCTTAGATTAAAAAAAGGTAGTCTGAAGGGATGATAGGTATCTGCAGAATAAACACAGTTTTGCCTTCACCACAGCCTGTGAACAGCGTCGCCTCAATAATATTGAGCTGCAGGGTCTTTATCTGCAGCCTTGTTCCATTGCACATTTTTCGAGGATTCAAATTTTATAACAATATTACGGGTGCAACGACCTTAACAGAAGGTGGTGAGCTGGCATTCCTGGCAGCTACATTGTATTGAGATATTCGATAGGGTAGTTCATAGCTCCCCCACTCTTAAGAACTGAGTAATCCGACTTGTAAACAATCTCACTTCCACCAAGACGTGTCAACAAAGAATGATTTAACTCAGAGGCAGAAGCGTTTGTTGGCATTAACAATTCTCTTTCTTGGAGCCAAGACCCAGGTTTCTGCCTGAGGTGTTTAATGTCAGGATATATTTAATCTATGAGACTTTCTAGAGTCAATAGTGGCACACAGGTTAGGAGGGACCTTAAGGAGGCTATGGATGTTGTTAAGTTTTCCATTGCCTATTTTTAACAGAAGATCGATGAATTCCCCAGCATTGACATCACCTCTCAGTTGAACCCTCAGATTTGTAGAAAGAGATAGTTTTTTTACTTTTGGCCAAAGAAAGGAAAACATGAGGCAGGCATTGATCTCATCAGCACGAGTATGTCGCGGTATATTTGTCTGTAGTCTCCAGAGAAGAAAGCTGTAATTTCTGCCTTAAGTCTATCGCCGTTCAACAGATCTCAAAGAGTGCGGTTGACTGTCTCTATGCCGGCTTTATGCTACATGGTACATTAATCCCACACTATAAGTTTACAGTCTCGGAGAACTCATGCAAGGTCACTCTGCTTTGAAATGCTGCAGACTGGAGCTTTGACTCAATTTGGATTTAATGGCAGCTGAGGGCCGTGTGTGCTGTTTTTCCTTCCTCTAGTAGTGTGACAGCAATACCGGAGGACTCTAGAGTGATTGCAATGTTTCTGGTGCTCCTTACCTTGGCCAACAACAAATTTATCAAATAGGTTCTTCCAGCTCCTCCCGATGCATCCAAAAAGAAGACTTTTTTTGAATTATGGCCCATTAACATGTAACGATTATCGCTCAAAATTAGTTCAAACAAATTGGAGAGGTAATCCTTCAGTGTAAGTGCAAAAAAAAACACTCACTATTCGTTCACTTGTCATTATCGCTGACTTTCAGTCAGCATAAAAACTATGGCTGGATCGCAGGCTTCTCGTTCCGTGTAAATGCTCCCTGCTCAGCGCTTCACATAAAAGGTGAAGCACTGAGTGAGAAGCCCGCGATCCAGCGATACATCTTTCGATGTAAACGCTCCGCACGAGCGCTAACGACCTTTTCACTGACGTCTGTGCTCATGCAGTCGTTTAAACAATTGTCGGCCTGTGTAGAAGAGCCATTAGACTCAATGGTTTGTGATACTTTATGGTAGACAATCTTCTGGTCATCAGTAAGGCAGGTTTCATGTTTTGTCACTGTGTCTTTCAGTATTGCAACATCGTAATTAATTTGCTTCAGACGTTCTCAGTTTTCCAAAGCTTCTTCAGTTCATATTGATTCCGGTAAGCCATAGTGTTGTAAGGTTTGACCTTCCAAAGACAGAATGACGTTTTCCCACAAAATCATGGTCTTGTTTTCAATCCGCTCTTTATTTCGGATGTTTATGTCTTGGCTATGTGTCTGCAATTGCCGCAAGATGTCCTCAGAGAAACTGTCCTCAGAAAATGTTATAGTGTCCAGCAGCACTCCCCCTAGTCACAGATATGGGGGGGATTTTTTCTCAGACTCATAATAACTGCATAGCCATCCAGGAAGTTGTGAACCATCAACTCCAAAGATCATAGAGACCCTCAGAGAAACTGTCTTTGAGAGTCTCCCAGAATAGCAATGGCTCAGAGACCTGACAAAAGAGCATCATAATAGCGAACTGTTGTCTCATCCTAACCAGTGAATCAGTCAAAGCGGCTTCTTCCAATGCTCTGTTCCAATGGCTGTTATCCTCAAGTAAGTCAAGTGCCTTACATGCTGACTGGAATGTTGGATGAAGCACACCACTAACAGTTTTCAGATGACAGAAATGTTGAGCCCTGAACCTCATGCAGTAGCAGTCACAAATGGTAACATTCAGAGTTATTTGGATGCACTGTATAAACCCTGCTGAGAACTCTGTGTTTTTTCACTCCTGGATAGCCGATAAAACATGTTCCTTGTTTCCTTCCAACAAACTCATCTTATATCCACATATAAAATGAAGGAACTTCACGATTTAGGAGGGTTCTTGCAAAGTCATCAACCTTACACATTCCTTTAAGAGTAGTTTTTGAAGGGGTAGTAATTTTGTCCATTGCATTATCTGCAGTGAAATATACTCTTTGCCCGTTTTCCAGATGAACTGCAAGTTCAACAGTAGGGAATCCTTCATGGATTTGAAAACAGAAAATACGCCAAATGTTTCTGACCTGCTAATATATCGACTTGTCTGGTATATGCTTATTTCATCATGTTCATTCTCCAGTACAAATGTGGCCTGATCGCTACCTTTATTCGTGAACTTATAAATATATTTAATGGACTTGACCGAATTGCAGTACTCAACATTGATGTGTGTATTAACCCCTTAACGACCAGCCCATAGTGTTTTTACGTCCTCCCGAAGTGGGCCTTATTCTCTGAGGACGTAAAAACATGCTTCCTGCAGAGAATAATGCCCCTCGGGCTGTGGACGTGACAGCTCCATGCTGTCGGTGTCCGCAGGTAGCTGACAGCATGGAGCTGTCATCCCGGGCTGTTCGGAGCCCCACCAGGCATTGCGATCGGCGCTATGCAATGGATAGCGCCGATCGCAAAAAAGTAAATAAAAGTGCAATAAAAGTTAAAGATTCAGCTGCTCTGATGGATCGGATCCATCGGAGCAGCTGAAATTACTCACCGATGTCCGTCGCACGAGTCCCAGCTGTCCCGATGCTCCGGGCGCCGTAGCCGTCCTTCTGCGCATGCGCGCCTGGCGGCATTACGTCAGCCGCATGCGCAGAAGGCCCGGCGGCGCGGGAGACTTAAAATCTCCTGGCTCCCGGCTCCTGTAGGTAGCCGGGAGGCAGGAGATGTCAGCGGGGACTGCGGTGAGCGGTCCCCGGTACCGCGATCGCCGTTATCCAATGGATAGCGGCGATCGCAAAAAAGTTTAAAAAAGTGTAAAAAAAGAAAAGTTTCACCTCCCCTCATGGATCGGATCCATGAGGGGAGGTGAAAATACTCACCTCAGGTCCGCCGATGTCCTCCGGCCGGTGTCTGGACCCCCCGCTGGCTTCTGCGATGTGCCGATGCGGCGCGCATGCGCAGAAGCCGGCGAGCCCGGCAAATTCAAAATCTCTCTGCACCCGGCTGTCACAGATAGCCGAGTGCAGGGAGATATGACTGGGGACCGCTGTATGCGGTTTCCAGTCATATGATCACCGTTATCCATCAGATAACGGTGATCATATAAAGTTAAAAAGTAAAAAAAAAAAAAAAAAGTTAAAAGTAAAAAAAAGTTTAAAAAGTTAAAGTTTCATCTCCCCTTATGGATCGTATCCGTAAGGGGGGATGAAATTACGTACCCAAGGTCCCGGATTTGTTCCCTGGTGGGATGTTGATCCGCGGATGTTACCCCAGCTTCGGCGCATGCGCCCGTCAGCATGATGGCGGACGCATGCGCAAAAGTGAAAGATTGCCCAAGAACTATAAAATCTCCCTGCTGCTGGCTACAAAAGGTAGCCAAGAGCCTGGAGATGTCACGGGGAGCCGCGGTATGCGGTTACTGGTCACGTGATCGCCGTTATCCAATGCATAATGGCGATCACGTAAAAGTTCTTTAAAAAGTGACAGTTTCATTTCCCCTCACCGATGCGATCGGTGGGGGGAGATGAAACATCTTCTCGGAGGCTTCCGCATTTAAATCCAGATGCGATTATCCTCCATGGACCCTTCCGGCTGCTGCGCATGCGCCCGCCGGCAAAATGCCGGACACATTCGCAGGAGCCGGGGAGCCCAGGAAATTTTAAATCTCCTTGCTCCCAGTGACCAATGGTTGCTGAGTGCTTGGAGCAGTGACCGGCGGCCTCGCTGAGCGGTCCCCGGTCACGTGATAAAGTAGCGAACTAACATTAGGCCGGTCACGCGTGACCGGAGAGGAATTACAGGTTCTGCATGCGCTTGATCAGCGGTAATCCACGGATCAATCGCATGCATTGGATTACACAATTCCCCCCAATTAGCGGGTCGGAATTACGTAATCCACTCGCAGAAACAGAACACAGCATGCTATATTTTACCACGAATATCTGCGACCTAGAGCCCATTGTGCTCTATGACCGCGGATATACTCGCAGCCCATATGCAAACACATTGTGTACGGGCTGCGGGTACCCGAGTCATCTCTAAGCGACGGCGCGGGAAATGCAAACAAAAAACCGCCTGTGTGAGTAGGCAGTTATGCGCAGAACATTACGCAACCGTACGCAGGGTCACAGCCGGGCTCACAGCTGGGATCCGCTGCGGGCCTCCGCAAGCAGATTCCGCCTACGGCTACGTGAGCCCGGCGTTATTCAGACCGCTACCTGTAATCCGTAATTTACAAGAAGCCCCGGGAACGCTCGCCTTCCTGCAGTTCCAGGAGCAGCTTGTTGAGCGCCTTCTCTGTGAGACCGCTGCACCGCAGCAAGATTACAAAGCCTCACAGCGCCACTTTCTACACCCCATCCCCGCTGCTGAGGTTACGAAATACCCCCCAAAATACATGAGGAGGGGGGGGATACCCGGTTTTCTTGCCCCATGTGCCCAGCCCAACCAGCCTCCGTAATTATCCCTGTCTTCGGACATAAAACGCATTTATATTATTACCTTTATCTAATATTTAGGGAATGCCAAAAAATGGGGATGGTGGGGGGGGGGAATTATTTTTAGGAAGTCAATTTTTTTTCCGTATAAGTGGGCAATGGGGCCTTGAATTTATTCAGTTCTGCCCTGAAATCCAGCGGGCATTCCCTCCATTATGGGCCTAGCCATGTGTCCTGTAAGTAGATTAGGGCCACAATGGGTATGTTTCTGAACAGGGGACAAACAGGGGTATCCATTTTGGGGTGAAAGTCTTCATTCCTATGTACACTGTACAAAAAAAACAGTTTTTAAATTGACAAAATTGCCAAACAAATGAAAATCGTAATTTTTTCCTTTTGCTTTGCTTAGATTCATTCAAATACTTTGGGGTCAAAATATGCAGTACACCCCTAGATGAATTTGTTAAGGGGTCTAGTTTTTAAAATGGGTCATTTGTGGGGGTTCTCTATCGTTTTGGACGCTCAATGGCTCTACATGTGGGCAATGGGGACTGGAATTTATTCCGTTGTACCCTGAAATCCAACGGGTGCTCCTTCCATTATAGGCCTAGCTATGTTTCCTTTAAGTAGATTAGGGCCACAATGGGTATGTTTCTGAACACGGGACAAATGGGGGTATCCATTTTGGGGCGAAAGTCTTCATTCCTATGTACACTTTCCAAAAAAAACAGTTTTTAAATTGACACAATTGCCAAAAAAATGAAAATTGTAATTTTTTCCTTCTGCTTGGCTTAGATTCATTCAAAAACTGTGAAGTCAAAAAAGTCATTATACCCCTAGATAAATTCGTTAGGGGGTCTACTTTTCAAAATGGGGTCACTTGTGGGGGTTCTCCATCGTTTTGGTCACTCAATGGCTCTACAAGTGGGCAATAGGGCCTAAATCTCCTTCAAGCTAAATTTCTGTTCCGAAAGCCACCGGTTGCTCCTTTCATTTTGGGCCCCATTGTGCATATAGACGTAATACTAGGGCCACAATGGGTATGTTTCTGTGCACAGGACAAACAGGGGTATCCATTTTGGGGTGCAAGTCTTCATTCATATATGTGTGGTACAAAAAAAACTGCTTTTGAAATGACAGAATTACCAAAAAATGAAAATCGTATTTTTTTCCCTTCGGCTTGGCTTAGATTCATTCAAAAACTGTGAAGTCAAAAAAGTCATCCTACCCCTAGATAAATTCGTTAAGGGGTCTACTTTTCAAAATGGGGTCACTTGTGGGCGTTCTCCATCGTTTTGGTCACTCAATGGCTCTACAAGTGGGCAATAGGGCCTAAATCTCCTTCAAGCTAAATTTCTGTTCCGAAAGCCACCGGTTGCTCCTTTCATTTTGGGCCCCATTGTGCATATAGACGTAATACTAGGGCCACAATGGGTATGTTTCTGTGCACAGGACAAACAGGGGTATCCATTTTGGGGTGCAAGTCTTCATTCATATATGTGTGGTACAAAAAAAACTGCTTTTGAAATGACAGAATTACCAAAAAATGAAAATCGTATTTTTTTCCCTTCGGCTTGGCTTAGATTCATTCAAAAACTGTGAAGTCAAAAAAGTCATCCTACCCCTAGATAAATTCGTTAAGGGGTCTACTTTTCAAAATGGGGTCACTTGTGGGCGTTCTCCATCGTTTTGGTCACTCAAGGGCTCTACAAGTGGGCAATGGGGACTAAATCTCCTTCAAGCAAAATTTCTGTTCCGAAAGCCACCGGTTGCTCCTTTCATTTTGGGCCCCATTGTGCATCCAGACATATGATTAGGGCCACAATGGGTATGTTTCTGAGCACGGGAGAAACAGGGATATCCATTTTGGGGTGCAAGTCTTCATTCATATATGTGCTGTACAAAAAAACTGCTTTTAAAATGACAGAATTACCAAAAAAATGAAAATTGTAATTTTTTTCCTTCGGCTTGGCTTAGATTCATTCAAAAACTGTGAAGTCAAAAAAGTCATTATACCCCTAGATAAATTCGTTAAGGGGTCTACTTTTCAAAATGGGGTCACTTGTGGGGGTTCTCCATAGTTTTGGTCACTCAATGGCTCTACAAGTGGGCAATGGGGCCTAAATCTCCTTCAAGCAAAATTTCTGTTCCGAAAGCCACCGATTGCTCCTTTCATTTTGGGCCCCATTGTGCATCCAAACGTAAGATTAGGGCCACAATGGGTATGTTTCTGAGCACGGGACAAACAGGGGTATCCATTCTGGGGTGCAAATCCTAATTTTCATGTGTACTATAGAAAAAAGTCCTGTCTTTAAAATGACATATTTGCAAAAATATGAAATTTTTGTTTTTCTCTTCTAAATTGCATTGACTCCTGAAAAAAAACTGTGGGGTTAAAATACTCATGACACCCCTCAGTGAATACGTTAAAGGGTGTAGTTTTTAAAATGGGGTCACTGGTGGGGGTATCTATCATTTTGACTCCTATGAGCCTTTCCAATCTTGGATTGGTGTAGGAAAACAAAGTGTTCCTCAAAATGCTGAAAAGTAATGTTACATTTGTACGTCTCCTAAATGGTTAAAAAAAAACGAAAGTTTTTCCAATGTGCGCCCAAAATAAAGTAAACGGATGGAAATATAAATCTTAGCAAAAATTTCTATATTATGTTTGCACATATTTGAGATATTGCAGTTGGAAATGTGAAAAAATGACGATTTTTTCAAAATTTTCCCAATTTTGGCGCTTTTAATAAATAAACACAAATTCTATCGGTCTTTTTTTTCCACCTAAATGAAGTACAACATGTGGCGATAAAACAATGTCAGAATCGCTTGGATATGCAAAACCTTTCTGGTCTTTTTCCATGCTAAAGTGACACGTGTCAGATTTGCAAAATTTGGCCTGGTCATTAAGGCGTAAACAGGCTTGGTCACTAAGGGGTTAAAGGTGCGGAGAACATGATTTAAAGGAACAACCCAGCTGTAATCAAGTACCCAGGTCCCCTGAGCCTTCTCCATAGTTACTGTGAACTAACCCTCACTTGGGATCTTCTTCTGTACTTTGGATAGTCTGGGTCTCACTGAGGACAGGCCTGGCATAGCTTTTGGAGCACTTGCCGTCCATCATGCATTGGGAATGCATGTTGAAGTTGCCAAATGGCCCATGTATCATATTATGTTTAACATTGTTGTGCAGAATAAGATCTTCTTTTGGATTTAGTATCTCGGCACACATTGTATTGTCAATTTTGTCTGATGTGATTGCATTTTCAAGCCATAACAAAATATAAGTGTGAGGGAGACCACATTTCTGCCATTTGACAGAATACATATAACATCTGGGTTTTCCAAAAAGACTCCCTTTGGTTATAACATTAAGATGAAAAACTTGACTTACGATGTCATGACGATGTTGCTGTTTCTGTTTGGGGAGTAGAGCTTCAGTCATTTCTGACAATTTTGGGTTACACGTAAACATAATAAATAAGTCTGGACGGCCATAGTGATGCACATAGGTCATCACATCCTGGGTATGTTTGCGCATGTTCCGTGGTCCTCCTGTGAATGACGATGGCAAGATACCAGCCTGGCCCAACTGTCTGATGTCTGCATCATTTTTAGCAATGGTTTCTTTGAGGTAAATGTAAATTTCTGCTCTCAATGTTTTCTGATTATTTCCAATGAAATTTAACCTCTCTGTTTCTATTTTTGCATGCATGTCCACCAAAACTGGCTAAGTAAAGATCTACAGTGAAGTATGGAATTTTTTTTCTGACTTATCATTAGACGATGTGCATAAAAGTTCAAGCTGAGATTGTTTTGTTATGGGGCTGTTTCATGGTAGCATATACTTTGGCAGAGATAGCAGCTTTTCTGTTTACTTCTGGATGAGTCTGGACATATTTTGCTGCAGCATCTCAATAAACTTTAGGATTTGACCGAGTGTACTTTTTAATACAGACTCTATTTACCTCTATTTAGTGTTGTTGACTAACTGCCTTCCAGTTTACCTCTTAGGCCTCATGTCCACGAGGAAATTCAGGCCTGCGCGGATTCTCCATGCAGAATTCCGCACCGGGTCCCTCCTTTCCCGCAGACATGAGGCCCGAAAATAGATTTTACTTACCTGTCCGGACACTGCAGGTTCCCGTCCGTCGTGGACCGATCATCTTTTTTTCTGCCCAGCGGATGTGCTGGGCACGCCGGCAGCGTGCTGTGCGCATGCGCCGTGCACTCTCTCTTTTTTTTTAACTCCTGCTCTCCCATGCACCGGCGGCAGAGCAGAAATTCAGCTGCGGGTGTGCTGTGGATACGAACGGCTTCCATAGGCTCCAATGAAAGCCTGCTGGAGTCGTCCATGCCAGAAACCCGCAGAAAATGGAGCATGCTGCGGGTGATTTCCCGCACGTGCAATCCGCGCCGGCAGGGAAAAATGACATCCGCAGGTATTTACTTACCTGCGGGTGTCCAATGCATCTCTATGGGCGCGGATCACGCGTTCGGGACACCCGCGTGGATTTTGCTAAATAGAATTGTCCAGAGGACATGAGGCCTTAGGCCTCATGTCCATAAGGAAATTATATTCATCAAATCCGCGCGCTTCTCCCGCATGTGAAATCCGGATATCCACATCCTATAGGAAAGCATTGACCATCCGCGGTTAATTAAATAGCTGCGGATGGTATTTTAAGTGATTTGTGGATTTAACGTGTGGAAAAAAAAATGCAGCATGCTCCATTTTAATGCGGATCACACGGGAGTGGGCTCAGTTGTCCTCTATCTCAATGAATCTCCCGCATGCAAAAGAAAGACATTTTTAAAGCGCATCTGCTATGGAAATCTGGAGATCCACAAGGGCCATATTTTTCCCGTGGACATGAGGCCTTAATGTTGTTGGGCGCATTTAGATACTGAGTTCCTTCGCATCTCAGGATGTTCTTGGGTATATTTACCAGCAGTGTGTCTATGAACTTGTGGTTTTTTTTCAGTGTACTTTGCTACAGATTTGCAATGGACTTCTGGGTGCATTTTTGCATTTTCTGCTGCAGCGTCTCGTTGCTGTATTTTCCTGGCGGCATCTGAAAACCTCCCTTTACGCCTTTGACCTTTTGGTTTAGGGGACCTGTCTTCCTCTGAACTGTTTTCTTGACTTGTTCTCATGTTTAACTCCTTTTTTTGTGTTTTAGGAGGTGCTGTCACACTTAGAGTGTGTCCTTTGACAGCTGGAGGTAGGGTTAGAACTTGTTCATAAACTTCAAAGTGACTGTTGCTCAAATTATCACTACTAAATCAAAGTTGTTTTTTAACAGGCCTCCCTTGTTGACTAAAGGCGTGATACAGATTATTATTGTTATCCGACCACAGCGCTACCGATCTGATGACCTCGTTGCCAGGTGCCAAATTGGTACATATGGAAGCCCGTGATGAGAAGATTTGCTAGCAATTATCTATCAATAGCATGGAATCACTCCATGGTATGTCAAGACACTTCTTCATGAGAACTCAATGAATTTTACTTTATTATCAACATTACCAACTCTTATACAGAAAGACGAGGGCGGATTACTACAGTCAGGATATTGCTGTTGCATTAGACAATATTTCTGCTCTAGCTGTGTGTCTTCTCAGTTAACATAGCTTAGTCTTATTTAATTTGTCTATTGACTTCTTATCTTAAAATCCTAGTTACCGGCACTACAAAGCACAGGTTTTAGTCTTCTATTTAAGGGTCAATAGTCCAATACAAGGTGAGAAACATACACTTATTGCATTCTGAAACGTAACACTTTATATCCCATGACATTTCCCCTTTTGCTTCTTATCTTGTCCCAGAACAACAGTAAATATTTGAAGTACTTCAGTCCATCCTAGTGATGTCTGCCAGCCTTTATATTACATTTCACTATTGTTCTGACCAATACAAGAAAAATCATAGCCGGGTGCGCTTAAGAGCTGGGCATATATACTATTTTGTGCTATCATAGTGGGTATCACTTTTTCAGCACATTTTGCGGCATATACAAGATACTACACAACAAACTACTACTACAAAAGTAATTACTATAATCGTCAAAGTGGTAAGAAGAGATGTGATCCAAGCACTCCATTGTCCAAAAATGTCCTCCAACCATGATGTAAATGGATCATAAACACCAGAATTTTCTGCAAGTTCTATAGATAGACTTAGTAGTCCGTGCAAAGCTTTAGTCACTGATCCGTCCGGAGCCGTGTTGTTGGGGATGTGGGTGCAGCATGAATCCCCAATCATCTTACAGACTCCTCCTTTTTCTTCTATTGGCATGTCCAGAGCAAGATGGTTCTGGAAGGCCATAGAGGATGTTGGTCCTAGTTGTTCCACTAATCCTTGCATGGCTGCTGTAGTTTACAAATCTCTGTTGATTATAATTTAAATAATTAATCCAATCAATATTTTTATTAATTGTGCACCAAGGACAAAAGAATGATTCGATTCCTCCTGTAAGCTGGTTTTCGGCTTTAAACTCATTTTGCACTCCCCTGGGTACCCCTATTTCATCAATATAAATACCTTCATCAAAAGAACCAACAGGGAGATTACATCGCAGTCCACGAAGAGATTATTTATGTCCTGGTGGGGGTGTGATTGTGTGTCCTGTCCACCCAGCTGCGAACAGCTGAAAGGGGAGGAGTACCTTTGTAGGTGTGCAATTACCTTTCCAAAATTTGGGTAGGGTTGCACACATCCTACCATCACCACAAATCCACCAGACATCTTGCAATGGATGTAACATATTTTCAAATTAAACCTGTAATTGCGGCGGTAAGCTTAGGCCTAGAAAAGGGGCCGAACCAAATAGAATCTCATAAGGACTGAGACCTGTCCGTTTAGTGGGCGTTTGTCTTATTGATACGAGAGACAAGAAAAGACACTCAGGCCAAGGTTTATTCAATTCTGTCATTGATTTTAAAATTTTATCTTATTTTTTTTTATGGTCCCATTTAGCCTCTCTACTCTCCCACTGCTTTGAGGATGGTAGGGTGTGTGGAATGCATGTTCTATGCCTAACATCCCTGCCATCTCAGTAAAGTGAGTACCACAGTCACTCTCAATGGTTTCTGGGACACCAAACCTACAGACTACTTCTGAATGAAGCTTTTTGGCTGTATTTTTGGCATTAGCTGCAGAAACGGGGTAAGTCTCCAGCCAGAGAAGGCCCTTGACAGATATAGACAAAAAGAAATGAACGTTATTAGAAAATTATTAAAACTGTGGGCTAACACAAACACATTTACAAACAGACAACGACAAGACAGAAAAGTTTAAACCCTCCTCTGGGACCAAACAATATCCGAAGGTAGCCCAGTTGATAATGCGGGGAGACGTTTTTAAAAGGCCCAAAGCCCCACGTACTGGAAGAGGGTAGATGTAGTGCCTCATTTGTGCTATGATGCAGTTCTTTTATCCCCTTATCGTGTAGCTTGGGCTCAGGGGCCAGACAATGGTGATGAGGGTTAGGTTAATATATTGTGTGAATACACTAGACTCCAGTGTTACATACGGTAGTCTATTTATTCTTGATGCAGTACTGAGATTTCTAGCTACTGTACACCGTTAGCTAGTGTATTCAATCAGATAACTTGCTATGCTCAAGAACTGAGATTTCTAGCTACTGTACCCAGTTAGCTAGTGTTTCAATCAGATCGGCCAAACATTAGTTAGTATAACTTCCAAGTTCTTGAACTTGAAAGTTATACTAACTAATGTTTGGCCAATCTGGCACTCAGCTCCTGATGAACTGTCCCCTACAAGGACAGGGAAACGCGTCGAGCATAGAAAGTTATCTGATTGAAACACTAGCTAACTGGGTACAGTAACTAGAAAACTCAGTACTGCATCAAGAATAAATAGACTACCGTATGTAACACTGGAGTCTAGTGTATTCACACAATATATTAACCTAACCCTCATCACCATTGTCTGGGCCCTGATCCCAAGCTACACGATAAGGGGATAAAAGAACTGCATCATAGCACAAATGAGGCACTTCATCTACCCTCTTCTAGTATGTGGGGCTTTGGGCCGTTTAAAAACATCTCCCCGCATTATCAACTGGGCTACCTTCGGACATTGTTTGGTCCCAGAGGAGGGTTTAAACCTTTCTGTCTTGTCGTTGTCTGTTTGTAAGTGTCTTTGTGTTAGCCCACAGTTTCAATAATTTTCTAATAAAGTTCATTTCTTTTAGTCTGTATCTGTGAAGGGCCTTCTATTTACTATATAGATTATACATACCGCTGTGAATTCCAGCCACAGAAGAGACATAGTAAAAAAATGAAAAAAAATCTTTTTCTGGCTGCGCTACATCACGCCTTTATCAAGCATACAATCCTTATACTCTTTCTACTATATATACTCAAGGCATACCTTAATTACAGGGCGATATGCGGGACATCTGTTTCAATCCATATACACGCTGCACACCATTACAGCATGTGTAGATGATGATCGGATGGAAGGCTAGTTCCGCTTTCGTCATTTCTCAGGTGCTGAGACGCACCTGCGCTCCATAGAGAACTCCTCAGCATAATCCCCCAGGAGGTTTACGTACCACGTCAATGCGCTATGTCCGAGAAGGGGGCGCGGTGGATGACGTCAAGACGCCTCTCGTGGAGCGCACGGTGCGTGTCAGAGCACTCTGTCAATCAGAGCGCTGTATATGCTGTCAAAAAATGGAACACAGGCTGCTTTTCAGCTGAGAGGCTCCAGAAATTCATTCATAGATCATTTGATAACATGTTATAGCTGGCATACAAAAAATATATTCATCTAAAAACATTATGATTAAAACATTTACAAAAAAAATCCCATTTACTTCAATATAAAATCTATATAGGTGGTATACATGTGTATATATATATACAAATATGTATACACATACATATATACACAATCCATCGGTGTTATAATATACATTAGATGCTTATAGAACTAATCTTATCCTAAATCTTATCCTAGATATATAGCAATTCAAAAATCAATGTATATACAATACTTTAACAATAAGTCTCTAAGTAAATACAATACATATTGCTGTAGGTATTTTTAAAAAAAAAATATATATACAACTAATTGATGTTTATATGGTATAATAAAATAGTGTTCAACAAAATAGAGCATACATATATAAAAAATTTTTAAAACAACCAGCCTACCCATATATGATTTATATAAAATCCCTACATTATTCTATGATATTTTCTCCAGGGTTTCATTCAAACCTATAGGGTTCAGTGAATCCATATAGAAAATCCAAAACATCTCCCGCTCTCGAAGGCGGGAGAATTACTTAGAGGGGATGGATTCTAGTGGTGTTACCAATAATTTAGTGAAATCTTTATCGTGTACTTCCTTAAAATGGCGAGACACGCTATGTTTAATAAATCCAGAGACTATGTTATATCGATGTTGATTTATCCTCGTTCTTAAGGTCCTAGTGGTCCGACCAATATACTGGAGTCCGCACGGACACTCTAGTAGGTAAATTACCCACTTTGATTCGCAATTAAGATGTTGTTTTAGATTCACTAGTTTTTGTTCACGTCTTACAAAAATTTCTTTTTTTGCCATTGCGCATTGACGTGGTACGTAAACCTCCTGGGGGATTATGCTGAGGAGTTCTCTTGGAGCGCAGGTGCGTCTCAGCCCCTGAGAGATGACGAAAGCGGAACTAGCCTTCCATCCGCTCATCATCTACACACGCTGTAATGGCGTGCAGTGTGTATATGGATTGAAACAGATGTCCCGCATATCGCCCTGTAATTAAGGTATGTCTTGAGTATATAAAGTAGAAAGAGTATAAGGATTGTATGCTTGATAAAGGCGTCAGTTGACGCAGAAACGCGTTGCATTATCCATAGTAGAGGTACTTTTAACCTGTTTTTTAATACTGTTATGTTGTAATGTATATGGGATTAAAATACTTGGCTTAATCTGACCACTGTTTGTGGAAGCTGATTTCTCATCTAACTTGGAGGTCTCTGGATGTAGCGCAGCCAGAAAAAGATTTTTTTCATTTTTTTACTATGTTACATTATCCCCATTCTTTATTATAAAGAATTGGGGTTGTCTTTAGGGCTGCTGCTTTCCAAAAATATATGTGCATGGTCAAACATATATATATTTTTTGGATTTTACGGATGACCTGGACCTGGACCAAAGAAACCTACTGAAGGCTGATCTGGATTCCAGGTGTGGGCGGGGCATAATATTGATGTTCCGCCTAACACCGGGTAAGTGAAGGAGATTTCTTCCGCTATTCTGTTTTTGTGTTAGGCGCTCTCCCTGATTCGTGTTTTTTCTTTAGCCAGAGAAGAGAGCAATACATACAAGGACATATTGAAACGGTCCAGATTTGAGGAAGTTGTATGTAGTCGATCTGCAACCTCTGGAAGGGGTACAAGGGCCTAGGAGTGTGTTTAGAAGGGGTTTTGACAGTTTTACCTGGGTTGGACAGTGCACAAGTTATACATCACTGAGTATAAGAGACAGGTTTCCCGAGAAGTGTCCACATGCCAATGGAATCTGAAGTGGCTCCTTTTTGCGTACCAACCCGTCACTTCATGGGAAGATGCTTGTTTCTAAAGAAAAAAAAAAGATGTTGTAAGACATTTAGCGACAGTGACATGCCGTCTTCTTCTTGGCAGGGGGCCAGAACTGCCAGTGTGAGGGGCAGCAGGGCTGCGTCTTTGGCTGATTGGTCTGCCAAGGCATATCTAGAGTCCGTGTAAATGTTAGCTGTCTTGTGCCAGCGTACAAGCGTGTGTAAGGGCCTGCAGTTTAGCCTGTTGGGCTGAGACATGTGCAATGACTGTTGATGAAGGACAGGGATCTGTGTCATGACCACATATCCAGTGTGAAATTGTCCATCTACAGTATACCTGGAGCCATCACTCAACAAGGTTAAGTCGGGACTAAGTAGTGGAGAGTCCTTGACGGAATCAAACCCACAAGTTTCCATCTGCATAAGCTGGGCGCAGCCGTGAGGTTCTTCTTGAGTCGCTTGGTCAGTGTCATCCCGTTCCAGTAAGAGAGTAGCAGGATTTAAATCCGGACAGTGTTTGATGGCAACGTTGGCAGGCATCAGGAGGGCACATTGGAGTCTCAGACAACGGGCTGCAGACAAGTACTTGGGCTGAACCTGTGTTAGAATGGCAGAGATATCATGCGGTGCTAACAGTTGTACCTCATGATCCAGAACTAGGTCTGCTGACTTGTCCAAAACCCTGGAGACTGACGCTACTGCTCGTAGACAGGAAGGTGATCGTCTGATGATGGGGTCTAACCTGCTGGAGCAGTAGGCTACGGGTCATTGGTGCCCTCCGTGCTGCTGTGTGAGGACTGCTGCTGCGTGTCCATTGTTCTCATTGCAGTAGAACCTGAAGGGTTTGTCGTAGTTGGGCAGGCCCAGGGCTGGGGCTGCCAAGATGGCTACTTCTGTAAGTTAGAAGGGTTCTTTCTTGAGACAGTCATACAGCGGCTACATCAGCTGCGAAGCATTCACAGTCCATGGTCTACAATAAGAAACAAGTCCCAGAAAGGTACGTAGTTTAAAGACAGAAGCGGGTACCTTAATGTCCATAATTGCAGATTTACGGTCCTGGGTGAAATGACGAGTTCCTGCCGTGAAACAATGTCCAAGAAAAGTCACAGATGAACAACAAAACTGGAGCTTCTTCTTTGATGCCTTACATCTGTTCTTTAGCAGGAATTAAATTGAAGCTTCTATGCATGTAGCTTTGTCTGGAGCACAGAGCAAAAGGTCATCAACATATTGTAACAAAACAACAGCCTGTGATATAGGTTGCCAGCCTTCCAACACTTGAGCCATGAGCTGTGAGAACAGGGAGGGTGGATTCTGAGCTCCATGCAGCATCACAACCCCAGGTATATTGCTTGCCTATGTATGTAAAAGCAAACAAATACCTACTGTCTTTTATACAGAGGGATAGAGAAATACATGGTAATGGGACTCTTGGTTTCAACCTAACCTGAACTGGTGGTACTGCTAGTCTGCCTATATCCCTTGTTCCCTCACTCCAAAGGCGGGGCTGGAACTTGTAAGCATTGTTTCAGCTCTTCCTCTGACAACAAAGGTGTGCATATGGCTATAGGGGTTTCTGAAGATTGACAAAATGCAGCTGGTATACAGATTTCTTTCTCTGCTAACTGACCTGTGATTTTAACCGACCCATCCTCCCTGAACTCTAAGAGGCGTGGATTTTCTGCAGCAAATCCACTCCTAATAGGTTGAGAGGAGTGGTTTCACTAACCAACAATCCAGTAGTCAGAGAATGTGTTTTATCTACTCCTACACATAAAAGACTTTGTTTATTGACGTCACTCTCTTTGACACGTCTGCTGTGTATTACACTAGTGGCTGCTCCAGTGTCCACCAGAAAGAGGAGAGGACCTTCTAAACCTACAGTCAGAGACAATAGGTACTGGGCCCCTTCTGGATTTGCTAACTTGCAAAGGGCAGACGTCATCAATATGTACAGACTAGCTGATATACCCGGCTTCGCCTGAGTTAATTTGGTACTGGTGTTTATCTGGTGTTCACACGGAAAATCTTATGAAGTCGTGGTTACTTTTGAGATACTGAGGAAAAACATATGTTCACCATTTTGCATAGTTCTCTGCGTTACCTAGGAAACACCACGTGGAGGTAACCATGCGACGTTTCCTTTATATAAAATGACATCAGGAAGTGAGAGAATTAGATTACGTACATAAAATTTGGACGCCAATACTTTTGCGCTTAGAATTGAATAATCGAGTTGGGACCCATTAGCTTTTCCTATTTATGACATAATCAATGCTCGTGCCAAATATCATGTTTCTATGACATTGGGAAGTGAGAGATTTAGATTATGTACTGGGTTGAGTGGGTGACTGCATATTAGCCTGCCAAGAACAATCTGCTCCTCCACATTATTGTCTGGCTGACTGCATATCTCCAGGGCTTACGGCCATTGCGCCTGCCCTACGGCGATTGTGCCGGTGGCGATTGTGCCTGCCTTATGGCGATCGTGCCTATGGCGACCGTGTCTGCTTTGCAGACCTTCAGGTATTGTATTTTTGGCTTTTTCTGTGAATAATGTCTTTGTTTTTTCCCTCACCTCTGTGATTTTATGTAATTTATAGTGAGTTAGCGTAGGTACTGACGGAAGCGGTGTGGCCTCGGCGCGGCCCGTCAGCCTATGCATTTTGGCCAAAATGCAGTACCAACATCCGCATTTTATTAGTATGCATTAGTACTTTTGTATGTAGTTTGCTAGTTGGTGGGGGAGCCCAAGATGTCAGCCAGTGTGGCCCACTTTAGAGATACAGGGCAACCCGCTGTTATATCAGCCAGGGTTGATATCCTGTATGGTGGGTCACCATCCATCTATGGCTGGCATCTTTGGTATCGTTCACATGTGCAGGCTATTAGTATATGCAGTCACTCCTCCCCAATCTGGGCTGGGTTGAGTGGGTGACTGCATATTAGCCTGCCAAGAACAATCTGCTCCTCCACATTATTGTCTGGCTGACTGCATATCTCCAGGGCTTACGGCCATTGCGCCTGCCCTACGGCGATTGTGCCGGTGGCGATTGTGCCTGCCTTATGGCGATCATGCCTATGGCGACCGTGTATGCTTTGCAGACCTTCAGGTATTGTATTTTTGGCTTTTTCTGTGAATAATGTACGTAAAATTTGGATGCTAATTCTTTTGTGCATAGAATTGAATAATGGAGTTGGGACCTATTAGCTTTTCCTATTTATGACATAATCAATGCTTGTGCCAAATTTCCCGTTTCTATGACACCGGAAAGTGAGAAAATTACATTCCGCATGTAAAAATTGGACGATAAATAATTCTTTTGCGCATAGAATTGGATAATCGAGTTGGGACCTATGAACTTTTCCTATTTATGACATAATGAATGCTCGTGCCAAATTTCCCGTTTCTATGACACCGGAAAGTGAGAAAATTACATTCTGCACGTAAAAATTGGACGCTAATTCTTTTGCGCATACAATTGAATAATCGAATTGGGACCCATTAGCTTTTCCTATTTATTACATAATCAATGCTCCTGCCAAATTTCAAGTTTCTATGACACCGGGAAGTGAGAGAATTAGATTCCGTACGTAAAATTTGGTCGCTAATTCTTTTGCGCATAGAATTGAATAATCGAGTTGGGACCCAATTACTTTTCCTATTTTGGAGATAATCTATGCTTGTGGCAAATTTCATGTTTCTACGACATTGGGAAGTTGGAGAACTTTTGGCGAGTCAGTCAGTGAGTCAGTCAGTGAGTCAGTCAGTGAGTCAGTCAGTCAGTGAGTGAGTCAGTGAGGGCTTTCGTCTTTATATATATATAGATACCGGATTGCCTGTTTCCTAATGGTCAGAGGAGGACGGTCTGGGTTTGGACTGTCCATTCTGAGCCTTAGGAGGTGCCCTACATTAACTACGCACGTGGCCCTCTTTGCCACAGTTGTAGCAAGTGATAGGTTTTCGGGATTCATTATTGTCCAGGTCTACAAGTACTGTGGTACAGGAGCCTAGCTCCAAACCGCGGACAACTTGAAGAGCCTGAGCCTCTAGAGTACGCCATTCAGGATGGGGGGGGGGGGGGCTTTTAATTTGTCCTTTTTGAGACCTTCCACAAAGGTTTGCGTAAGAACTTGGGCATGTGCAGGGACATTAGGACTGTATCCCAAATCCCTCCACGCTACCAGAATCCTAGACAAAAAAATTTCTGCTGACTCTGTCTAACATCATGCAAGGTAATTCCTAACTCTGTCATACCTTTGAAGCCCAGTCTTTCTGATGATGTTAAAAAGTAGCCGCGGAACCCGACACCTTAGGGTCAGGTGGTGGATTAAATTCCTCCATCATCAAGGGGAAGAAGAAGGGATCAGCCGTATGTCTGGCAACTTCTTCTAGGTCTTTATAATAGCAGTTATAAACTCCTACTAACTGTAGACAAGCTCTGTAGAACTGGTTACTGGTTGTTTCTCAGGATCTGGCATTTTTAGTAATATTATCTTTCTCATTCTGTAATTACTGACACAAATCATTTTCAATTCTTTCTTCTATCTTCCCTTTAGCAACCAGGCGGGCACATCTGTCCCACCCTTCAGCTGCTTCGAGGAGTTTAGCATTTTTAAAACTGCCTTTATATTCTATCATTGCATTTGATCACAGACGGGGACTAAGGGTCCCATGATGTTTCATGATAGACATCAAAGCCTTACATTCTTTAGCTATCTCTTTACCTTCCATATTCCTTACTATGTTTTTGGCCATTATCCATTCTGACTCATCCAAGGTAGGTTTCTTAGACCATCCATTACCCATGTTTCACTGGTAATCTATATGGGATTTTAATAACCTTTTTCCTCCTTATCTGAGGAGAGGGTAACCCCGTCTGAGGATACCATGTCAACTATGACAAGAGATTCTTGTCACAAATCAGACACTTTTCCTACAGACAACATACAGTACTAGTGTTCCCACTACGTGACCCTAAAAACTCAGGCTTCACAGTGCAGGACCCACTTAAACCATATACATGGGTGTTTCCACTGTGTGACCCTAAAAACTCAGGCTTCACAGTGCAGGACCCACCTACACCATTGGTCCCTCGTCAGGGATCTGGAACACGTTACCAGTAGATTAGGGAATTTAGATCATAGAATATCCACACTAGGACAATCATCCAACTTATTGATACTATTAAGGCCTCCAAACACACTGGGTTACACATTTATTTAAACCTAGACAACAAGACAGCTTATTTGACAGGGTTTTTTATCATAAAAAAATAGACCGAGTTTAGACCTTAAATGAACCACTTAATATAAATGAACACACTTACCCAACTTTGACCAGACAAAACCACAGAGACACAATGAGGGATAAGAATAACAGTTTCTTACCAGCCGGCTTTGTCCTGATTATGGGTCTGTGCATTCTGTCCGTTCGAGAGTAAGTTGGGTCAGAGGTTCTGGTCACTCAGTCCCTGTTCCGGGTGTCAGCTGTTATCGGACCACAGTGGTACCGATCTGATGACCTCGTTGCCAGGTGCCAAATTGGTAGATATGGAAGCCTGTGATGAGAAGATTTGCTAGCAATTATCTATCAATAGCATAAAATCACTCCATGTTATGTCAAGACACTTCTCCAGTGAGAATCTCAATGAAATTCTACTTTATTATCAACATTACCAACTCTTATAAAGAAAGAAGAAGGCAGATTCAAAAGTTACTTGGTACAAAGATTAGTGTTACATAGGTGACAAAGCTTATTAATCATAAGGCTTATTGACATCTACCAAATATTCTCAAAGCTCTTAAGGGTCGTCTCAGACATGGAAATCACTACAGTCAGGAAATTTTTATTGCTCTAGACACTATTTTTGCAATAGTTGTGCGTCTTCTCTGTTAACATAGCTTAGCCTTGTTTAATTTGTCTATTGACTTCTTATTAGAGATGAGCGAGCATACTCGTCCGAGCTTGATGCTCGTACGAGTATTAGGGTGTTCGAGATACTCGTTACTCGAGACGACCACCACGCGTTACTCGAGTCAATTACATTTCCTTCCCTGAAATTTTTGCGCCATTTACTGGCCAATAGACATGCAGGGAAGGCATTACAACTTCCTCCTGTGAGGTTCCAGCCCTATCCCAGCCCCCTGCAGTGAGTGGCTGGCGAGATCAGGTGACCGAGTATTTAAAGCTTTCTCGCCCACTGCTCGCCTCAGAAACACGCTGGCAGAGATTAGGGAGGGTGCTGCTGGTGCTATAGTTAGAGTGTTGGCATCTTCAAGAACCCCAACAGTCCTTCTTAGGGCCACATCTGACCATGTGCATTACTGTTGTGGCTGCTGTGAGCAGTTTTGCTCATTTTTTTTTTATATCGGGCGTGCAGGCTATAGCGTTCTCAGGCTGCAGTCTGTACTACATAGTATAGGGGCAGTATTGGTCAGGCAGGGACAGTGGGTAGTGTGCAAGAACCCCAACGGTCCTTCTTAGGGCCACATCTTACCGTGTACATTACTGTTGTGGCTGCTAGGAGCAGTTTTGCACAAATTTTTTTTTTCATCTTGGGCTCTGCAGACTATTGCGTTCTGAGTCTGCAGCCAATTATACAGAGTATAGGGTAAGTATTGGTGAGGCAGGGACAGTGGTAGTGTAGAATCCTGTCAACAAGTACCCCAAAAAAACTCCTGTTTAGGGCTGTGACCGTGTGCATTTAACTCCGTGGCTGCTGGCAGTTGTAGTACCTCACTATTGTACAGCTAGGCCTGCTTGCAGGCTTCTGTATAATTTTTTCCTGGGTGCAGTTTGTGTAACATAAACGCTGTTTCCCTCCAACTGCATACCAATAATTCAAAATTTTTTTACACCGCTGTGTGTCTGCCGTCAACTGCATGCACAGCGGACGGCGACAACCCCCGATAGAAGGAAACTCAGCTACACGCTATATAGCCTGCATTGCATTTCCCAAAAATTTTTAAAAAAAATCCTTCTTATGGCTAGCTGTGACCATCTGCATTTCACTGCGTGGCTGGTGGGAGGTCTAGTACCTCACTAATGCATATTGCACAGCTAGGCCTGCTTGCAGGCTTGTGTATCATTTTTTTCTGGCTGCACTTTGCGTAACATAAGCACTGTCTCCTTCCAACTGCACGCCAATAATTTTAAAATTTTTACACCGCTCTGTGTCTGCCCTCAACTGCACGCACGGTGACAGTCCCTGATAGAGGGGAAGTCAGATACACGCTATACAGCGTGCATTGCATTCCAAAGATATTTAAAAAAAAAAAATTCTTACGGCTAGCTGTGAACGTCTGCATTTCACTGCGTGGCTGGTGGGAGTTCTAGTACCTCACTATTGCATATTGCACAGCTAGACCTGCTTGCAGACTTGTGTATCATTTTTTTTCTGGCTGCACTTTGCGTAACATAAGCGCTGTCTCCCTCCAACTGCACGCCAATAATTCTAAAAATTTTTTACGCCGCTGTATCTTCTCTATTCGTAATCCACCATGCTGAGGGGTAGGGGTAGGGCTAGAGGACGTGGACGCGGGAGAGGACGCAGATTTCCAAGTGAGGGTGTGGGCATAGGCCGAGTTTCTGGTCCAGGTGAATCACAGCTGGCTGCTGCGGGATTAGGAAAGAGGAAAGTTTCTGGGGTCCCCAGCTTCATATCACAATTTTTGGGTCCACGTCGTAGACCTTTATTACAAAATGAGCAGTGTGAGCAGGTCCTGTTGTGGATGGCAGAAAGTGCATCCAGCAATGTCTCCAGCAACCTGTCTTCTACGCCGTCGACTGCTGCAACTCTGCATCTTCTCGCTGCTGCTCCTTCTTCCTCCCAGCCTCCTCACTCCATGAAAATGACACATTCTGATGAGCAGGCAGACTCCCAGGAACTGTTCTCGGGCCCCTGCCTTGATTGTGAAAAAATGGTTCCTCTCCCACCTGAGGAGTTTGTCGTGACCAATGCCCAACCTTTGGAAAGTTCCCGGGGTACGGGTGATGAGGCTGGGGACTTCCGGTAACTGTCTCAAGAGCTTTCAGTGGGTGAGGAGGTCGATGATGATGATGAGACACAGTTGTCTATCAGTGAAGCAGTAGTAAGGGCAGTAAGTCCGAGGGAGGAGCACACAGAGGATTCGGAGGAAGAGCCGCTGGACGATGAGGTGACTGACCCCACCTGGTTTGATAAGCCAACTGAGGACAGGTCTTCAGAGGTGGAGGCAAGTGCAGCAGCAGGACAGGTTGGAAGAGCAGTGGGGTGGCCAGGGGTAGAGGCAGGGCCAGAGCGAATAATTCTCCAACTGTTTCCCAAAGCACCCCCTTGTGCCAAGCCACCGTGCAGAGGCCAAGGTGCTCAAAGGTGTGGCAGTTTTTCACTGAGAGCGCAGACGACCGACGAACAGTGTTGTGCAACCTTTGTCGCGCCAAGATCAGCCGGGGAGCCACCAGTACCAGCCTCACCACCACCAGCATGCGCAGGCATATGATGGCCAAGCACCCTATAAGGTGGGACGAAGGCCGTTCACCGCCTCTGGGTTGCACCACTGCCTCTCCTTCTGTGCCCCAACCTGCCACTGAGATCAAACTCCCCTCTCAGGACACAGGCACAAGCGTCTCCCGGCCTGCACCCACACCCTCACCTCCGCTGTCCTCGGCCCCATCCAGCAATGTCTCTCAGCGCAGCGTCCAGCTGTCGCTAGCACAAGCGTTGGAGCGAAAGCGCAAATACGCCGCCATGCACCCGCACGCTCAAGCTTTAAACGTGCACATCGCCAAATTGATCAGCCTGGAGATGCTGCCGTACAGGCTTGTGGAAACGGAGGCTTTCAAAAACATGATGGCGGCGGCGGCCCCGCGCTACTCGGTCCCCAGTCGCCACTATTTTTCACGGTGTGCCGTCCCAGCCCTGCACGACCATGTCTCCTGCAACATTGTATGCGCCCTCACCAACGCGGTTACTGGGAAGGTCCAATTAACAACGGACACGTGGACAAGCCCAGGCGGGCAGGGCCACTATATCTCCCTGACGGCACATTGGGTGAATTTAGTGGAGGCTGGGACAGAGTCAGAGCCTGGGACCGCTCACGTCCTACCCACCCCCAGAATAGCGGGCCCCAGCTCGGTGCTGGTATCTGCGGTGGTGTATGCCACCTCCACTAAAACTTCCCCCTCCTCCTCCTATGCAACATCTACCTCGCAATTAGGATGTGTCAGCAGCACGCCGCCAGCAGTCTGTGTCGCGCAGCAGCACAGCGGTGGGCAAGCATCAGCAGGCCGTGCTGAAACTACTCAGCTTAGGAGAGAAGAGGCACACGGCCCACGAACTGTTGCAGGGTCTGACAGAGCAGACCGACCGCTGGCTTTCGCCGCTGAGCCTCCAACCAGGCATGGTCGTGTGTGACAACGGCCGTAACCTGGTGGCGGCTCTGCAGCTCGGCAGCCTCACGCACGTGCCATGTCTGGCCCACGTCTTTAATTTGGTGGTTCAGCGGTTTCTGAAAGGCTACCCACACTTGTCAGACCTCCTCGGCAAGGTGCACCGGGTCAGCACACATTTCCGCAAGTCCAACACGGACGCTGCCACCCTGCGCACCCTCCAACATCGGTTTAATCTGCCAGTGCACCGACTGCTGTGCGACGTGCCCACACGCTGGAACTGTACGCTGCACATGTTGGCCAGGCTGTATGAGCAGCGTAGAGCTATAGTGGAATACCAACTCCAACATGGGTGGCGTAGTGGAAGTCAGCCTCCTCAATTCTTTACAGAGGAGTGGGCATGGATGGCAGATATCTGCCAGGTCCTTGGAAATTTTGAGGAGTCTACCCAGATGGTGAGCGGCAATGATGCAATCATTAGCGTCACCATTCCTCTGCTATGCCTGTTGAGAAGTTCCCTGCAAAGCATAAAGGTTGAAGCTTTGCGGTCGGAACAGGAGACGGGGGAAGACAGTATGTCGCTTGATAGCCAGACCACCCTCATGTCTATATCTCAGCGCGTTTTGGAGGAGGAGGAGGAGGAGGGGGAAGAGACAGCTGGGCCCACTGCAGAGGGTACCCATGTTGCTTGCCTCTCATCGGTTCAGCGTGTATGGCCTGTGGATGAGGAGGAGGAGGATCCTGAAAGTGATCTTCCTAGTGAGGACAGTGATGTGTTGCACACAGGTACCCTGGCACACAAGGCTGTCTTCATGTTAGGCTGCCTTTCTCGTGACCCTCGCATTAGACACATTATGGCCACTACGGATTACTGGGTGTACACTGCTTGACCCATGGTATAAGGAGAACCTTTCCACTCTCATTCCCGAAGAGGAAAGGGGTTCGAGAGTGATGCAATATCACAGGGCCCTGGTGGACAAACTGATGGTAAACTTCCCATCTGACAGCGCTAGGGGCAGAAGGCGCAGTTCCGAGGGCCAAGTAGCAGGGGAGGCGTGGAGATCAGGCAGCATGTTCAGCGCATGCAGGGGAAAATTCTCCAAGGCCTTTGCCAGCTTTATGGCTCCCCAGTAAGACTGTGTCACCACTCCCCAGCCAAGGCTGAGTCGGAGGGAGCACTGTAAGAAGATGGTGAGGGAGTACGTAGCCGATCGTACCACCATCCTTCGTGATGCCTCTGCTCCGTACAACTACTGGGTGTCAAAGCTGGACATGTGGCACGAACTCGCGCTGTATGCCCTGGAGGTGTTGGCTTGCCCTGCCGCTAGCGTCTTGTCAGTGAGGGTGTTTAGTGCAACTGGGGGAATCATCACGGATAAGCGTACCCGCCTGTCAACTGCCAGTGCTGACATGCTTACACTCATAAAGATGAACAAAGCCTGGATTTCCCCAGACTTCTCTTCCTCACCAGCGGA
Source organism: Eleutherodactylus coqui (assembly GCF_035609145.1). NCBI lineage: Eukaryota > Metazoa > Chordata > Amphibia > Anura > Eleutherodactylidae > Eleutherodactylus > Eleutherodactylus coqui. The sequence continues at coordinate 162,571,145 of NC_089844.1, forward strand.
GAGCAGCGTTACCTAAACATTCTTTTTGCTGCAACCGCGGATTCAAGCATTGTTCTCTATCACCAGAAAAAAAAGGGACATTTACCTTTGTCAATCTGTGTATGATATTAGTCCTCCTCCTCCTGCTCCTCCTCCTGAAACATCATGTCATCATGCTGAACTGCCAATTTTTCTGCGGCCCAAAAGGCTCATATAACTTTTTTCCAACAGTATTTCTATGTTTCTAACTAAAGCATTGAAACATCAACATGAACCAATTTTTTTTAACAGGGCTGCCTCCAGGCTCTGTTACAAATTAAGGCACAGTAAGCTAAAATATTAATGGGTTTCACCTGCCCTCTTGGTTGAGCAATTTTTCTGGGGTACATTTGTACTGTTGGTACAGTAATTTTCTTGGGCCCTCGCCTCCACTGTAATCCAAGTAATTTTTCTGGCCTTCGCCTACACTCATGGTACTCCAATGTGTCAGGGGTTGGCCTACACTCTTGCTACAGAAATGTAACTCGGGTCTGCCTGCCTATACTTCTGCAACAGTAATGCTACAGGGGTCTGCCTATACTTCTGGAACAGAAATGTTACTTTGGTCTGCCTATACTTCTGCTCCTGAAACGTTGCTGGGGTCTGTCTATACTGTTACCACTGAAATGTTACTAATACTGGGCTCAGTCTGTACTGCTGCAACTGGAATGTTACTGGGGTCTGTCTCAACTGTTACAACTGAAATGTTACTGGGGTCTGTCTGTACTGCTGCAACAGAAGAGTTAATGGGGACCGTCTATACTGCTGCAACTGAAATGTTACTGGGGTCTGTCTGTACTGCTGCAACTGAAATGTTACTGGGGTCTGTCTATACTGCTGCGACTGAAATGTTACTGGGGTCTGTCTGAACTGCTGCAACTGAAATGTTACTGGGGTCTGTCTGAACTGCGGCAACTGAAATGTTACTGGGGTCTGTCTGAACTGCTGTAACTGAAATGTTACTGGGATCTGTCTGTACTGCTGCAACTGACATGTTACTGGGGGCTGTCTCTACTGTTACAACTGAAATGTTACTGGGGTCTGTCTCTACTGTTACAACTGAAATGTTACTGGGGTCTGCCTATAACGTGCTTCCCACATAGACTATAGCAGGTCCTGGTCATGGTGTCTTGGCCTTGTAATGCCACCTCCTCTGAACCCTCCCCCCCAACTCCTCCAACAATGAAAACATTCTTGGCAAATGGTTAAGCTTTGGTCCCTCATGCGGCAGTCCAAGAATTTCACCTAAAATGGCACTATAGGAATGCCCCCCCCCCCCCCCGGCCCTCTTAATCCTGGCCACAGTTCCGAAAACCAACTACATACAACCGGGGTCGTATTCGATTATCCCTAGCTGAAGCTTACAGCCGACTGGTAGAGCAATAGTGGCTTCCATCTTGTTGGTGCAGATAATAATTACAAATTGTTGTGTACAGCTGAGGTAGGAATAAAGCCGACTCTCAAACACAGCATTTGTGCAGAGCTGGTCACAGAGTAGCAGCAGGCACATATCCTGGGTGGAAGCAGGCAAGCTGAGATCCACATACTCCCGGACTGATTTTGAACTGATTGATGAGGCTTTTACTTGTGATCATCTTTGGTAATTCCTGACAAAGATGAGTGGTATAGCCAGTAACTTGCATTGCTAACACTTTGAAATGGTCAACAGAAAGCATATGAATGAAGCCTTTCCATATTTCTGATTGAGATGAGGAGTTCCGACTATTTGTAGTTCCTAGAATATCCTTTTCATTGCTATCGAATGCCCCTCTAGTCTCAGAAAATACTAGCTTTTTCACATAGCTGTTGTCGCTTCCACTTTTGTTCTGAGGCTTCACTGTTGTCCATTGGCTCATATTCGCATCTGAAGGTTTGATTTTGCCCATGGAGGCACAATTCAAGGTGGAGGCGCGGAACCCAGCCTGACCCTGAGCCTGCTAACATGCTTCCCATACAGACTATAGCAGGTCCTGGTCATGCTGTCTTGGCCTTGTAATGCAACCTCCTTCTCCCGCTTGGGGTCAGGGGATCAGCAATGTGCATCATGTATTTTCTCTCGTCTTACCACAGTTATCGGAGAAACTTGTTTGGGCCAAAGGAGAGGAGCGTAACTGCATTAATGTTAGAGGAGTCTGCCTATACTTCAGCTGCAAAAATGTTACAGGGACCTGCCAATACTGCTGCTACATAAATGTTTGTGGGATCTGCGTATACTACTGCAACTAAAATGTTACTGGGGTCTGTCTCTACTGTTACTACTGAAATGTACCTAATACTGGGCTCTGCCTATACTGCTGCAACTGAAATGTTACTGGGGTCTCTCTATACTGTTACTACTAAAATGTTACTAATAATGGGCTCTGCCTATACTGCTGCTACGGAAATGTTACTGGTGTCTCTCTATACTGTTACTAATGAAATGTTACTGGGGTCTCTATACTGCTGCTACTGAAATGTTACTGGGGTCTGTCTATGCTGTTACAACTGAAATGTTACTGGGCTCTGCCTACACTGCTGCTACTGAAATGTTACTGGGGTCTGCCTATACTTCTGCTACAGAAATGTTACTGGGGTCTGCCTATACTTCTGCTACAGAAATGTTACTGGGGTCTGTCTATACTGTAACTACAGAAATGTTACTAGGGTCTTCCTAGACTTCTGCATCATAACTGTTAGTGGGGTCAGCTTATACCTTTGCTACAGGAATACTACAGGGATCTGTGCATAGTATGGGTGCACCAAGTTTTCCCATTGCAGTGTTCTACGTATCTGGCCCCCCAAAAAAACCAGCCTGACTCGGGCATACAGTGTGGGCCAAAGCCCACCTGTATTTTATCTGACATTAGCTCAGCTATCCGGGGCACTGCAAGGGGATATAGTAATGTACCGCCGGTGGGTTCCAGGGAGCCACCCATGCTGTGGGTCCACAAAGACTTCCCAGAGCAGAGTTGTACCTGCCTGTGACTATTATTTTAAAAAAAAACAGTCTGACTGGGGGATGCAGTGTGGGCCGAAGCCCACCTGTATTTTATCAGACATTAGCTCAGCTTTCCGGGGCACTGCAATGGGATTTATTTATGTACCGCCAGTGGGTTTCCAGGGAACCACCCCTGCTGTGAGTGCACACAGAATTCCCATAGCGGAGTTGTACCTGCCTGTGACTATTGATTAACCCCTTAGTGACGAAGCCTGTTTGCGCCTTAGTGACGGAGCCAAATTTTGGAAATCTGACATGCGTCGTTCAACATAGCATAACTCCGTAAAGGCTTTACATATCCAAGTGATTCTGACATTGTTTTTTCGCCACATGTTGTACTTCATTTAGGTGGTAAAAAGAGACCGATAGAATTTGTGTATATTTATTAAAAGTACCAATATTGGAAAAATTGTCATTTTTTCACATTTTCAACCGTAATATCTCAAATATGTTCAAACATACTGTACAAATTTTTGATAAGATATATATTTCCATCTGTTTACTTTATTCTGAAAGCACACTTGAAAAACTTTTGTGTTTTTTTTAACCATTTAGAGGACGTACAAATTTAACATTACTTTTCAGCATTTTGAGGAGCACTTTGTTTTCCTGCACCAAGCCAAGTTTGCAAAGGCTCATGGGTGTCAGAATAATAGATACCCCCACAAATGACCCCATTTTAAAAACTACACCCCTTAATGTATTCACTGAGGGGTGTCATGAGTATTTTGACCCTACCAGTTTTTTTCAGGAATTAATTCAATTTAGAGGAGAAAAAATAAAATTTCATATTTTTGCAAATATGTCATTTTAAAGACATATTTTTTTTCCTATAGTGCTCATGAAAATGAGGATTTACACCCCAAAATGGATACCCCTGTTTCTCCCGTGTTCAGAAACATACCCACTATGGCCCTAATCTTATGTCTGGATGCACAACGGGGCCCAAAACTAAAGTAGTCGGTGGTTTTCAGAACATAAATTTTCCTTGAAAGCGTTTTAGGCCCCATAGCACATTTGTGGAGCTCTTGAGCGGCCAAAACCAAAGAGAACCCCCACAAGTGACCCCATTTTGAAAACTAGACCCCTTAACGAATTTATCTAGGGGTGTACTGCCCATTTTGACCCCACAGTTTTTGAATAAATTCAAGCAAAGCAAAAGGAAAAAAAATGTGATTTTCATTTTTTTGGCAATTCTGTCATTTTAAAAACTGGGTTTTTTTGTACAGCACACAGATGAATGAAGACTTGCACCCCAAAATGGATACCCCTGTTTCTCCCGTGTTCAGAGACATACCCATTGTGGCCCTAATCTTTTGTCTGGTTGCACAATGGGGCCCAAAATGAAAGGAGTAGTCGGTGGCTTTCAGAACAGAAATTTAGCATGAAGGTGATTTAGGCCCCATTGCCCACTTGTAGAGCCCTTGAGAGGGCCAAAACGACAGAGAACCCCAACAAATGATCCCATTTTGAAAACTAGACCCCCTAACGAATTTATCTATGGGTGTATTGTGTATTTTTACACTACAATTTTTGAATAAATCTAAGCAAAGCAGTAGGAAAATTTTTTATTTTTTTTGGCAGTTGTATCAATTTAAAAACTGTTTTTTTTGTACAGCACACATAGGAATGAAGACTTTCACCCCAAAATGCATACCCCTGTTTGTCCCGTGTTCAGAACCATACCCCTAGTGCCCCTAATCTACTTAAAGTACACATAGCTAGGCCTATAATGGAAGGAGCACCCGTTGGATTTCAGGGTACAACGGAATAAATTCCAGGCCCCATCGCCCACTTATAGAGCCATTGAGCATCTAAAACGATAAAGAACCCCCTCAAATGACCCCATTTTAAAAACTAGATGCCTTAACGAATTCATCTAGGGGTGTACTGCGTATTTTGACCCCACAGTATTTGAATAAATCTAAGCAAAGCAGAAGGAAAAACTTACGATTTTCATTTTTTTGGCAATTTTTTCAATTTAAAAACAGTTTTTTTTGTACAGCGTACATAGGAATGAAGACGTTCACCCCAAAATGGATACCCCCGTTTGTCCCGTGTTCGAAAACATACCCCTTGTGGCCCTAATCTACTTACAGGAAACATGGCAAGGCCTATAATGGAGGGAACACCCGTTGGATTGCAGGGTACAACTGAATAAATTCCAGGCCCCATTGCCCACTTGTACGGAATAAAAATTGACACGTTAAAAAAATTCGGTGTTCCCCAAATCTTAGATAAAAGTAATAATGTGAACTGTGTAGTATTTCCAAAGACAGGGGTAATTACGGAGGCTGGTTGGGATGGGTACATGGGGCAATAAAACTGGGTATCCCCTCTCCTCTCATGCTTTTTGGGGGTATTTCGTGACCTCAGTAGCGGGTATGGGGTGTAAAAAGTGGCGCTCTGTGAGTCTCCGTAATCTCGCTGAGGTGCGGCGGTCTTACACAAAAGGCGCTCAACAAGCTGCTCCTGGAACTGCAGGAAGGCGAACGTTCCCGGGGCTTCTTGTAAATTACGTATTACAGGTAGCGGTCTGAATAACGCCGGGCTCACACAGCCGTAGGCGGAATCTGCTTGCGGAGGCCCGCAGCGGATCCCAGCTGTGAGCCCGGCTGTGACCCTGCGTACGGCCCAGTAATGTACTGCGCATAACTGCCTACTCACACAGGTGGTCATGCGCAGTATATATATATTTTTTGTTTGTATTACCCGCACCGTCGCTTAGCAATGACGCGGGTACCCGCAGCCCGTATACAACGTAGTTGCGTATGGGCTGCGGGTATATCCGTGACCACGGAGCACAATGGGCTGTATGTTGCGGATATCCGCAGTAAAATAGAACATGCTGCGTTCTCTTTTCTGCGAATGGATTACACAATTCCAACCAACTAATGTGAGCGGAATTGTGTAATCCAATGCGATTGATCTGCGTATTACCGCATCGGTGAGAGGAGATGAACCTTCACCTTTTTTTACTTTTATGTGAACGCCATTATCCATTGGATAATGGTGAACACGTGATCAGGAACCGCTCACCGCGGCCCCCGTGAAATCTCCAGGCTCTTGGCTAAGTTTTGTAGCCAGGAGCAGGGAGATTTTAAATTACCACAGCTTTTGCTCATGCGCCTGCCATTTTGGTAACATGCGCGTGCGCAGAAGCTGGGGTAAGGTCCGCAGATAAATCCGCTTGCCTTAGGTACGTCATTTCATCCTCCCTCACGGATATGATCTGTGGGGGGAGATGAAACGCAAGTTTTTAAAACTTTTTTTTTGACTTTTTACACTTTTTTTTTTACTTCTTACACTTTTTTTTTTTTACTATACATGATCACTGTCATCCATTGGATGACAGTGATCATGTCCCCAGTGACATCCCTCTGCTCCTGGCTACACATGGCAGCCAGGAGCAGAGGGATTTAAAATTTCCCGGGGCTCGAGCCCCTCTGTGCACGCGCCCGATGTCAATCATCGGGCGCGCATGCACAGAAGGGGACTCCGGTCCCAGAAGACCGGGACACCGCTGAGGACCGGGGGTGAGTATTTTCACCTCCCCTCATGGATCCGATCCATGAGGGGAGGTGAAACTTTACTTTTTTAACAACTTTTAAAACTTTTTCGTGATCCATTGGATAGCGGTGATCGCGGGCCCGGCTACCTTCAGGAGCCGGGAGCCAGGAGATTTGAAATTTTCGGGGGGCTCCCGGGCTTCTGCGCATGCGCGTGACGTCATCGTCTGGCGCGCATGCGCAGAAGGCCGGCGGCGGATCCGGGAGGACCAGATCTCAGGGGGACACCGCCGACAAGCCTGGTGAGTATTTTCAGCTGCCCTGATGGATCCAATCCATCAGGGCAGCTGAATATCTGACTTTTTACACCTTTTTATTTACTTTTTTGCAATCGGCGCTATCCATCGGATAGCGCCAATCGCAATACTGGGGGGGACTGCCCGTATTTTATCTGAGCCCACCCGTATTTTATCTGACGTTAGCTCAGCTGTCCGGGGCACTGCAATGGGATTTATTTATGTACCGCCGGTGTGTTTTAGGGAGCCACCCATGCTGTGGGTGCACACAGAATTCCCATAGCGGAGTTGTACCTGCCTGTGACTATTAATTAAAAATCCCCAGTCTGACTCGGGCATGCAGTGTGGGCCGAAGCCCACCTGTATTTTATCTGACATTAGCTCAGCTGTGCGGGGCACTGCAATGGGATTTATTTATGTACCGCCGGTGGGTTCCAGGGAGCCACCCATGCTGTGGGTGCACACAGAATTCCCATAGCGGAGTTGTAGCTGCCTGTGACTATTAATTTAAAAAAAAACCCAGGCTGACTAGGGCATGCCGTGTTGGCCAAAGCCCACCTGTACTTTATGTCACCGTTAGCTCAGATATCCGGGGGACTGCAATGGGATTTATTTATCTACCGCCGGTGGCTTCCTGGGACCCACCCATGCTGTGGGTCCACACAGATTTCCCATAGGGGAGCTGTACCTGCCTGTGTCTATTTATAAAAAAAAAAACCCAGTCTGACTGGGGCATGCAGTGTGGGCCGAAGCCCACCTGTATTTTATCTGACGTTAGCTCAGCTGTCCGGGGCACTGCAATGGGATTTATTTATGTACCGTCGGTGGGTTCCAGGGAGCCACCCATGCTGTGGGTCCACACAGATTTCTGTGAGCGGAGTTGTACCTGCCTGTGACTATTAATTTAAAAAACCCAGTCTAACTGGCGCATGCAGTGTGGGCCAAAGCCCAACCGTATTTTATCTGACGTTACCTCACCTGTCCGGGGCACTGCAATGGGATTTATTTATGTACCGCCGGTGGGTTCCAGGGAGCCACCCATGCTGTGGGTGCACACAGAATTCCCATAGCGAAGTTGTAGCTGCCTGTGACTATTAATTTAAAAAAAAACCCAGGCTGACTAGGGCATGCAGTGTTGGCCAAAGCCCACCTGTACTTTATGTCACCGTTAGCTCAGCTATCCGGGGGACTGCAATGGGATTTATTTATGTACCGTTGGTGGCTTCCTGGGACCCACCCATGCTGTGGGTCCACACAGACTACCCAGAGCGGAGTTGTACCTGCCTGTGACTATGAAAAAAGGCCAGACTGACTAGGGCATGGAGTGTGGGCCGAAGCCAACCTGTACTTTATCTCACGTTAGCTCAGCTATCCGGGGCACAGCATTGGGAAAAACTAGAGGAGCAATACAACGCTAATGAGACGTTCACAGCTACGCTAGCATTGGAGTCCGCTGTAGGCTCGCAATTGCTGAGGGTTTGTGCAGAGGCCTATGTCCTGGGTGCAGGGAATGTCAGCTTTCTGCCTACGATTGTTGAAGCTGTGGGCCGAGGTCTATGTCGTCAGCGTGATGCAAGTCTGCCATGTTTGGCCGCTCTGATTTATTTATTGTTCATGTCTTGGGTTGCCTAGGACCCACCTATGCTGTTGGTGCAAACTTAGTTCCCATTGCGGTGTTTGACCTGTCTGGCACAAAGACACTGACTGACTTAGGTAGGGGGCAGAGTGCAGATGGCTTTCCCCTTGCGGTGTCGATTGAGCTATGCAACACCTAGACAGAATGAATACTGTGTGGGCACATGGATTCCCCATAGCTATGTAACTCATGCCCACGTTTGCAGCTCCTGACGGAGGTGGCACAGGATTGGAATGAAGATCGAACGTCAATTTCTCATCGATTCTCTACAGCATTGTGGGCTATCGCCCCGCCCCTTTTAAAGAGGGTCGCTGCCTGGCCCTGCCAACCCTCTGCAGTGTGTGCCTCCGGTTCTTCCTCATGGCAGACACACTTATAAATAGACATGAGGGTGGTGTGGCTATGCAGCCAGCGTGTGGCATGAGGGCAGCTGAAGGCTGCGCAGGGACACTTTTGTGTGCGCTGCAGACGCAGGGTCGTGCAGGGGAGGGGGGAGGGGAGTTGGGCATCATGTAACCCAGGAGAAGAGGCAGCGGTGTGTCCCGCAGGCAGTGCTTGTGCTTTGTTGGAGGTAGTGTGGTGCTTAGCTAAAGTGTGCCTTGCTAATGAGGGTTTGTCCGAAATAAAAATTGTTAGGGGGGGGGGGGGGCTCACTCTTGTGGCTTAATAGTGGGACCTGGGAACCTGAGATGCAGCCCAGCATGTTGCCCCTCGCCTGCCCTATCCGTATCTGTGTCGTTTCCATTACTTTCGTAGGTTTTGAAGATTTGCACAAATGAAAACCTTAGCGAGCATCGGCAATATACAAAAATGCTCGAGTCGCTCATCTCTACTGTTGAGTCATTTATGCAGCGTAATTAACGCTGTAAAAAATCTATGGCAGAATTGATGCGTTTTCTCTCTCGATTTAAAAAAAATTTATGACAATAATGGCACCAATAAAAACTACAGTTTGCCAAGCAAGAAAACAAGCCCTTATACAGCCACATCGACGAAAAAATATAACTTATAGCTTTTTAAAAATGGAGATGAAAATCCACCAAAAATCATTGCATCCTTAAGCCCAAAATAGGCCATGTCCTTAAGGGGTTAATGTTACATTCCCTGTTAGTCTAATGAAGTGAAGGGGGCCATCGGTGGTCTAGGGCAGTGAAGAGGTTAATTGTTCTGTACATTCCCTAGTATTCTAGGGCAATAAAGGGATTAATGTTACATCCCTGATGGTTTAAGGCACTGAAAGGGTCAGCTGTAAATGGGAATATATTATCTTTGCGTGTAAAAGGGCCTTTAGTAAATTGTCCACAAAGTTGTTTGTACTTTGTCTAACAGGGACAGTCCATCAATCAGGGCTTAATAGTTGACTCATCTGATGGGCTTATTACTGCAACCTCAACTAATTGGACCAGGACATCAGTTAGTTAAATCAGAAGCAGCATCCACAGCAATAAAGTAGTAGTTTAAAAGGACTCTTTATTCCAACATAGTCCCAAGGAACAGCGACGGTTCGATCCAATAGTGGATCTTTATCAAGGCTGCATGGCTTGATAAAGATCCACTATTGGATCGAAACGTCGCTGTTCCTTTGGACCGTGTTGGAATAAAGTGTCCTTTTAAACTACTACTTTATTGCCGTGGTTGCTGCCTCTAATATAACTACTGTTTGGATATATTGGAGTGGGTTTGGATCCGACCCGAGGTGAGGCATGACATTCCTTTTGCACAAACCGCGGCCCGACGGGAGCTGGACAAGTGAGTGCTGCTGTGTGAGTGTATTTATTTAATTGGACCAGGACGACATCAGTGCCAATTAATGGACAGTTGGGCCACTTACTGGCTATGGGCTTCTACCCACTAGCCTTTTTTTTTTTAACCCTGCAATATCGCTGCATTTTTTTCACTGGGACTTTCTAATGTTAATATCGCATCGCATAAAAATCGCAAAAGCACAAACTTGCGATTTGTGTGCGATGCGATTTTAACATTTGAAAGTCCCATTGAAATAAACGCAGCGATATCGCAGCATAAAAAACATTAGCGGGTAAAACCCCTAACGATGCACTAATCTGCCCAGCAGTCCATTAATCTGCCCACTAATGACAATTAATGGACTTAGTGTGTTGGTAGGCTGATTAGTGACCGGCTGCCCATTCACCAGCTTACTGGATAAGGCTTCTTTCACACAAGCGTTTTATAGCGGCTAGTTTGCTGCGATAAAACGCCGACTGAAAATCACAACCATCTGAAGCATTGGATTCCAACGCATCCGTTCAGAGGGGCGATTTTCCGGCGTGTAAAATTGGCCACTGGAAAAAATAGTGCATGCAATGCACATTCCAGCCGGCCGCTTTCATGTGCTGAAGGAAAAGATTGGACTTGCCGTATCTTTTGCCGCAATACATAGCTGGTTCCCATAGACTCCTATGGGAGCCTATGAGAGCTGTCAGAAAAGGGGGGAGTGAGGGAGGTGGTAGGGAGTTTAGCAGCGGGTCACATTGCTAAAGTCCCTTCCCCTCCCCTTGTTAACAGCTCCCATAGGTTGGGGAGAGAGGGAAGGTAATTAACATGGCAAGTGCTGCTATGCTTCCTCTTCCCTCTGCCGGTAGCTCCCATAGGCTTCTATGGGAGCTTCTATTGCCGCGATCAGGCGAAAAAGGCAGAGTGAGGGGGAGAGAGCAAGGCAGCGCTTTTCTAGTCTTGGACACAACATAAAAGATATGAAAGTTATTATACCGAAAGGCAATTTCAAGTCACAAATCCATAGAAGAATTTGGGAATATAAATTTATAACAACTTTTGACACTTTCAACATAAGGTTAAATTGTTCAAGAAGATTTATGTGTGAGTGGGAAGTGTGAGGCATCTATAGCACAGATAGGGGGTCACCAGGCCAGCAGTACTAACACTAATTTAGGGACCATAACACCTTTACATCAGTGATTATTTAAAGATGTTTGTATTTCCGTTGTGGTATTATTGTAAGTGCAAATTAATCACATCCATGTCTGTGCTTTGTTATAAGTATGTGTGTATATATGCACATGCCTCTTCAGATCTATTTCATTTAAGCCTGAGGAAGAACCCTGCGTGGGTGGGAAAGCTTGCACTAACATGTATTTTTGTTATCCATTAAAAGGTATCATATCTACAAGATTACTTGGTTTCTCTTGCTGAAAACAATCACATTTTTCATCTCACAGTGAGGACAAAAACACACGGGTGCATCTGCTAATACGCTCACCACTACAGAGTCTATTAGTGCATGAACCGGGGGTTTCGTCTTTGACTATTCAAACTTTGCACTAGTGTGTGCATTTTTGTAAAAGAAAAAAAGAGGCGGGCAGATAGGTCCTGTCCTACCCTTTCTTGCACTCAGTATTAGCATGCGAAAATCTGGCCAGTGAAAACAACCATTGGAATCAATAGTTTCCTGTCGTCCCGTTATGTGGCCATGATTTTTACGGGAGCATAATGAGACAAAATCACGCCCCTCTGTTTAAGCCCTGATGCTGCAAAACAGAAAAAATGCAGTATGTGCTATTTTTCTGTGAGTGTGCAGAAAATGTGCCCATTTACTATGGGCGAGTTAAACAAATAAAAATCACATCACATTCGCATGTAGGTGCAAGTTTCATGATGTAGATGCGAGTCAATGAGATGTGATATGATTTGCATAGTGGGAATTGCAGTTTTACAGGCAGGATATTTATCCAAGTTTCTCGGACAGATATTGCGCTCGCCTGTATAAATAACAAATTCACTGAGGCAGGGGGAACTAAATAATTAAGCCCTATTCACAGTCCCTAAAATCAACTTTTATTATCAATATACTTTAAAAACATTGGGCCTTAGGACAAACAGAAAAGAAGAACAAACAGTGATTTGAAGAAGGACAAGACAACAACAGTAATACCCGTGATTGGGGAATTCTGACAACTGGTCTTAGATATATAACACAGTCTCTATTTCTATGATACTCAAATCAGAAAAACCCATGGAAAGAGAAAGAAAAAGAGGAAAAAGAAAATCGTAAGCTTCAATAATATTTATGCTCGGCCCAAATTGTACAGCGTTCGTCTTTTTTGGAGACCGGCTATGATGAAGCATAAAAGAGCAGTCTTGACACCTTATTTGTTAGGTGTAGGGCTCATAAATTGTTAGCCTAAGGTAGTCAACTCTGGCGTTTGGAAGTCTTAATGGACAAGCCCATACCCTGGGGGTCTACTAATTTCTACATATATCAGTTCACATACAGTTCTGGTTTAGTATAGTGTAATTGATGTGGTTTCTTCAGATTTAATAGAGTGTAATTTGTACGATTCAATGCATTTCAGTTGGATACACAACTTCTTCAGGAACCAGTTAATCAGAGATATGATGTTGTTAATTAGGAGCTTAACGAGCTTCCTGTGGAATTTAGAACACCAATTTATGATCAAAGATTAGGATGACTTCCAATAAAACTATATACTACCAAGCATTGAGATAAATCGCCTGGTCAATATAGATTCAGGGCTTTGATCTACATAAAGGTTGATCACAATAGTAGAGATCTTTAATCTGGGGGACCCAATAATAATGCCGCCAGGAATGATCGTATTCTTAGTCAGTAGTCTATTCCCATTCTCTCATAGTTTTTTGAGAGAGGGCAAGCTCGCTATAACTTAGCTTCGACCATAGTAGAATTAGTCTTAGCCCTGATCTAAAGCTGCTCAGCAAGAAACTAGCTAAATCCGTGGTCGTCGATAATGACCGATTTACTGGTCTATCTATAATGTGAGCAGTAACAAAAACAGGGGACAATACCCCATTAGGCTAGAAAATCAAAAGGAAAAATAGCATGGCCTCCAGCCCTGATGGTGGAGTGGTGGCTGTATGTCTGCATAAGGTGTGCCTCGTCTTATATAATCCACATGAAGGGGCGGCTCCACCTCTAGAAGTCCAAGGCAACCTATCATAGGTAGCGGCATAATTAGCCATGTGGAGACATAGGCCCCGCCGCCGGACCCATACCAACTCGTCCCGATCCCATATCCCTTCCAGAGATCCTCCTGTTCAGTTACTGACCTACCTCATGGGTAGAAAAAGGCAAATAGTATTCATATAATCATGTCCTCACTAGCGATGTCATGAGAAGATGATCAACGGCGATGCTTTAGGATGAAACAGTACTGGCGGCCCCGACCACACCCCCATGGCGCGTCATGCTCAATGACGTCAATGACTTTATATGCAGTCGCTCCTCCCCAATCTGGGCTGGGTTGAGTGGGTGACTGCATATTAGCCTACAATGAACAAGTTGCTCCTCCACACTATATTGTCTGGCTGACTGCATATCTTTAGGGCTTATGGCGGTTGCGCCTGCCCTACGGCAATTGTGCCGGTGGCGATTATGCCTGCCTTATGGCGATCGTGCCTATGGCGACAAAGTCTGCTTTGCAGACCTTCAGGTATTGTATTTTTGGCTTTTTCAGTGAATAAAAACTAATTTATTCAAAGGTTCATGTGGTTTATATACCATAAATGACATCACAGGAAAAGTATCTACCTCCAAGAATAATTAGAATATATGATAGGCTACAGCTAAAATGTTTAACATAAGTTACACCTCTTCCGGTGTAACTATAATATACAAAGAAACAGTTATGATTTCAGTGAGAAGGTTTGCAAGAGAGGGTCTTATCTTCTGTTGTCTTATCTGGTACTATTCACTGGTAAGTAGAAAAGGTTTTGTTTTACCCCTTCACCAAAGGCGTAACTTGAAGCTCTCGGGCCTTGATACAAAACTTGTAACAGGGCCCCCAAATATAATGCTTTACTCATAGTACTGGGTTCCCTATATGGAGAAGAGAGGCCTTATGGGCCCCCTAAGGCTCCTGGGCCTGAGTGCAACCACATCCCCTGCATCCTCTATAGTTATGCCCCTGCCCTTCACTACTTATACTAGCAGCATGCTATATCTTCCTAATCTACAATATAATAGCAAAAAAAAATAACTGATACATTGATCTACAATTTTTTTTAACACTATGGCAGCAGCCGTAGTCAAGCCAAGAAGATAGCTCCAGGACTATCCTTCCTGCCCCGCATAAAAGTGCCTGGCTGGGCGCTTTTTACACTGTGGGAATACAGCTGAGTGATCTGATGCATTGGAATCCAATACATCAGATGGTAGCTTATACAGCCGGCCGTGAAAATGCCAGCCAATATACGCTCGTGTGAATATTCCCTAAGTCTTTTGGGCTATTTTCACAACTGCAGCTGAGACTCCATTCACAGCCTTTGGCGCAGATCTGACAAAGTGCTAACCACAATAGTGCAACTAGAGGGCAGGACAGAATATGGACAGATTCCATTATGGTCAGTGAGGTCCATCTGGCGCCATTTATTTGTATCCTAGGAAAAATTTGGCTTTACATTTTCCTGCACTCTTGGCAGAGCAGGAAGATGGAAAGCTGAATGCTGGTGTAAACAAAGCCTTAGTGCTGTAGTGTTGTGCGTCACACAATTCCTTATCTGCCACTAAGGCTGGGTTCGCACAGGGCAGATTTGCCGCAGAAATTCCATCCGAAATAACGCTGTGGCTGCTAATCCCTGGGTTAGCCAGCCATGTGGACGAGATTTGTCAATTACGTCCACACAGGACGTCAAATCGATTGCAGCAAAGCCGGTGCAGTGGCGTGGATTCCCTAGCCACAGCATTTTTTTTTCCTTCTGTTGCGACCGTGCTCCTCTATGGGAGCGTTGGCCGTAACAGAAAAGCATGCGACCAAGCCGCACCAAAACCCGCGCTTTCCTGGTTTGTTCCCATGATTCTTCACTCAATACCCCATAATGACAGTGATTAGAGAATTGTAAAATTATTTGTAATTAAAAAATAAATAACTTATTGCATTGACCTAAGTATTCAGACCCTTTAGTATGACACTTGAAACTTGGCTCTGGAGGCCCATTTTTCTTGATGATCTTTGAGCTTTGCCTGCACCTTGATTGGAGTCAGCTATCATAAATTCAGTTGATAAGACAGTGTCAAAAAGTAACTCCAGAAACTACAGGCCAGTAAGTCCAACTTTTGTTGTAGGTAAAATGCTTGAGGGGTTTCTAAGAGATGCTATCCTGAAGTACCTCAAGGTATAACTCTGTATCAGCATGGGTTTGTGAGAGATCGCTCCTGTCAAACCAACCTGATCAGCTTCTATGAGGAGGTAAGTTCTAGACTGGACCGGGGGGGGGGGGGGGGTGTCTCATATCTTGACTTTCTAAAGCGTTTGATACTGTGCCACAAGGTTGGTATATTAAATCAGAATGCTTGGTCTGGGTAAAATGTGTGTAAGTTGGTAAGTAACTGGCTCAGTGATAGAAAGCAGAGGGTGGTTATAGATCAGTGATGGTGAACCTTTTAGAGACCGAGTGCCCAAACTGCAACCCAAAACCCACTAATTTATCGCAAAGTGCCAAAATGTCAGGGGGCAGGGCTTATCACGACATATGATTTTACCCTCATCGTTCTAAAAAGGACAGGGCCGCTTCAAAATAGACAGGGTGCAGATTTTGACACCTTTTTGGATGTGGAAATACTGCAGAATGTCCTCAGCGGAAATTTATGTGGAAAATTCCGCAGCATTTCCGCATCCAAAAAGCAGTCGAAATCTGCAAACTGTCTATTTTGAAACAGCCCTGCCCATTTCCACGACATGTAAACATATACTAGCGGTAATAGTGACCCCCACTTCCCCCCCCCCCACACACACAGAGCGACCCCAGCGATAATAGTGACACCTCACGGTGGCCCATGGTATATGTAAGCCTCACTCAGTGTCCTGGTGCCGCCGCTCCCCTTAGCGTCCGCTGCCAGGGGCTCTGGTCCTACCGTGGTCGCTCCCTATGCTCATCCCGGCGGTGCTGCATGTGCTGCTGCCGCCTCCCCA
This sequence comes from Eleutherodactylus coqui, assembly GCF_035609145.1. NCBI lineage: Eukaryota > Metazoa > Chordata > Amphibia > Anura > Eleutherodactylidae > Eleutherodactylus > Eleutherodactylus coqui. The sequence goes on from NC_089844.1 coordinate 162,587,506, forward strand.
GCCTCTGGCCAATGCCTCTGACGCCAACGCGTCCTCCCCTCTGGCCACACACGTCCCCAGCCAATCACAAACTGGGGGCGTAACTAAATTCCTGTATTTTGCCACCCCTAACTTCCGGTGGCGACATAATACAAGAATACGTTGTCAGGAGGGGGGAGGAGCATTCCGGCTACACACTGGCCGGGATTAGCGCCGCTAGCTGTGCAGCTGAGTAAATGCCGGCAGGGGAACCGTGGCCCCTACTGGTATTCACTAAAGTGGTGAACGGCCGATGGCGACGCGTGCCAGCAGGGAGGGCTCTGCGTGCCGTTTCTGTCATATGTGCCATAGGTTCACCATCGCTGTTATAGATGGTACATGCTCAGATTGGGTCACCGTTAAAAGTTGGGTACCACAGGGGGCAGTATTGGAGTCACCATTACTGGTGGGGCACCTCTGGGGGTAGTATTCTTAATATTTATAACTTTGTGGAAGGAAGTCTACATTATGGTTTTGCATCAAATATTGATATTTTAAAGTAACATGAGAGAAGATAGAATATGGTTGTAAATGAATCTAGATCTGGCCAGGCTCACACGTGCGTGTTGTACAACACTGCGTGTATAATGCAGTGTTCCACCACTGTGTTAGTCGGCATATCACAGCCGTTGAATTTTTTTAAATTCCATTTTGCATGATGGCGTTTCTCAGCCATGGGCAATCTGACTTGTCTTTTTTTTATTTTATTTTTTAATTCCCTTCTTTGTCATTTAGCGACGTTACAAATAAACGCTGCACATACGCAATGAATAGAGAACAATGGTGCTCTTTCACACGTATTAAGGTTTAAAATTGAATGAGTGATTTTTTTTTTATTTTTAAATGCGTGTATTATACACTATATACAAAAGTCTGAATGGATCAATGTAAATTGGTGTACTTTCATTAACTCCTTTCTCTGTGTATTATGCGTGTGCATTGTGCGCATTATGCTGTTAACGCTTGTGAGACTGGCCTAAGTTGGGGTCTTGGACAGAAAAGTGAAAAATGAGGTGTAATGTAAGATTATTGGCAGAAGAAATGCATGTCACCATTATATGCTTAAGGTAAACCCCTGGGGAACACTGACAGGGAGAAGGACTTTAGTGAATTGTAAGCTCAACTTGAGCAACCAGAGTCAAGTAGCTGCTGCCAAGGCAAATAGGATCATAGGGTGCATCAAAAGAGGTCTAGGGGCAGATAACGAGAATACTCTTCCTCCTTACAAGTCACTGGTCAGACCACGCATGGAATATTGGGGACAATGTGGTGCACTGGTAATCAAAAGGGGGATAGCAGAGCTTGAGCGGGTGTAAATACAGGCAACTAAAGTAATAAATTGGATGGCTACAAAGGGTTACTCCTTTTTTCTCAAACAGAACAAGGGTATTCGGTCATAGGACCACTTGTCTGCAGATGGGTTCCACTCTAGGTCCCTCCAGCAGGAAATTCTGTCAACAGTAGATGGAAGGCAATCATCTTTAGACAAAAGCTTAAATTGTCCATCCAAATGCCATCTAAATCCTCGAGTTATACGAAGTTTAGACCAGTTTAGGAAATGTCGATTCAAGCTGAAGATATAATTAATGGGAAACACATAAATATTGCCTGGCAACAGTGTCTTTATTCGGCACCAGATACTCCATCTTCAAACGTCTATCAAAAGAATATTCTCCTGGGCAGAGTACTAGATAAAGTCCTTATCGGCTATTCCCCTAAAAGACTCCCAAAACATTATTGCAGGCTTTCTGAGTCGAGAAAGGTTATATCCAGGGGAATAGTCCCTAAAATTAGACCTCTTTGATCTGCTGATATCTCAGTGGGGTTACCCCCAGAGAGACCTCTTGCATCAAAGACAAGTTTGAGATGCTGAAATTTTTCTGCTTAAATCCAGCAGACGATCCCCTGGCACTAGATGCACTTTCACAGAAATGGGACATGGATTTGGGGTATGCCTTTTCCCCTTCCCTTAAATTCTCAGACTCTGCATAAAATCCAGAACTTCCGGACGGGGTTGTATTTATTGCCCAGCGTGTGGTTCCTGTTTTTGTCTTTTCTAGGCGACACAGACTCAGATTCCACTGCCCTCAGGCAGGGCCTTCTGTTCTGAGGTCCAGTGTTTGGCCAGGAGATCCTCTGCATGAAGTTGAGATGTGTACTGACAGCGGAACGGCCAGGGAGTCGAACATGGCCCCTGGTTATGCCAACTTGTTCTTGGCACACGTTGAAGAAACGCACATATATACCTCCCCAGCCTGGATTCACATCCAGGTCTGGTGGAGGTATATTGACGATGTGTTTTTTGTTTAGAAAGGTAGTGAGGACAATTTTAAAAAATTCCATCATGAACTTAGTGAATTTTAGTTCAGGCAAAATGCCATTATCATGTACTCTCAAAATGAAGCCCAATTTTTGGATGTTAAGGCAATTAAGAATAACCCTGCATTAAAAACTGATCTGTATCGAAAGCCTACAGATAAAAATAATCTTAATTTTTTAAGTTTCCACCCTCCAGGAACCTTAAAATCTCTTCCATGGAGCCAGATGCTCCGTGTTAGAAGGGTGGTTGAAGAAGAATTTGTGAAAGAGGTTGGAGGAGATGGCCAAGAAATTTCTATGTAGAGGCTATCAAAATAGAGTAGTACAGCAATGTAAATCTTTGGCCCTTAGTAAACAGAGAAAGGAATTATTGTGTCCCAAACAGGACAGGAAGATGACCAATCGTGTACCTTTTGTCACCACTTGTTGTAATGCAAGTTCCAAAATTTCTAACATCTTGAGAAAACACTGGCACATACTATACTACAAATTGCCATCCGAATATTCAGGAGTTTAAAAAAACCCCGTTGATGTCTTATCGTCGGGGAACCAATATTCGTGATAAAGTGGTACATACTGGTAGATTGGTACGAGAAAATGTAAATACCCCCCTCTCTTTCTCTAAAAATGGCTGTTTTCCCTGTATGGGCTGTGCATCGTGTGGAAATTTCCTCAAGGGTGACAGTTTCATCCATCCAAGAACTGAGTGAAGATATAGAATCAAGGGTAGATTTTTGTGTGGATCCTCGTTAGTAGTATATATGGTGGTTTTCCCCTGTGGACTATTGTACAAAGGGGTAACCACCATGGAGATACGTCAATGCTTCTCTAAACATAAAAGTACTGTACGTACAGGCAACAGAGGTGCCAGTCGCAAGCCACTTTTTAGAGGGTAGGCACTCTGTAAGTCAATTACGTTTTAGAGTGATTGAGGTGCAGAAACTTCACAGGGGTTGAGATCGTGAAGGTTGGTTAAAACTACTTGAGCTCAGGTGGATACATTGATGCCAGAAGGATTAAATCTTGAGTATAACACAGCACCATACATCTAGAGAATGTTTAAAAGTGTTAGTGGATAGATCTGAGTATATTGCTATTGATAACTGTAACCTGTTGACTTATGACTGAAATTTTGAAACAGTCTGGTATATATTGATTTTATAATATTTTAATATTGTCTTTCAGGCATTGTGTATGGGATCTGGAATATGCAGCATGATGGATTCTGTCACTATGGATTTGGATATTCTACCATAAATAGAGGAATTATGAAGATATTCACTATTAATTTGAATCCTATTTTGTGTTTGTAAAATAATAAAATCTGGTTGATCATCTGATCTGTTTGGCATTGAGTTCCCTGACATTGTGTAAATACTGTGTCTATAGTTGTAACAATAGGATGATTTATATCTATGGATTGATCTAGGTGGCATTTGAGAGTATATACTCTTTGATCTGTATGATATATATAAAATTTCCCTTTACTTGGGAATCATTTTGACTCATCACATTATTTAGTTATTGCCACATGTAGGTGTTCCTGATTATTTCAATTGGTAAAACTTACATCCGTGCATGCATAAGAGATTGTCTTTTGATTTTGTGCGCATTATCCCTAATAAACCTTCACTATGGCAATATAATAGTGTTGTGGATTTCCTTTTGCGTCCAACGACTTACTCAATTAGGAATGTTTGCACCCTTCAAGATTAATTATGAATTGATTATGCACATAAGAAGATTTCACACTGACACAGGTTCAGCATGTATAAGCTTCCTCAATTCTGCTTTATTTGTGGGCGCGCAGCCTCTTTTAAAGAGTTTAACATATCTGCCCATCTGGGCAGGTCAAAGATTACATAGATACAACGTATTGTTTAATTATTGGATAAGCATCTTAAAAATTCTTCCATCATCCGGTCATCTGTTATTGGCCATCATGTGGTAGCAGACCGGAGAGGGCAGGACGAGACGAATGGGTTGTCTTACACCCCACGTGTGGATGGTCCGATATGATTGGAGGTTACAGCTTGAACTATTAATTGCATAAATTTCCCATGTTATTTGCATAAGTTTCCAGTAAAACTGCTTGGGTTATTATTGCGGTAGCTAAAAGCGGTAATGCTTCAGACTGCGGTTATTTATGTCTGATTTACCCCTGCTAAAGTTACTAAGAATCGGGAAATAGAGCGTTCTTGCTAACTGGTAGCTTCTGCTTGCATCTATAGGAGTTTAGAGAATGGAAAGTTTCATCATTTTTACATATAAGGAAGTAAATATATTGGATACACAAAGAGTATATCTATATCTGTAGAAGAGCAAACAAAATGGAGTAATACTGGCATTGGTATACATTTATAAAAACAGGTCTTCTGTCCACTGTCCCGAAAATATAGATATGGCGGATATCCACTACAATAGCCTTTATGGTATTTTCAGTCATTTCAGTCACCATGACGTGGTGACCAGACATAGTATCGGGTAATCGATAGCATCCCATATATAATCAGTGGAGACCTCATGCGCAGGCGCATTTGTGTATGGAGTATCCAGTTGGGGATACCATTAAGGCTATAGAAGTTCTTGCGTGAGGATAAGTCTCGCACATGCACGGAATGATGATGAGCCAAACGGAACTGGTAGCCAATTATGGATATGAACTTTATTGTACTCCTCCTGTTTGTCGTGCAGGGGAGTGGTGCGGATGTAGTAGATCCTTCAGGTTGTTTTGGAATGAGATTATCAGGGTGATGTGGGCTCCCACGTGTGGATATCTTCCACGCATGCGCATTAGTGTTATGTTGGCTACTACTGGCAAGGGCAAAGATCTGATTGGATATTGACTGTTCATGCGCAGTCAGGAGTTGGGAACGTTTTGACGGATGAGATTATCAACCAGTATGTGAAGATTGGTATATATTCGTTTAATCCTGATGACTGACGGCTGTGCTGCCTCTTTCCAGGCCAATCGCAATGCGTGTGTGTTTGTCTATTGTCTGTTTTATTGGTTTTAGTGGTGTATGTATTTTGTGTGTATGTATGTCATTATCTGCTGCATGCTTGAAAAAGACCCAAGGCGGGTCGAAACGTTGCAGCTTCATGTCTTGCTGAGGAATAAAGGTGGATATTATGTGAAGAACCTCCTGTGTGCTGATCCATTTATTGGAAATCTATGAGCCTTTGCATGAAGTTGCCGGCCTGGCTACTGAGCGACAAAGATTGAGAGACCAAGGACTATCGTCTAAGGTAATACACACACTTAAATGTCAAAAGAACTCTACCTTCAATGTATACTCTAGGGCAGGGGTGTCAAACTCATTTTCAGCGAGGGCCACATCAGGCTTATGGTGACCTTGTAAGGCCGCCTGCAGACGGCCAGGTCGGGTCCCGCTGCGAGACCCGAGCCGAGCCCCTGCAGGGACCAGCGCGGCACTCACCTGCTCCGGCTCTGTGATGTGCCGGCTGCGGGTCAGCTGGCGCATGCACAGAGCGGAGCCAGCGAGCCCCGCACAGAAATAGAGCATACCGCGATTTGTTTTCCATGTGAGATTTTGTGCAGAGAAATCTCGGCCGTCTGCATAGGATTGCGTTTTCTAACACAATCCTATGGGAGCTTCCATGGGCAGAAATTCTGCCGGAAATCCCGCCGTGGAATTTACACCCGTGTGCAGGGGGCCTAATACAGTACAGTAAGGGCTCGTTCACACAAGCGTATTTGCGTACATAATATGCAGTGAATAGAAGCCATTGATTTCAATGAGTCATTCACATGATGTATATTTTCACACAACATGACCTATTTTGTTACATACTACGCACCCCAATAGGTCATGGAAGTGAATGGGCCACGCAAATACGTGGTGAATGCGCAGGAAACCTGTGTATTCACTGCATATTTGCGCACCATTTCAATGGGCCCATCTGCATTCCTTTTTGTGTACGCAAATATACAGGCATAAGCGTATTTGTGCGACCGAAATACAATTATACCCGTGTGAACGAGCCCTAACAGTGACCCTGATAGTGGCCCCAGTAAAAATAACGACCCCCACAGTGGCCCAATAAGTAATATTAACCCACTCAGTAGTAATACCCCCATAGCAATGTTAACCCCCCCTCAGTAATAAGCCCCCCTCATTAATAAAAGTTTCCCCCCAACCCATATACTTACCACGTCCTTGCTGTCAGCGCTGCTCCCCCTCTGCTCGCGCTGATCCCTGGGTGCACACTGACGTCAGTGTGTGTGCCCGGCACGCTTCCTCCCTGAGTCCTCTCCTGCGGAACTGATGAGCAGGGAACTCAGGGGAGGAGGATCCCGGCTACACACTGACGTCAGTGTGCACCGGGATCAGTGGTAACAGCACGATTACCAGCGAGGAGCTGCGGCACCCCAGCTGGTAATCTCTGCAGTGGTGAGCGGCGTCGGCACACCGCGGGCCACATACCATGAGGCAGCAGGACAGATTCGGCCCGTGGGCCTTGTGTTTGACACATGTGCTCTAGGGTATGGAGGAAATTCCGCAATTGGTGTGGTGCAGATAGTCCAGATCACAGCAGCCCGGACATTACAAGATCTGGGATCATAACTTAAAGGGGTTGTCTCATGAAATCAAGTGGGGTTATACACTTCTGTATGGCCATATTAATGCACTTTGTAATATACATCGTGCATTAATTATGAGCCATACAGAAGTTATTCGCTTACCTGCTCCGTTGCTAGCGTCCCCGTCTCCATGGATCCGTCTAAATTCGCCGTCTTCTGGCGATTTTAGACGCGCTTGCGCTGTGCGGTCTTCTCCGTGGTGAATGGGTCCGCTCGTGCCAGAGAGCTGGTCCTCGTAGCTCCGCCCCGTCACGTGTGCCGATTCCACCCAATCAGGAGGCTGGAATCGGCAATGGACCGCACAGAGCCCACGGTGCACCATGGGAGAAGACCCGCGGTGCATCGTGGGTGAAGATCCCGGCGGCCATCTTGGTAAGGTAAGTAAGAAGTCGCCGCAGAGCAGGGATTCGGGTAAGTGATAAACTTTTTTTTTTTTTAACCCATCCCTTGGGTTTGTCTCGCGCCGAACGGGGGGCCTATTGAAAGAAAAAAAAAACTGTTTCGGCGTGAGACAACCCCTTTAATGCTAGCTTCTGCGAACCTCTTTTTGAGACCCATACATTCGGTATAGCTTACAAAACCTATCCATCAAAGTAACCTTACTGATGCCTTTTACAACCACTGGACAGATTGGTGAGATAAGGGAATTATCCTATTTAAAGTAGCATGATGATAGGATAGTTATGAGACTAGATCTATCTCTTTTTCCTTAAACGGTGTTGACGTTCCACATGAAACGGGGAATAATTCTGCTTTTTCTTCTGTCAGCATTTTGAAAAGACAAAGAACAGCACTGGCACAGCTTAGATGTTAGACGAGCAGTCCTGTCCTATTGCAGGTCTCACAAACCTTTAAAAAAATCAGATAACTTATTCCTTCAATTTCAGTCTCAGAATAAGGGAATAGCAGCATCTAAAGAGAACATCGCTGGATGTATTACAACATCAATTCAGGAAGTGTGGTGGAAGTCCAGTATTTCTATATTTTGGATCGGTGGGCCTTGGCAGTAGACAGTTGTCAATTTAACATTCTGTATACATATTTGCTTTCTGTCTTGCTACAAATATAGTTCATGACAGTTGTGCAATAGGTACTTCCGCTCATATGAAAGTATCTGTTTTATAATTCTGCTGACATGGGGAAGCAACATGAAACTTCTGTACTCAAAACGCTGACAAGATAATATATAGTATAAACACGTTACATTTTCCATCTGTTTGGCAATTTTGGAGGACAGTAACTCAGACATGGACAACCGCAGAAATTACCCAAGCACTTTTACTGGAAACGTATGCAAATAACATGGGAGGTTTGTGCAATTTATAGTTCATGATGTAACATCCAATCATATCGAAGGAACCACACGTGGCTCCAAGACAACCCACTCATTTCATCCACCACCTGATGGCCAATCACAGATGACCGGAGGATGTAAGAATTGCAAGATGCTTATCCAATAATTAAACAATACGTTGTATCTATGTAATATTTGACCTGCCCAGATGGGTGGAGTTGTTAAACTCTTAAAATAGGCTACACGCCGATCATTAAAGTTAGAATTGAGGAAGCTATGCATGCTGAACCTCGTGTCAGTGTGGAAACTTCTTATGCGCATTATCAATTCAGAAATAATATGGAAGGGTGTAAACATTCCAAATTGAGTAAGCCGTGATTCCGCAAAGGAATTCTACGACAGAAGCATATAATGCCAGAGATCTGCCTCCCTCTGAGGGGTTAAAAGCCCACTCTACAATGGCTCCCGCTTCCTCATGGCTGAAGGTGGCGAAACTCTACAGAGCAGTTTTGTAAAGTGTCTATGTGCTGTAGTATCCACACATGGTCTAAGCACTATCGCTTGGATCTCCATTCTGGTAGGGAGCTGGCCTTTGGGTGGAAAGTCCTCTAGGCTGTGCCCCCTCCCCTCCCTAGGGTTACAGTGAGGATCTGGTATTGTCAGGATGGACGTTATGGTAAAACTGGAATTCTTCTTACCGGTAATTCCTTTCAAGAGTCCATCATGACAGCACATACTTACCCACATATAAGTTGTGATAATTTGAAACCACTGGAGAATGATAGAGGGAGGTGGCCTTAAGAACCCTCTTCTTCCTGTCTCAACAAGCCTGGGAGGGGCAACTTCTATGGGTGCTGTCATGATGGACTCATGGAAAAGGAATTAAAAGTATGTTACGACAAAAATATATGGCCGTTTAGGGAAAGCTGAGTGTTCCTTGTGAATGACGTCATATGACCCATGTTACGGTGATAGCCTGCTGAGGGACAGCAGAGTGTACCCTGTGACTGAAGTCCAGGTGGCCCGTTCAGTAGGGCTGCTCACACCCAGAGTTCAGTATGTCATATGACGGAGGAATTAAATGACAGAGCCCACACAGTTATGGATTCATCAAAGAATTTCCACCCGGCTGGACCAGGCGGCTTTAATTTATAGCCCCCTTACATTGAGGTGTCACATCATCATTGGTCAATTAACTATGCAAGTTTATTGGTTAGTGTTCAATCCAACATTTTTCATAGGTCAATTTAAGCATTCTTCGTGTCCATTGGTTACATCTAGAGATGAGCGAACGTACTCGTCCGAGCTTGATACTCGTTCGAGTATTAGCGTGTTCGAGATGCTCGTTACTCGTGACGAGCACCACGCGATGTTCGAGTTACTTTCAGTTTCCTCTCTGAGACGTTAGCGCGCTTTTCTGGCCAATTGAAAGACAGGGAAGGCATTACAACTTCCCCCTGCGTTGTTCAAGCCCTATACCACCCCCCTGCTGTGAGTGGCTGGGGAGATCAGGTGTCACCCGAGTATAAAAATCGTCCCCTCCCGCGGCTCGCCTCAGATGCGTTGTGAGATAGCTGAGGGACAGTGCTATAGTGTTGGAGCTGCTGTAGGGAGAGCGTTAGGAGTTAGTGTAGGCTTCAAGAACCCCAACGGTCCTTCTTAGGGCAACATCTAACAGTGTGCAGTAGTGTGGAGGCTGCTTTTAGCAGTGTTGCACATTTTTTTTTTTTTGCTATATCGGCCGTGCAGAGCATTGCGCCCTGCAGTAATACTACAGGGACAGAAGTGGTGGTTAGGCAGGGAGAGTGTTAGGAGTTAGTGTAGGCTTCAAGAACCCCAACGGTCCTTCTTAGGGCCACATCTAACAGTGTGCAGTAGTGTGGAGGCTGCTTTTAGCAGTGTTGCACATTTTTTTTTTTTTGCTATATCGGCCGTGCAGAGCATTGCGCCCTGCAGTAATACTACAGGGATAGAATTGTGTAGGCAGGGCCAGAAGACATATATTATCGATTGAATATACGCAGTGGTCCTTTTGAAAAAAATATTTGAAAAAAAACTATTTGGCCTGCCTGTCACTCTGCTCAGTGTTCTGGGTCTGTGTCTGCTGCGGGTTGTAGTTCTCAAAATAAATACGCAGCCAGCTAAGTGTTACAGCTGCTCAGTGTTCTGGGTCTGTGTCTGCTGCGGGTTGTAGTTCTCAAAATAAATACGCAGCCAGCTAAGTGTTACAGCTGCTCAGTGTTCTAGGTCTGTGTCTGCTGCGGGTTGTAGTTCTCAAAATAAATACGCAGCCAGCTAAGTGTTACAGCTGCTCAGTGTTCTGGGTCTGTGTCTGCTGCGGGTTGTAGTTCTCAAAATAAATACGCAGCCAGCTAAGTGTTACAGCTGCTCAGTGTTCTGGGTCTGTGTCTGCTGCAGGTTGTAGTTCTCAAAATAAATACGCAGCCAGCTAAGTGTTACAGCTGCTCAGTGTTCTGGGTCTGTGTCTGCTGCGGGTTGTAGTTCTCAAAATAAATACGCAGCCAGCTAAGTGTTACAGCAGGCTTGTGCAAAATTCTTTCCTGCCTCTGAAATCACCGCTCTGTTGCACTTAATAACAGTGCAACACTGCAGTTCCGTGAAACACACATCAGGGACAGAATTGTGTAGGCAGGGCCAGAAGACTTATATAGATTGAATATACGCAGTGGTCCTTTAGAAGAAAAAATATGTGAAAAAAAACTATTTGGCCTGCCTGTCACTCTGCTCAGTGTTCTGGGTCTGTGTCTGCTGCGGGTTGTAGTTTTCAAAATAAATACGCAGCCAGCTAAGTGTTACAGCAGGCTTGCGCAAAATTATTTCCTGGCGTTCCGTAAGCGAACTCAGCCTACAACCACAGGGCAATAAGCGGCACTTTAAATTACAGTGTTGTGTTTCTGCATTCCTGGTAATACAGCATGCTGAGGGGTAGGGGTAGGCCTAGAGGACGTGGGCGCGGCCGAGGACGCGGAGGCCCTAGTCCGGGTGTGGGCACAGGCCGAGCTCCTGATCCAGGTGTATCGCAGCCGACTGCTGCGCGATTAGGAGAGAGGCACGTTTCTGGCGTCCCCACATTCATAGCACATTTAATGGGTCCACGCGGTAGACCCTTATTAGAAAATGAGCAGTGTGAGCAGGTCCTGTCGTGGATGGCAGAAAGTGCTTCCAGCAACCTATCGTCCACCCAGAGTTCTGCGCCGTCCACTGCTGCAACTCAGAATCCTCTGGCTGCTGCTCCTCCTTCCTCCCAGCCTCCTCACTCCATGAAAATGAGACATTCTGAGGAGCGGGCAGACTCCCAGGAACTGTTCTCGGGCCCCTGCTCAGATTGGGCAGCAATGGTTCCTCTCCCACCAGAGGAGTTTATCGTGACTGATGCCCAACCATTGCAAAGTTCCCGGGGTCCGGGGGATGAGGCTGGGGACTTCCGGCAACTGTCTCAAGACCTTTCAGTGGGTGAGGAGGCCGATGACGATGAGACACAGTTGTCTATCAGTAAGGTAGTAGTAAGGGCATTAAGTCCGAGGGAGGAGCGCACCGAGGATTCTGAGGAAGAGCAGCAGGAGGACGATGAGGTGACTGACCCCACCTGGTTTGCTACGCCTACTGAGGACAGGTCTTCAGAGGGGGAGGCAAGGGCAGCAGCAGGGCAGGTTGCAAGAGGCAGTGCGGTGGCCAGGGGTAGAGGCAGGGCCAGACCGAATAATCCACCAACTGTTTCCCAAAGCGCACCCTCGCGCCATGCCACCCTGCAGAGGCTGAGGTGCTCAAAGGTCTGGCGACGAACAGTGGTGTGCAACCTTTGTCGCGCCAAGATCAGCCAGGGAGCCACCACCAGCAGCCTCACCACCACCAGCATGCGCAGACATATGATGGCCAAGCACCCCACAAGGTGGGACGAAGGCCGTTCACTGCCTCCCGTTTGCACCGCTGCCTCTCCCCCTGTGCCCCAACCTGCCACTGAGATCCAACCCCGCTCTGAGGACACAGGCACTACCGTCTCCTGGCCTGCACCCACACCCTCACCTCCGCTGTCCTCGGCCCCATCCACCAATGTCTCTCAGCGCACCGTCCAGCCGTCGCTAGCGCAAGTGTTTGAGCGCAAGTGCATGTACGCCGCCACGCACCCGCACGCTCAAGCGTTAAACGTGCACATAGCAAAATTTATCAGCCTGGAGATGCTGCCGTATAGGGTTGTGGAAACGGAGTCCTTCAAAACTATGATGGCGGCGGCGGCCCCGCGCTACTCAGTTCCCAGTTGCCACTACTTTTCCCGATGTGCCGTCCCAGCCCTGCACGACCACGTCTCCCGCAACATTGTACGCGACCTCACCAACGCGGTTACTGCCAAGGTCCACTTAACAACGGACACGTGGACAAGCACAGGCGGGCAGGGCCACTATATCTCCCTGACGGCACATTGGGTGAATTTAGTGGAGGCTGGGACAGAGTCAGAGCCTGGGACTGCTCACGTCCTACCCACCCCCAGAATTGCGGGCCCCAGCTCGGTGGTGGTATCTGCGGCGGTGTATGCTTCCTCCACTATACCACCCTCCTCCTCCTCCAACGCAACCTCTGTCTCGCAATCAACATGTGTCAGCAGCAGCACGTCGCCAGCAGTCGGTGTCGCGCGTCGTGGCAGCACAGCGGTGGGCAAGCGTCAGCAGGCCGGGCTGAAACTACTCAGCTTAGGAGATAAGAGGCACACGGCCCACGAACTGCTGCAGGGTCTGACAGAGCAGACCGACCGCTGGCTTGCGCCGCTGAGCCTCCAACCGGGCATGGTCGTGTGTGCCAACGGGCGTAACCTGGTGGCGGCTCTGCAGCTCGGCAGCCTCACGCACGTGCCATGCCTGGCCCACGTCTTTAATTTGGTGGTTCAGCGCTTTCTGAAAAGCTACCCTCGCTTGTCAGACCTGCTCGGAAAGGTGCGCCGGCTCTGCGCACATTTCCGCAAGTCCCACACGGACACTGCCACCCTGCGCACCCTGTAACATCGGTTTAATCTGCCAGTGCACCGACTGCTGTGCGACGTGCCCACACGGTGGAACTCTACGCTCCACATGTTGGCCAGGCTCTATGAGCAGCGTAGAGCTATAGTGGAATACCAACTCCAACATGGGCGGCGCAGTGGGAGTCAGCCTCCTCAATTATTTTCAGAAGAGTGGGCCTGGTTGGCAGACATCTGCCAGGTCCTTGGAAACTTTGAGGAGTCTACCCAGGTGGTGAGTGGCGATGCTGCAATCATTAGCGTCACTATTCCTCTGCTATGCCTCTTGAGAAGTTCCCTGCAAAGCATAAAGGCAGACGCTTTGCACTCGGAAACAGAGCCGGGGGAAGACAGTATGTCGCTGGATAGTCAGAGCACCCTCCTGTCTATATCTCAGCGCGGTGAGGAGGAGGAGGAGGAGGAAGATGAGGAGGAGGGGGAAGACACAGCTTGGCCCACTGGTGAGGGTAGACATGCTGCTGGCCTGTCATCCTTTCAGCGTGTATAGCCTGAGGAGGAGGAGGAGGAGGAGGATCCTGAAAGTGATCTTCCTAGTGAGGACAGCCATGTGTTGCGTACAGGTACCCTGGCACACATGGCTGACTTCATGTTAGGATGCCTTTCTCGTGACCCTCGCGTTGCACGCATTCTGGCCACTACGGATTACTGGGTGTACACACTGCTCGACAGGGGCGTACCTAAAGGCTCAGGGGCCCGGGTGCAAAAGTTCAGCTCGGGGCCCCCCCACCCCGGGCCTCCACCCCACACTCCCCCGTACCCATACCTAGATCGTGCTGCATACATGATCTCCCCCTTGGCGTAATCTTTCCAAACATGACACATTTCCTGCACTACATGAATATTTGTTTGTAGCCCCGCAGGCCACTCTCACACACACCGCTTTTTACCGCTATTAGCACAGCGCCCCGAGTGCCGTACTAACCGCGGTACAACACTCCCTTAGATTTCGATGAGGTTACTCAAATCTGCGCTCGAACACGGTGTTTCTAACGCTGTGATTTTCGAGAGCTGTCTGTTCTGTTCCTGCATTTTTGTGGTTTTTAACACACCACACAATGATGGGGTGCATTGAAGAGTGCTGTCAAACGCTGTAACCTGTGTTCAAAAATGCTGCTCGAAATTACGGTAAAAATGCCACGATTTTGAGCTGCGTTTTCTGAACACGTGTGAGAGCGCCCTCAGGGGGTCATGTTTTTGTTGCACTTTAGAACCTCAATTAAGACACATAAAAACCTGCATGCAGTATTTAAAGACCGCGTACGGTATTAGGGTGACTACCCTCTACAGGTTTTTTTCACGACGAAATTTGCGTTTTTTTTTTCTGCAGGGGTCTATGGGACTTGTAATGTTAAAATCACGATCGCACAAAATCGCGATTTCGCGGTAAATTGCGATTTTGCGCGATCGTTATTTTAGCGTTACAAGTCCCGTAGACCTCTGCAGAAAAAAAAAAACGCTGCAAATTTCGCCGTGAAAAAAAAATGTAGTGGGTAGTCACCCTAAAGGAGCTGCAGACACTATTAACAACGGCATGCGGTTTTGATGCGGTTTTTAATTGCGTGTAAAGGGTGCAAATAAATACAGTAAATCCAGGGAGAAGGAGAGGGAGAGAGAGAGATACACACACACAGACACACACACAGATATACACACACACACACACACACAGATATACACACACACACACAGATACACACACAAACAGATATACACACACAGATACACACACACACACAGATATACACACACAGATATACACACACACAGATACACACACACACAGATATACACACACACACACAGATACACACACACACAGATACACACACACACAGATATACACACACACACAGATACACACACACAGATATACACACACACACAGATACACACACACACAGATATACACACACACACACACATACACACACACACACAGATATACACACACACACACAGATACACACACACACACAGATACACACACAGATATACACACACACACACAGATATACACACACAGATATACACACACACACAGATACACACACACAGATACACACACACAGATACACACACACACAGATATACACACACACACATACACACACACACACAGATATACACACACACACAGATACACACACACACACACAGATACACACACAGATATACACACACACACACAGATATACACACACAGATATACACACACACACACACACAGATATACACACACACACACAGATATACACACACACACACAGATATACACACACACACACACAGATATACACACACACACAGATATACACACACACACACAGATATACACACACACACACACAGATATACACACACACACACACAGATATACACACACACACACAGATATACACACACAGATATACACACACACACACATATACACTTACCCCAGGGCTCGGTCCACTTCTCCTCCATGTGACAGCAGCAGCAGGAGAGGTAAACTCAGAAGCTTCCCCGTTCAGCAGGAAGCAGGGGGGGCAGCACATGATCCCTGTCCCCTGCCGTCCCATGTGACCTCCTCCCTCCTCCCCTGCCGGCCCATGTAAGTACCTCCCTGCTTTTCCTCTCAGGCTGGCTGTTCTGACTGCCGCATCATGCGGGGGAAAGAACGGTCAGGCATTAATGCACTGAATGTGCATGGGGGTATGTCGGAGGGCGGCTCCGGGGCCCCCTGAGCTCATGGGCCAGGTCGCCATGGCGACCCCAGCACCCCCTGACGCTACGCCTATGCTGCTCGACCCACGGTATAAGGAGAACCTTTCCACTCTCATACCCGAAGAGGAAAGGGGTTCGAGAGTGTTGCTATACCACAGGACCCTGGCGGACAAACTGATGGTAAAATTCCCATACGACAGCGGTAGTGGCCGAAGGCGCAGTTCCGAGGGCCAGGTAGCAGGGGAGGCGCGGAGATCAGGCAGGATGTACAGCACAGGCAGGCCAACACTCTTTAAGGCCCTTGACAGCTTTATGGCTCCCCAGCAAGACTGTGTCACTGCTCCCCAGTCACGGCTGAGTCGGCGGGAGCACTGTAAAAGGATGGTGAGGGAGTACGTAGCCGATCGCACGACCGTCCTCCGTGATGCCTCTGCCCCCTACAACTACTGGGTGTCGAAGCTGGACACGTGGCCTGAACTCGCGCTGTATGCCCTGGAGGTGCTTGCTTGTCCTGCGGCTAGCGTCTTGTCAGAGAGGGTGTTTAGTGCGGCTGGGGGAATCATCACAGATAAGCGTACCCGCCTGTCAACCGACAGTGCCGACAGGCTAACACTCATCAAGATGAACAAAGCCTGGATTTCCCCAGACTTCTCTTCTCCACCAGCGGACAGCAGCGATACCTAAGCAATACGTAGGCTGCACCCGCGGATGGAAGCATCGTTCTCTATCCCCATCAAAAACGGGGACCTTTTTGCTTCATCAATCTGTGTATAATATTCCTCCTCCTCCTCCTGCTCCTCCTCCTGAAACCTCACATAATCACGCCGAACGGGCAATTTTTCTTAGGCCCACAAGGCTCAGTCATATAATTTTTCTAAACAATTTTTATACGTTTCAATGCTCATTAAAGCGTTGAAATTTTCACCTCCAACAATTTTTATTTTAACTGGGCTGCCTCCAGGCCTAGTTACCAATTAAGCCACATTAACCAAAGCGATTAATGGGTTTCACCTGCCCTCTTGGTTGGCCATGGCCAATTTTTCTGATGTACATTAGTACTGTTGATACAGCAATTTTTGTGGGCCCTCGCCTACAGTGTAATCAAATGAATTTTTAGCCCACCTGCATTACAGCTGACGTTACATCAGCTGTGTTGGGCAATGCAATGGGATATTTTTATGTACCGCCGGTGGGTTCCAGGGAGCCACCCATGCTGTCGGTCCACAGGGAGTTGTAAATGCATCTGTTTCCACTTCTAAAGAAGCCCAGTCTGACTGGGGCATGCAGTGTGGGCCGAAGCCCACCTGCATTAAGCACGACATTACTACCTCAGCTGTGATGGGCACTGCAATGAGATACATTTATGTACAGCGGGTGGGTTCCAGGGAGCCACCCATGCTGTGGGTGCACACGGAATTCCCATTGCAGAGTTGTGCCTGCCTGTGACTATTTATAAAAAACCGTGGTCTGACTGGGGTGTGCAGACACTTTGACAGAATGAATAGTGTGGGGCACATAGGTTCCCCATTGCTATGCCCACGTGTGCAGCTCCAGATGGAGGTGGCACAGGATTGGATTTCTCATTGCTTCTGTACAGCATTGTGGGCTATCGTCCCACCCCTTTTAAAGAGGGTCGCTGCCTAGCCGTGCCAACCCTCTGCAGTGTGTGCCTGCTTTTCCTGTGGCAGACGCCCTTATAAATGGACATGAGGGTGGCGTGGCATGAGGGCAGCTGAAGGCTGGGCAGGGACAGTTTGGTGTGCGCTGTGGACACTGGGTCGTGGGGGGGGGGGGGGGGGAATTGGCAGCATGTAACCCAGGAGAAGTGGCAGCGGAGTGTCATGCAGGCAGTGATTGTGCTTTGTTGGAGGTAGTGTGGTGCTTAGCTAAGGTATCGATTGCTAATGAGGGCTTTTCAGAAGTAAAAGTTGTTGGGGGGGGGGGCACTCTTGCCGCTATTGTGGCTTAATAGTGGGACCTGGGAACTTGAGATGCAGCCCAACATGTAGCCCCTCGCCTGCCCTTTCCGTTTCTGTGTCGTTCCCATCACTTTCTTGAATTGCCCAGATTTTCACAAATGAAAACCTTAGCGAGCATCGGCGATATACAAAAATGCTCGGGTCGCCCATTGAGTTCAATGGGGTTCGTTACTCGAAACGAACCCTCGAGCATCGCAAAAAGTTTGTCTCGAGTAACGAGCACCCGAGCATTTTGGTGCTCGCTCATCTCTAGTTACATCTCATTATTCCAATAAATATCATAGTTCTTTGGACAGTTCTCAATCCGACCTTTGATTGGTTACTTCTTAGACAATACATGATATTCACTGGATACATTCTGATTCTTCATTTGCATAACTATTAAGTCGCAGTGAATAACCTCTTGACTGAGTGCCAGCATATGTGTCCCTGTACATAGCTAAGAACATGGCCACGTGATTTATCTAATACATTTCATGATTATCCTGTGGTGTAGGTATTAATTCAAAACTCACGTGTGTGTGTGTGTGTGTATATATATATATATATATATATATATATATATATGTAATATATATACATACACATCTAGTCCATGAGTACTTTATATGTTAATATTACATTACAGGCATCAACGCTGCCTATTATCTTGACATATGTCTCTCGGTATATACAGATTATAGACAAGTTGCTTTCTGGTATATCTGACGGCGTCTGCTACTGCGCAGTTTAAATGCATACTATATATATATATATATGATATAAATTGTCCATAATCAAATATTTTCTGTTACACAGTATTTATGTAACTCCAGTTTTTTGTGTTATTTAAATACTTTTATTATAAATATGGCAATAGTTTTTTTTTAAAGCTTATTGCCTTTTTAATATTTTTTTAATAGTAAAACTTTTTAAAATGTCTTCTTTTTTTTAAATTTTAGCCCCAGAGGTGACATGAACTTGCAATAGTTTGATTGCTTCTGCAGTATAATGTAATACCATAGCATTACATTATACTGCAACCTGACAGGCATTCTAACAAGCCATGCCACAGTCATAGCTTGATGGAAATTCTAATATGACAGCCCTGGGATCTTTTTTAGAAGGCTCCCAACTGCTGTGACACCCGCACGACAACCCGGAACATCTGTCTGGGCATTTAAAGGGTTAACAGCTCCAATGAGCTGCGTGGCTTATGGGAGCTGTTTTGGGCGGGTGTCGGCTGTAAGAAACAGCAGGCAGCTGCGATACCCCAAATATGCAGGACTTAAAGGGGTTGTCCCGCGATAGCAAGTGGGGTTATACACTTCTGTATGGCCATATTAATGCACTTTGTAATATACATCGTGCATTAAATATGAGCCATACAGAAGTTATTCACTTACCTGCTCCGTTGCTGGCGTCCCCGTCTCCATGGTGCCGTCTAATTTCAGCGTCTAATCTCCCGATTAGACGCGCTTGCGCAGAAGGGTCTTCTCCCTTCTCTTCGGTCTGGGCACGAGCGGCGTTCTGGCTCCGCCCCCTTATACGCGTCATCGCGTAGCTCCGCCCCATCACGTGTGCCGATTCCAGCCAATCAGGAGGCTGGAATCGGCAATGGACCGCACAGAGCCCACGGTGCACCATGGGAGAAGACCCGCGGTGCATCATGGGTGAAGATCCCGGTGGCCATCTTGGTGAAGGAAAGAAGAAAGAAGCTGCAAAGACGGGATTCGGGCAAGTAAAATTTTATTTATTTTTTATCACGTCCCTTGGGTTTGTCCCGCGATGAACGGTGGGTCTATGAAAAAAACCAAAAACCCGTTTTGGCGTGGGACAACCCCTTTAACCGTACATCCTGCAGCGTTAATGGGTTAAACAACAAGTCTCCATAGAATACTCATTTGCGCCAACACCTCTGCAACTAATTCTGTTGGTAACCTCCCCTATTCCTTTGATTTAGAAGTCTTGCCCAACTATTGGCCCTACACTTGCTCTGTGTTCTTCTCCAGGAATTTGATCTTGCCCTCCTTTTTCCAGTATTGAGCAGCCCACTATTTCTTCAAAGTTTCTCAGCCCCTTTTTAATTTTGTCACTGTACAGGATGGTGTCAGACCTCCCATTTTCTGTTAGGATCCAGCTAGCTCTGGATAGATGATTTGATGTCTTTCTCAGACTTTGTCCGATTGGGCCCATGGTGATCCATGCAAACTTACCACTTTGCGGCACCTTCCCTCTTCCAGGAGGATTTTGTAGACCGATCGACTCCTTTAAAATGGCTGGTCTGGGGGTCAGGCTTGGCCCGCCACTCCCTGTTGGAACTTTGCTATCTTGATCTCCCCACCTCCCAGATTTTAAACCTCTACTTCACTTTCTCTGTCCCAGTTTTTTTAAACAATTTCTTTTTATTAAAGTAAACAGTGCCAGAGGAAATATAAGCTTTAGGCCTCAAACAGTATTATGAATTTAACACATCTATGAAAGATATCATAGTTCTGGCTAGGTATGAGGGAAGGGCAGGGGGGAACGGAGGTGGTGAGGGGGCAGGGGGGTAGTAAGGGGTAGAGAGAGGGAAGTCGGGGAAGGGAAGGTAGAAACAAGGTGGGGAACCATACAGCAAGATATTTTCTTGTTATTGAAGGAAAAATGTTGGGCAGGTCATTGAGTCTGATTTAAAGCGGTGTCTAAGGTATTTTTGTTACCCTGAAACTGAATCCAAGGGGTCCAAAGGGCCGTGAAGTCGTCTCTAGTACCAGACTCCCAGGCCAAGATTTCTTCAAAGCGAAAGATTTGCAAAACCCTTTCTAGCCATTGGGGGATTTGCGGGGTCTCTTTCTCTCTCCAAAATAGTGGGATCATCAGTTTGGCTGCCGTCAGGAGGGTTGTCGGTAAGCTTTTGTTGGAGGGTTTGAAGTGGCTTGTGGGTAGCCAGATCAGTATCTTCTCTGGTCTAAAGGAGTATGAGGTGTGGCAGATTTTGTTAATGAGATTTGTGACTGACAGCCAAAAGGGTTTAATTTTTGAGCACTGCCACCAAATATGTAGGGCTGTGCCTTTTTCTTCCTCACATCTCCAGCAGACGTCTGGTTATGTCAGGTTCATTTTGGAGGTTGTAACTGGGGTACTTTACCATCTGGTCAGAATCTTATAGGAGTTTCTTGAATGCGCACGCATCTTGAAAACCCGTGTGAGTTTTTCAGGACTTTGAGGGTTTCCTCTCTGCTGAGGGTGAGTCCTAATTCTCTTTCCCACTCCCTCAGAAACCAAGGCCTTTCCGAAGCGATCTGCAGAAGAAGGCCTTTGTATAGTTGGGTGACCAGTTTCTTCGGGCGAGAGGGTAGGGAGATGTATGTCTCAAACCAGAGAGGGTCCCTCAGGTTGTCAAGATAAGTTGACTGAAACTGCTTCAATGAATGGTATAGGCTAGCTCTGTTCAAGATGTTAAGGGAGATGTGTGGGAAACAGCTATCCAATTGCGTTGGGTTTGTCAGTTTGGGACCCTTGAGGATGTCGTATATTGTAGTAGCCTGGAGCTTGTCCCAGATTCCCTCAATTCTGAGTGGTTTGTTGGCTAAGATGGAAGGTATTAGTGAGGCCGGGGTCATGGGGGGGAGGTACCTTTCTCTTGCTGCCCCTAGATGAGTTGATCTAAGTATTTTGATTGTGCATTTCGTAATAGGGCTAAAATACGTTTGTTTGCCCAGAGGGAGTCCATTAACCCAGAGCAGGGCCTGGTTGTCTTTGCCTAGCATTGATCTTTCCATGCAGAGTGTGGGTGAGGATATTTTATTGTCTATTAAGGAGATCCATCTGGCGATATGAATCGCCTTATGATGGAGCTGAAGATTTGGGAGGCCAGTGCCTCCTTGAGGGCGTCTTTGACTTAGGAAGGAGAATGCTAATCACAGTTTGTGTCCATCCCAAATGTAGTCTCTGAACAGTTTGCGCATTTGTGAGAAAAATATGGTAGGGACCTCAATTGGGACCAAGTGTAGGATGTAAATGATGGGTGGAAGTATATATGTGGAGATGAGATTTTTTCTACCCAGCCATGAAATAAGTGGTAGTTTGAATTGTGTGAGCTGGTTCTTCACTCTTTTAATCAGCGGAGCAAAATTGGTGTCGTATGGTTGTGTGGGATTTGCGGTTAATGTAATGCCTAGGTATTTGATGTTTGAGGGAGGCCATTTAAAGGCATATTGTTTTTTCAGACTGTTGATTGTACAAGGTGAGGCGGTTATATTTAGTATTTCCAACTTGTCATAATTAATTTTGAAGTAATTTTGACAGTCTGCCGAAGAGGTCGAACGTCCCCATGAGTGCCAGCAAGGCCATTTTTGGGTTAGTGGCCAGCACCAGGAGGTCGTCAGCAAAGGCTGCGGTGGTGTGTATGGTGTCCCCTATTTGAAGGTCCTCAATATCTGGGTTTTGTCTGATTTCTTGGAGTAACGTCTCCATTACTAGAATAAAGAGGGTAGGTGATAACGGGCAGCCTTGCCTGGTGCCGTTTCTAATGGGGAAGGTTCTAGATAGCGTGCCGTTGACCTGAATTCTGGCTGACGGGTCTGAGTAAAGGGAGAAAATGGCCTTAATAAAGGGTGATGGGAATCCGAACTTTGTCAGAGTGTTATCTATGTAATTCCAGTTGACCCTGTCGAAGGCCTTTTCGGCGTCAGTGGAGATCAGAACCAGCGGAAGTTTATTACGTATTGCGTAGTGAATAGCACAAATTGCTCGGGTCGTATTAAATTTCCCCTCTCTGCCTGGCACAAAGCCCACTTGGTCTGAGCTTATCAATTTAGTGAGGAGGGGGCTATTCTTTGGGCGAGAAGTTTCGTCCATAATTTAATGTCCGAGTTCAGTAATGAAATGGGACGGTAGTTACCACAAAAATCTGGGTCTTTACCCTCTTTAGGGATAAGCGATATGTGGGCCTCTTGGGATTGTTTAGGTAGTGCTGAGCCAGAGAGGAGGGAGTTGCAGAGTTTAGTTAAGTGTGGGATAAGTATGTTAGCAAATTTTTTGTAATAAAGAATGGGGAGTCCGTCAGGGCCCGGGATTTTCCCGTTCGGGATGGAGGCTAAGACTTCGGCCACCTCGCCCTCCGTGACCGGGCACATGAGCGAAGAAGCGTCCTCTTCGGTTAGTCCCGGGAGTCTTAAGGTATTTAAGAAATTAAATGTGGCATCTTGTTGTACCCCGGTATCTCTTTCCAGGTTGTATAGGGTAGTGTAATATTTTTCAAATTCTACTGCCACCTCTTCCGTGGACGTTACTGTTGCTCCCGTTGGGGTCTTAATCTGGGAGATAAAGGATTTCTCTTTGTTTTTGAATGAGTCTCGTCATTGTTTTTGATCCTCTATCTCCGTGTATATAAATCTTATATTTAGAGGTGAACAGAGTCTTTGCTGATTTAATGTTTAGGGCATTTTTAAGTTTATCTCTCAGGCCTTTAAGTTCTTTTAATGTGTCGTTATTGGGGTTGTCTTTATGTTGCGTCGCCTTGTTTGAGATCTGGGCGAGTAAGGCTTTAATCTCCTCCTCTCTCTGACGTTTAGCTCTGGTAGCTAAGGATATCAGTTCTCCTCTAATGTAGGCCTTGTGTTCCTCCCAAATAATGGGGACAGGTACTTCTTGGGAATCGTTAATCAGGAAGAATTCCTCCAATTTCTCTGAAACGCTTAAGTAGTTGTCCCTCCCATTTATCAGCGTACAATTGAGGCGCCAGTTCCATTCCCTCCTTGGCAGGCTGTCCACAATCAGAGGGAGGAAGATGGGGGCATGATCTGAAATAGTGATTGGGCCAATGTCGGCCGAGGTGACTGAGTGCAAGTATTTGCCTGATATTTGCAAATAATCAATTCTATGATAGGTTGCGTGTATGTGGGAGAAATAAGTGTATTCTCTGAGCCCGGGGTTCCTCAGTCTCCAAGCATCTTGCAGATTCAAGTCTGATAGAAGGCTTTTCAATCTGCGGGTCTGCTTCCGAGCAGTCGGGGCGGAACCCGAGGTGGTATCTATTGTTTGGTCTAGTACTAGATTGAAGTCGCCTCCGACTACCTTCAAACCCTTGGCAAATTCTCCGAATGTAGTCAAGATCCGAATTAACCAATGGGTTTGGTTTTTATTTGGGGCATGCAGATTGGCAAAGGAGACCAGTCTGTGTGCCACCGTGCCTTTCAAGAATAGGTATCTACCACCCGTGTCTGATTCCGACTGAGTTAGTATGAACAGGACATTTTTGCTTATTGCGACAGAGACCCCCTTCGAGGCTGAGGAATGTGTGCTGTGAAACCATTGATTGTAGTTGTAAGTTGGGAGGTTGGGGATGCGGTTGTGGCGGAAGTGGGTTTCTTGAAGAAACATCACTTCCGGATTATGTTTTTTAACGAGAGCAAAGGTCTGTGACCTTTTCTGGGAGTTATTCCAGCCTCTGACATTGAATGAGATGATTTTAATCTCCGCCATGGATCAGTCTCAGGGTGTCTATTTTCAGTAGTGGATCTGCCCTTTCCTTGCCACATAAATTGTGAGCCATCTTGCTGTTCCAACGAGTATTAATAACAAGCTCCACATAAAGTGGAGAAAAGAGCAAACGTGTTAGACACGAGGTGGAGGGAGGGTTATTCCCGAAGGGGCCCTGAACCTGTTCCTCACTCAGGGTCAGGGTTGGGGAAAAATACCCATGGCTTCTCCTAGCCCTTTGCGAACTTGGGGGGTGGGTGGACGCACACCTTATAGGTTAGGTGCAACCCCCGATAACCACATAAAATAAATTTATCTTAAGTGTTGTCTAAACATTAACATAATAAAACTGACATATCTGTAAAGAAAAGATATGAACGATACAGACTAGACGTAAGTCACCGCACAATAGGAGGAGGATTTAAAGTATACATTAGCGATGCATTAGATGACCTAAGTGGATCTGGGCCACGCAACAAGCATGCGGAGTACCGGCAAGGCCGGGGTGTGGTTTTGGAGGTGAAGGTGGGGAGGGGGGTAAGTCCCAGTCTCCCCAACCCCTACTTAAATGCTTCCTAATTTAAATCACTGCCTCCTGCTCCCACTACCTGACCAGATCGTCATACCAGGACAGCGAAGTAAATGGTGAGATCCTCCGTCTCTCAGTCCTCTCCGATCCCCTCCATGGAGTCGTCTGTTGATCTTGTAAATCTGGAGGGGAGGGGAAAATGGGGAGGGGAGAGAAAGGGAAAGAGAGTTCCCCAAATCATCTACAGATAAGAGAGGGAGGGAGGGGCCCATTCTCAGGTCTCAGCTTGCTGTTTCTTTTTATGCCTCAGGGTTCTTGGGGCCCTGTTGATCGACCAGTTCTCGGGTATCTTCAGTTGGGGCAAGTGGGTTTTAGGTTGGAACGGCAGCCACGATGGAATGTCAATTGGGGATATCCCAAGTTTCTCTTGCGCCTTCTCGAGGTCGTTCGGCGATCTGATGGTTATCTGTTGACCATCTTTGAAGGTAGCAAGGCCAAACGGGAAAAGCCATCTCACCGGAAGTTTTTTGGTAAGTAATGCTTCCGTCACGGGTTTCAGTAAGTGTCTTTTGACCAATGTACTGGGGGCAATGTCCTGGAATAGGAGAATTTTGCTTTCTTCAAAGAAAATCTTGTTTGCTTCTCTGGCTTTTTGCAAAATCGCTGAGGTGTCTAAATAACTCAGGAGGCCACATATGACATCTCTCGGGGGCTCAGATGACAAAGGTTTAGGTCTCAAGGCTCTATGTATCTGTTCAATCACGATTTTATCAGCTCTATCTTTTTCGAGCAGGGTTTGGAATATTTGAGAGGCAGTTGAGCTTAGTGTCTCCGTAGTTATGGATTCTGGTAGGCCTCTGAAGCGAATGTTTTTTCTACGGCTTCTGTTCTCTTGGTCTTCAATTAGGAGCATTGCATGGTTTAATTGATCTTGTTGCTCTGTTAGAGTGGCTTGGAGGGCTAGGTTATGTTGTATCAGTTCTTGTTGTATATTCTCCAAGTCCTCGACTCTGTGGCCGATTTGTTTGACTTTAGATTTTATGTCCGCCAGCTCTTTCATTACCGGGGAGATTGCCTGGGTCAGAATTTTTTAAAGGAAAGAACGTGAGATCGGATCCCTGTCCGGGTCGTCATTGTGGTCTGAAGTAATAGAGGCACTTTCTATATCGGTTTAGAAAATTTCAGTTTATTCTATTTCAGTTTAGAAAATTCGCTGATTGGAACTTGCTCCACTGGGGTGATTCTGAGGAGAGTCGGGTTAGATGCATGGTGTGTGAAAAAATGTTTAGAGACGCTATGTTTCAGGAAACTATTTTTTATATTGGATCTATGCTGGTTTAGACGGTTGCGTAAAGCATTGACCGTGCGTCCAATATATCGTAGTTTACACGGACACTTAATTAGGTACATTACATAGTTTGTTCCACAGTTTAAAAATTGGCCAATTTGGAATGGAGGGGTATCTGTCTCTGTGCTGCCGGGGAGCTGTGTTTTTTTTTTAAGGAATTTGTCCATTTCAGCTTGATTTTTACTGGCCCTGGGTGTGTCTGCATGTTCCTTGTTTTTGTCTTTCCCAATTTTCACCATTGTGTGGATTCAGGTATAAATACTTCCCTGAACACTGTTAACTCAAGATTATTCGTCTGCACGGTGTCTCGTCCAGATCCTCTGTGGATAACTACATGGGTCTCCTTTCACATGGTAGAGAGTTAAATACCCATTTTGGGCGTTTTGCGCTGCGGCTCCTCAGTGGTTAGGCTTAGTCAACTTTTGTAGGTATATCCGGTGTTTCTATATCCCGGGGGCGCACCTTTAAAGTGGTTGTTTCTGTTTGTCCGCCACTCTGGACTCCGCAATGCCAGCAAGATCTCCCAATTTTCTGGAGGGGAAAAGGGACCGGAGGGAAGAAACCACCCGTGGGGCAATGAGTCAGGCCGGTTGGGGGAGGGTAGCAAGCGACGGCGCCCGCTTAATGCCCGTATGCAGAGCTGAGGGCTGCTTTGTGTGACTGCTCTCAGGCGTTATGCCACAGGCTGCCAACAGGCCCCTTTGCTCGCCAGTTTGTTGCTGGCTTCAGTGTCTCCACTAGCTGATGTCCCCTCTGGCTGACCCAGGCCAGGAGTGTCCAGACCTTCCGAGGTGGCAATAATCAGAAGGGCTCTGGCCTCTCTCACTCCCCGCCATCCGTGGGACCAGGCTGTAGCTACTGAAGGCAATTGAGGTAGGGAGGGGGTGGGGGTAGGGGCTGCAATGCCTGCACTGAGCTCACCCGTTCCTCCGCTTCTCGGCCGCCCCTGAGGGGAAGGGGGGGCGATGATGGTAGCGGCACCCCCTCTGTCCCCGCTAGTAGGTCCGGCTGTGTGTCCACCTCTGGCGTTCCGCTGGGAGCTTCTGCAGGCCGCGCCAGCTGGCGGAGGCCAGAAATCTAGGCCGGGGATGTGGCCGCCGGAGTAGGCCCCGATTTGCGGTTCTCTCCGATCCGGTCTGGAGCAGTGTCCTCTCGCTCCTCTCAGAACGAGGGATGCAGCGGTGTAAAAATCCTGTTTCCCGTGTGCACAGGGGCGGCAAAAAAAACGGTTTCTGCTGCTTCTTTGAGGAGCCCAGCAGGCAGCGTCCTTCTTCCTGCTCGGCTAGCTCCGCCCCCTCTCTGTCCCAGTTGTTAACACACATCAACCTTCGCCAGTAAAAACCAGGAAGCGAGCTATAAATTGTCTTTCGCGTTGGTACTGTGTACCGTCTAAGCCACATAAAATATATCCTTCTGCAATGTGTTGGCGTAAGGTGGAGGGCATTCTTTCACATACATTGTGGGCTTACCAACCTGTGAGGGGCTTTTGGAATGCTGTTCATACGACCACTTGCAAAATTTTCCATCTACATATCCCAGTCTCCAACCATGTTCCTCTTGCATCTTTCTGACTTTCCGTTCTACCAGAAGTCAGTCAAGTATTTTATTATGTGGCCAGGTCTCTGGAAATTCACCTCGCCACCCTCTTTAACCTCTTTAACCCATTCGTTCCCCCTCCCACCTCCCACCTCCCCCCTTAAAAAATCGTAACTCCTTTTATCCATCGACGTAGCTGAATAAGGGCTTGTCTTTTGTGGGACAAGTTGTATTTTTCAATGGTACTATTTAATGTACCATATAATGTACTTAAAAACTTTTAAAATCTTCTAAGTGGAGTAAACATTCTGCCATCTTTCGGTGTATCCTGTTTTCTACGGTGCACAAACTGCAACAAAAATGACATAACTTTATTCTATGGATCAGCACGATTACTACGATACCAAACTTGTATATTTGTATTAAATATTTTTTTCAAAGACTTTTTTTAAAAAAATTTCTGCCGCCATCTTGTGCGCACAATAACTTTTTTTATTTTTCCGTTGACATAGTTGTGCGAGGGCCCATTTTTTTGCGGGATGTCCTGTAGTTTGTTGGTACCATTTTTGAATACTTATGACTTTTTGATTTCCTTTTTTTGCAATTTTTTTCTTGCAGACAGGGTGACTAAAAGCGCATTTCTGGTATTCTTCCTCTATTTTTTGTTCTGACGACGTTCATCGTGCGGGGTAAATGTGTTACTTTGCGACCGTAAAAGTATGATCTATCAGTGATGCTAAATATTAGAGATGAGCGAACGTACTCGTCCGAGCTTGATGCTCGGGTGAATATTAGGGTGTTCGGGATGCTCGTTACTCGTAACGAGCACCACGCGATGTTCGGGTTACTTTCACTTTCATCTCTGAGACGTTAGCGCGCTTTTCTGGCCAATTGAAAGACAGGGAAGGCATTACAACTTCCCCCTGTGATGTTCCAGCCCTATACCACCCCCCTGCTGTGAGTGGCTGGGGAGATCAGATGTCACCCGAGTATAAAAGTCGGCCCCTCCCGCGGCTCGCCTCAGATGCGTTGTGAGTCACTTGTGACAGAGATCAGGGACAGTGCTATAGTGTTGGAGCTGCTGTAGGGAGAGCGTTAGGAGTTAGTGTAGGCTTCAAGAACCCCAACGGTCCTTCTTAGGGCCACATCTAACAGTGTGCAGTAGTGTGGAGGCTGCTGTTAGCAGTGTTGCACATTTTTTTTTTCCAAATCGGCCGTGCAGAGCATTGCGCCCTGCAGTAATACTACAGGGACAGAAGTGGTGGTTAGGCAGGGAGAGTGTTAGGAGTTAGTGTAGGCTTCAAGAACCCCAACGGTCCTTCTTAGGGCCACATCTAACCGTGTGCAGTACTGTGGAGGCTGCTGTTAGCAGTGTTGCACATTTTTTTTTTTTTCCAAATCGGCCGTGCAGAGCATTGCGCCCTGCAGTAATACTCCAGGGACAGAATTGTGTAGGCAGGGCCAGAAGACATATTTTATTGATTGAATATAGTCAGTGGGCCTTTCCTTTAAAAAAAAAGGGCAAAAATTCTATTTGGCCTGCAGGCTTGCGCCAATTTATTTCCTGGCTGGGAAATCACCGCTCTGCTGCAGTTAATAACACTGCAACACTGCAGTTCTGTGACACACAGCAGGGCCACACAACACATTTATTATTGATTGAATATAGTCAGTGGGCCTTTCCTTTTTAAAAAAAAGGGCAAAAATTCTATTTGGCCTGCCTCTGACAGTCCTCAGCGTTCTGGGTACGTGTGTGCTGGGTGGAGAACGTTAAAAAAATCATACGCAGCCAGCTAAGTTTAACAGCAGGCTTGCGCCAATTTATTTCCTGGCTGGGAAATCACCGCTCTGCTGCAGTTAATAACACTGCAACACTGCAGTTCTGTGACACACAGCAGGGCCACAACACATATATTATTGATTGAATATAGTCAGTGGGCCTTTCCTTTAAAAAAAAAGGGCAAAAATTCTATTTGGCCTGCAGGCTTGCGCCAATTTATTTGCTGGCTGGGAAATCAAATCACTGGTAATACAGCATGCTGAGGGGTAGGGGTAGGCCTAGAGGACGTGGACGCGGCCGAGGACGCGTAGGCCCAAGTGAGGGTGTGGGCACAGGCCGAGCTCCTGATCCAGGTGTATCGCAGCCGACTGCTGCGCGATTAGGAGAGAGGCACGTTTCTGGCGTCCCCACATTCATCGCACAATTAATGGGTCCACGCGGGAGACCTTTATTAGAAAATGAGCAGTGTGAGCAGGTCCTGTCGTGGATGGCAGAAAGTGCTTCGAGCAACCTATCGTCCACCCACAGTTCTGCGCCGTCCAGTGCTGCAAATCCGAATCCTCTGGCTGCTGCTCCTCCTTCCTCCCAGCCTCCTCACTCCACTACAATGACACATGCTCAGGAGCGAGAAGACTCCCAGGAACTGTTCTCGGGCCCCTGCTCAGATTGGGCAGCAGTGGTTCCTCTCCCACCAGAGGAGTTTATCGTCACTGATGCCCAACCATTGGAAAGTTCCCGGGGTCCGGGGGATGAGGCTGGGGACTTCCGGCAACTGTCTAAAGACCTTTCAGTGGGTGAGGAGGACGATGACGATGAGACACAGTTGTCTATCGGTGAGGTAGTAGTAAGGGCAGTAAGTCCGAGGGAGGAGCGCACAGAGGATTCGGAGGAAGAGCAGCAGGACGATGAGGTGACTGACCCCACCTGGTTTGCAACGCCTACTCAGGACAGGTCTTCAGAGGGGGAGGCAAGGGCAGCGGCAGGGCAGGTTGCAAGAGGCAGCGCGGTGTCCAGGGGTAGAGGCAGGGCCAGACCGAATAATCCACCAACTGTTTCCCAAAGCGCACCCTCGCGCCATGCCACCCTGCAGAGGCCGAGGTGCTCTAAGGTCTAGCAGTTTTTCACAGAGACGCCTGACGACCGACGAACAGTGGTGTGCAACCTTTGTCGCGCCAAGATCAGTTGGGGAGCCACCACCAACAGCCTCACCACCACCAGCATGCGCAGACATATGATGGCCAAGCACCCCACAAGGTGGGACGAAGGCCGTTCACCGCCTCCGGTTTGCACCGCTGCCTCTCCCCCAACCTGCCACTGAGATCCAACCCCCCTCTGAGGACACAGGCACTACCGTCTCCTGGCCTGCACCCACACCCTCACCTCCGCTGTCCTCGGCCCCATCCAGCAATGTCTCGCACCGCACCGTCCAGCCGTCGCTAGCGCAAGTGTTTGAGCGCAAGCGCAAGTACGCCGCCACGCACCCGCACGCTCAAGCGTTAACCGTCCACATAGCCAAATTTATCAGCCTTGAGATGCTGCCATATAGGGTTGTGGAAACGGAGTCCTTTAAAAGTATGATGGCGGCGGCGGCCCCGCGCTACTCAGTTCCCAGTCGCCACTACTTTTCCCGATGTGCCATCCCAGCCCTGCGCGACCACGTCTCCCGCAACATTGTACGCGCCCTCACCAACGCGGTTACTGCCAAGGTCCACTTAACAACGGACACGTGGACAAGCACAGGCGGGCAGGGCCACTATATTTCCCTGATGGCACATTGGGTGAATTTAGTGGAGGCTGGGACAGAGTCAGAGCCTGGGACCGCTCACGTCCTACCCACCCCCAGAATTGCGGGCCCCAGCTTGGTGGCGGTATCTTCGGCGGTGTATGCTTCCTCCACTAAACGACACTCCTCCTCCTCCTCCGCAACCTCTGTCTCGCAATCTCGATGTGTCAGCAGCAGCAGGACGTCGCCAGCAGTCGGTGTCGCGCGGCGTGGCAGCACAGCGGTGGGCAAGCGTCAGCAGGCCGTGCTGAAACTACTCAGCTTAGGAGAGAAGAGGCACACGGCCCACGAACTGCTGCGGGGTCTAACAGAGCAGACCGACCGTTGGCTTGCGCCGCTGAGCCTCCAACCGGGCATGGTCGTGTGTGACAACGGGCGTAACCTGGTGGCGGCTCTGCAGCTCGGCAGCCTCACGCACGTGCCATGCCTGGTCCACGTCTTTAATTTGGTGGTTCAGCGCTTTCTGAAAAGCTACCCTCGCTTGTCTGACCGGCTCTGCGCAAATTTCCGCAAGTCCCACATGGACACTGCCACCCTACGCACCCTGCAACATCGGTTTAATCTGCCAGTGCACCGACTGCTGTGCGACGTGCCCACACGGTGGAACTCTACGCTCCACATGTTGGCCAGGGTCTATGAGCAGCGTAGAGCTATAGTGGAATACCAACTCCAACATGGGCGGCGCAGTGGGAGTCAGCCTCCTCAATTATTTTCAGAAGAGTGGGCCTGGTTGGCAGACATCTGCCAGGTCCTTGGAAACTTTGAGGAGTCTACCCAGGTGGTGAGCGGGGATGCTGCAATCATTAGCGTCACCATTCCTCTGCTATGCCTCTTGAGAAGTTCCCTGCAAAGCATAAAGGCAGATGCTTTGCGCTCGGAAACGGAGGCGGGGGAAGACAGTATGTCGCTGGATAGTCAGAGCACCCTCATGTCTATATCTCAGCGCGTTGAGGATGAGGAGGAGCATGAGGAGGATGAGGAGGAGGGGGAAGAGACAGCTTGGCCCACTGCTGACGGTACCCATGCTGCTTGCCTGTCATCCTTTCAGCATGTATGGCCTGACGAGGAGGAGGAGGAGGAGGAGGATCCTGAAAGTGATCTTCCTAGTGAGGACAGCCATGTGTTGCGTACAGGTACCCTGGCACACATGGCTGACTTCATGTTAGGATGCCTTTCTCGTGACCCTCGCGTTGCACGTATTCTGGCCACTACGGATTACTGGGTGTACACACTGCTCGACCCACGGTATAAGGAGAACCTTTCCACTCTCATTCCCGAAGAGGAAAGGGGTTCGAGAGTGTTGCTATACCACAGGACCCTGGGGGACAAGCTGATGGTAAAATTCCCATCCGACAGCGCTAGTGGCAGAAGGCGCAGTTCCGAGGGCCAGGTAGCAGGGGAGGTGCGGAGATCAAGCAGCATGTACAGCACAGGCAGTGCAACACTCTTTAAGGCCCTGGACAGCTTTATGGCTCCCCAGCAAGACTGTGTCACCGCTCCCCAGTCAAGGCTGAGTCGGCGGGAGCACTGTAAAACAATGGTGAGGGAGTACGTAGCCGATCGCACGACCGTCCTCCGTGACGCCTCTGCCCCCTACAACTACTGGGTGTCGAAGCTGGACACGTGGCCTGACCTCGCGCTGTATGCCCTGGAGGTGCTTGCTTGTCCTGCGGCTAGCGTCTTGTCAGAGAGGGTGTTTAGTGCGGCTGGGGGAATCATCACAGATAAGCGTACCCGCCTATCAACCGACAGTGCCGACAGGCTTACACTCATCAAGATGAACAAAGCCTGGATTTCCCCAGACTTCTCTTCTCCACCAGCGGACAACAGCGATACCTAAGCAATACGTAGGCTGCACCCGCGGATGGAAGCATCGTTCTCAATCACCATCCAAAACGGGGACATTTCTGCTTCATCAATCTGTGTATAATATTCCTCCTCCTCCTCCTGCTCCTCCTCCTGAAACCTCACGTAATCACGCCGAACGGGCAATTTTTCTTAGGGCCACAAGGCTCACTCATATAATTTTTCTAAACCATTTTTATACGTTTCAATGCTCTTAAAAGCGTTGAAACTTTAACTTGAACCAATTTTTCGTTAAACTGGGCTGCCTCCAGGCCTAGTTTTACCACTTAAGCCACATTAACCAAAGCGATTAATGGGTTTCACCTGCCATCTTGGTTGGGCATGGGCAATTTTTTCTGAGGTACATTAGTACTGTTGGTACACCAATTTTTTTGGGCCCTCGCCTACAGTGTAATCATAGTAATTTCTATGTTCTTCACCTGCACTCATGGTACAGAAAGGTGTGTGGGGTTGGCCTACACTTTAGCTACATAAATGTAACTGGGGCCTTGTCTATACTGCAGCTACTGAAATGTGAAAGAGACTGTTATCTCCCTAAACTGCTGCAATGGGAATGTTACTGGGGCCTGTCTTGAGTGCTACTATTACTGAAATGGAACTAAGACTGCGCTCCCCCTATACTGCTTCTAGTGATATGTTAGTGGGGCCTGTCCCTAATGCTACCGCTGAAATGTTAATAATTCTGGGCTCTGCCTATACCGCTGCTAATGGTATGTCAATGGGGTGTGGAAACAGAGGCTTCACAAAGACATGATGGCGGCGAGGCCATTTCCCACCAACGCTGTTACTGTTAAGGTGCATATAACCAAGGACACGTGGAGAGGACACATAGTGCCTCCAAAACATCCCCCTCCTCCTCCAACAATGAAAACATTCTTGGCAAATACCTTTGCATTGGTCCGTCTGGTGGCAGTCCAAGAATTTCACCTTTAACGACACAACAAGAGAGCACCACCACCATCCCCCCGCCACGGCCCACTTAATCCTGGCCACATTCCGAAAACCAACTACATAAAACCGCGCTACTAGGTCCGCAGTCACCACCACATTACCACCAACGAGGTTACTGTTAAGGTACATATTACCAGTCAGACTGGGGCATGCAGTGTGGGCCGAAGCCCACCTGTATTGTATCTGACGTTAGCTCTGCTGAGTAGGGCACTGCAATGGGATATATTTATGTACCGCCGGTGGGTTCCAGGGAGCCACCCATGCTGTGGGTCCACACGAAGTTGTAACTGCATCTGTCCACTTGTAAAGAACCCCAGTCTGACTGGGGCATGCAGTGTGGGCCGAAGCCCACCTGTATTAACCACGACATTACCTCAGCTGTGATGGGCAATGCAATGGGATTTATTTATGTACCGCCGGTGGCTTCCTGGCACCCACCCATGCTGTGGGTCCACAGGGAGTTTAACCTACATCTGTCCACTTGTAAAGAACCCCAGTCTGACTGGAGCATGCAGTGTGGGCCGAAGCCCACCTGCATTAACCACGACATTACCTCAGCTGTGATGGGCAATGCAATGGGATTTTTTTATGTACCACCGGTGGGTTCCAGGGAGCCACCCATGCTGTAGGTGCACACGGAGTTTAACCTACATCTGTCCACTTGTAAAGAACCCCAGTCTGATTGGGGCATGCAGTGTGGGCCGAAGCCCACCTGTATTAAGCACGACATTACCTCAGCTGTGATGGGCAATGCAATGGGATTTATTTATGTACCGCCGGTGGCTTCCTGGCATCCACCCATGCTGTGGGTCCACAGGGAGTTGTTACTACATCTGTCCACTTGTAAAGAACCCCAGTCTGACTGGGGCATGCAGTGTGGGCCGAAGCCCACCTGCATTAACCACGACATTACCTCAGCTGTGATGGGCAATGCAATGGGATTTTTTTATGTACCACCGGTGGGTTCCAGGGAGCCACCCATGCTGTAGGTGCACACGGAGTTTAACCTACATCTGTCCACTTGTAAAGAACCCCAGTCAGACTGGGGCATGCAGTGTGGGCCGAAGCCCACCTGCATTAACCACGACATTACCTCAGCTGTGATGGGCAATGCAATGGGATATTTTTATGTACCGCCGGTGGGTTCCAGGGAGCCACCCA
The DNA here is from genome assembly GCF_035609145.1 of Eleutherodactylus coqui. Classification (NCBI taxonomy): domain Eukaryota; kingdom Metazoa; phylum Chordata; class Amphibia; order Anura; family Eleutherodactylidae; genus Eleutherodactylus; species Eleutherodactylus coqui. The sequence goes on from NC_089844.1 coordinate 162,622,852, forward strand.
TGCTGTGGGTGCACACGGAATTCCCATTGCGGAGTTGTACCTGCCTGTGACTATTTATAAAAAACCGCGGTCTGACTGGGCCATGCAGACACCTTGACAGAATGAATAGTGTGTGGCACATAGGTTCCCCATTGATATGCCCACGTGTGCAGCTCCAGATGGAGGTGGCACAGGATTGGATTTCTCATTGCTTTTGTACAGCATTGTGGACTATCGGCCCACCCCTTTTATGGGGGGGTCGTTGCCTAGCCATGCCAACCCTCTGCAGTGTGTGCCTGCTTTTCCTCTGGCAGACGCACTTATAAATAGACATGAGGGTGGCGTGGCATGAGGACAGCTGAAGGCTGGGCAGGGACAATTTGGTGTACGCTGTGGACACTGTCGTGCGGGGGGGGGGGGGGGGGTTGGGCAGCATGTAACCCAGGAGAAGTGGCAGCGGAGTGTCATGCAGGCAGTGATTGTGCTTTGTTGGAGGTAGTGTGGTGCTTAGCTAAGGTATGCCATGCTAATGAGGGCTTTTCAGAAGTAAAAGTTGTTGGGAGGGGGGGGCCCCACTCTTGCCGGTATTGTGGCTTAATAGTGGGACCTGTGAACTTGAGATGCAGCCCAACATGTAGCCCCTCGCCTGCCCTATCCGTTGCTGTGTCGTTCCCATCACTTTCTTGAATTACCCAGATTTTCACACATGAAAACCTTAGCGAGCATCGGCGAAATACAAAAATGCTCGGGTCGCCCATTGACTTCAATGGGGTTCGTTACTCGAAACGAACCCTCGAGCATCGCGAAAAATTTGTCTTGAGTAACGAGCACCTGAGCATTTTGGTGCTCGCTCATCTCTACTAAATATTTGTATGTTTGTTTAAATTCTTTTATTGTAAATATGGCAAAAGGGCCTTTATTTGTGGACTTTCTTTTTTAACCATTAGTAAAACTTTATTCTTATTTCATCGTTTGGGGGATTTAAATGCCGCTGCTAACAGAATTGACAGCGGCATTTAAATGGTTATTGGCTCTGAACAGCCACGCAGCTGAGCTGTTGCCGCTGAGTGTCGGCTCTAATAGCCGATGCCCGCACTTTATGAATACATACCTTGACCCCCCGCAGGACGTAAATATACGTAATATAGCGGGAAGGGGCTAACATCCTTGATACATAAGGTTAAAGCTATCAAGTAGATAGTTAACTGCTTCATTGCATGGCAGATCTGATTCCAGGTCTACGGCTTAGGCAGCCTCATGGATTAGCTTCCAATGCTTGCAGGAGTTTAGAGCCAATGTTCTGGCTAGGTGCTTCCTTATTTTCCCAACTTTTGACAGGAGTGGTTCCTGCCCAGGCCACTAGCTACCCCTTAACACACTCTGTGTCTCTGTCTCTTCCCCCCTTTCCCTTTATCCATCCTTCCTTGTTTCCTTAAAGGGCTCAGTTATATTAGTTGTGACTTATAGTTTTACTTTGTTGTGAAAAATTAGGTCTTTTTTTCCTTTTTGTTCTGGTTCTAGTTTTGAACCTCTTCAGCTTTAATTCTTGTTAGTATCCGATTAGAGATGAGCGAACCTACTCGTTTCGAGTAATTACTCGATCGAGCACCGCGATTTTCGAGTACTTCAGTACTCGGGTGAAAAGATTCGGGGGGCGCCGGGGGGTGGCGTGGCGGAGCGGGGGGTAGTAGCGGGGTACAGGGGGGAGCCCTCTCTCTCTCCCTCTCCCCCCCACTCCCCGCTGCAACCACCCACTCACCCACGGCGCCCCCCGAATCTTTTCACCCGAGTACAGAAATACTCGAAAATCGCGGTGCTCGGGTGAAAAAGGGGCGTGGCCGAGTAGGTTCGCTCATCTCTATATCCGATTTAAAACTTTTTACAATTCAAAATCTCTCGTGGCAATTTTGATTTACCTTTTACTAGGTTTTAGAGATGAGCGAGCATACTCGTCCGAGCTTGATGCTCGTTCGAGTATTAGGGTGCTCGAGATGCTCGTTACTCGAGACGAGCACCACGCGGTACTCGTCTCGATTAAACGAGCACTGACCATTGAATTCAATGGAGCCGGCAATACAGCCGGCTCTATTGAAAGCAATGGGCTGCCAGCGATTGCGGGATGAATTGTCGGGAAGAGCTTAAATATATAAGCCCTTCCCTGCAATTCATCTAGAAATGTGTAAAAATAAAAAATATATATATACTCACCTGGTCCCGGCAGAACGATGTTAGCCCATTGAATTCAATGGAGCCGGCAATACAGCCGACTCCATTGAAAGCAATGGGCTGCCGGCGATTGCGGGATGAATTGTCGGGAAGGGGTTAAATATATAAGTCCTTCCCTGCAATTCATCTAGAAATGTGTAAAAATAAAAAATATATATATACTCACCTGGTCCCGGCAGAACGATGTTAGCCCATTGAATTCAATGGAGCCAGCAATAAAGCCGACTCCATTGAAAGCAATGGGCTGCCGACGATCGCGGGATGAATTGTCGGGAAGGGGTTAAATATATAAGCCCTTCCCTGCAATTCATCAAGAAATGTGTAAAAATAAAAAATATATACATACTCACCTGGTCCCGGCAGACGGAGTTCAGCGCGGCAGGCTGCAGTTCTCCTGAACTGCTCTGAACAGCTGTGAGTAGTATTCAGCAGCCGGGGATTTAAAATCCCCGCCTGCTGAATGAGATGCCTCTGATTGGTCACAGCCTGACCAATCAGAGGCATCCCTCACTCACACCCATTCATGAATTCATGAATGGGTGAGTGAGGGCTGCCTCTGATTGGCTCAGGGGCAGCTCTCATCCCGCGATCGCTGGCAGCCCATTGCTTTCAATGGAGTCGGCTGTATTGCCGGCTCCATTGAATTCAATGGGCTAACATCGTTCTTCTCTGCCACAGCTGTAACAGCTGTGGCAGAGGAGAACGATCTTTACGCTGACAGTGGTGGTGGTGGTGGGGGGGTGTCTCACTCTTGCCGCTATTGTGGCTTAATAGTGGGACCTGGGAACTTGAGATGCAGCCCAAAATGTAGCTCCTCGCCTGCCCTATTCGTTTCTGTGTCATTTCCATCACTTTCTTGTGTTTTGCAGATTTTCACAAATGAAAACCTTAGCGAGCATCGGCGATATACAAAAATGCTCGAGTCACCCATTGACTTCAATGGGGTTCGTTACTCAAAACGAACTCTCGAGCATCACTGAAAGTTCGACTCGAGTAACGAGCACCCGAGTATTTTGGTGCTCGCTCATCTCTACTAGGTTTTAAAGTTCTTTATTTTATACAGTTTTACACTTTTTAGCAAAAGAATAAAACCCTACCAGAATTTTAAAAAAGTTGCTCTGGCCAATTTAAGTCCTCTTGTCCTGGCTCGTACTGGAGTGAGTCACTGTTACTTATCATGTTAGTGTTTTTTATGCAGTTTATGTGAAGTATTTTGTAAAATGCTTTTAACCCCTTCCCGCTCCAGGGCGTAAGTTTACGTTCTGGGAGCGGGGCACTTCCCACAACAGGGCGTAAACTTACGTCCTGGGGATAGCGCGAGATCACATATGATCCCGCGCTATCCCATAGCGGGAGCCGGCTGTCAGTCACAGCCAGCCCCCCGCTGTTAACCCCTTCCCTGCCGCAATCTAAGTAGATTGCGGCAGGGAAAGAGTTCACAGAGGGAGGCCGCTCCCTCTGTGTCTTCGGCTGGCTCTTGCAATGTTATCGCGAGAGCCCGGCCTGTCGCCATGGCAACAGGACGCCAGACACTGGCGTCCTGTGTTGCCAGTGCCTGAGATCTCTGTATAAGCGATAAGGCATGGCAGGGCAGTAGCCAAAAAAAAGTAAAAAGTAAAAAAAAACCCTTTTTAATGCTTTTTCTCAGATTAGCATAAAAAAGGTAAAAAAAAATTAAATCCCCGCATATTTGGTATTGTCACGTCCGTAACGACGCGTACAATACGAAATATGCGGGGGTTTAATACAATACCATGCTTTTGACTGTGCACGAAAAAAAGCGATTAAAAAAATGCTAAAAAACTGAGGCAAAATGCCAATTTTTAGCATTTTGCCTCTCTAAAAACGCAATAAAAGTGATCAAAAAGCCGTATGTACCCCAAAATGGTACCAATAAAAACTACAGCTTGTCTCGCAAAAAATAAGCCCTCATAGAGCTCCGTACATAGAAAGATAAAAAAGTTACAGGACTTTGAATGCAGCGATTTAGAAAAAAATATTCCAAAAAAGGGTTTTTATTGCATAAAAGTGGAAAAACCTAAAAAAAAGTAAGAATTTTGGTATCGTTGTAACAGTACCGACCCGCAGAAAAAAATCCATGGCAGAACTGATGCGTTTTCTCTCCCTGCTATCATAAAAAAAATAAAAGTTTTACAATATAGTCAATGTACCCAAAAATGACGCCGATAAAAACTGCAGTTCACCACACAAAAAACAAGCCCTTACACGGCCGCGTTGATGTAAAAATAAAAAAGTTATGACTTTTGATAAATGGAGAAGAAAATCCGCCAAAAATCGTTGCGTCCTTAAGCCCAAAATAGGTCATGTCATTAAGGGGTTAAAACTGGTGGTACTCTACAGCAAGGTTTGGGCTCCCTTCCAAAACTAATATGATTTGTCATCTGATTAGCACAGAGGGACAGAAAGCCTGTGGGGACAAGATCTCCGCTGTGATACATTATCTTCTTTGTGCGGGCTTTGCTAGAACTGCAGCTGGATAGGAGTCGGTCGCCCATCAGGCAGCAGATTATGTCTTTGATCAGAGGGGGCTTCACAAACTGCCTGTACTGAGGCTGAGACCCTATAACAGTACATGACGTGCAGTCTTCCTGCAGCTCCCATCCTCCTCCTCCTCCTCTGCTGAGAATAGTATACTACATATTGTACATTGCAGATGCAGGTAAAAGTGAAAGTTAGAACGGGGTCCAGGGTTCAGACATTATAGGTGTGGAAACTCCCAAGGACTCTGCAATGGCCGGGCTCAGAGCCGTGTTCCCGCTCGTACTAGGTCTTGTATGTAAGTATAGCATCTACTTTTGTTACATATAGCTGGAAGTGTCAGAAAAGGCTCCACAAACTTACTGCCTCTCATTGAGCAGGCAGGGGAGGAAGGGGGGGGGCAGGTGGCAGCAGTCTGCAGCTTTTGTCTCCAGAGCTGCAGCCCCTACACTGGCATTGTCCTCCCACCTGCATGTAGGGGGTGAAATATCGCTCTTCTTGCAAATATATTTGGCAAATTAGACGAATGACTCGCATTAACTGGTGACAGACGTGCCAGTTGGTGTACAGACACACTTTACCACTAGAGATGAGCGAGCGTACTTGGCCACGCCCCTTTTTCGCCTGAGTACCGCGATTTTCGAGTACTTCCGTACTCGGGCGAAAAGATTCGGGGGGCGCCGTGGGTGAGTGGGGGGTTGCAGCGGGGAGTGGAGGGGAGAGGAAGAGAGAGAGGGCTCCCACCTGTTCCACGCTGCTACCCCCCGCGCCGCCACGCCTCCCCCCGCCCCCCGAATCTTTTCACCCGAGTACTGAAGTACTCGAAAATCGCGGTGCTCGATCGAGTAATTACTCGAAATGAGTACGTTCGCTCATCTCTATTTACCACCCCTTCTTACCAGGCCGCCTTTCTCTACCCACTTTTCAGAACTCTAAAGACAACGCGCCTCGTACTCGATTTTGCGGTACCAGTGTATATATGAATGGCATCGTGGGATAGTCGCATAATCTAGAATACATTCCACACTAGTCACATGTAGGTTTAGCCTGACATGAGAAGGCGGACACTGAGGTCTGTTTTGTGTGCTGTGATAGCAGCAGCCATTTAATCCCTTCAACAAGCTACAAATTATATTAACTCTTTTATGATAGACTAGCTGATACACCCAGCTTCTCCTGAGTTATTTGTTACTGGTGTTTATCTGGTGTTCACACGGAAAATCTTATGAAGTCGTGGTTACTTTAGAGATACCGGAAAAACATATGTTAACCATTTTGCATAGTTCTCTGCGTTACCCAGGAAACACCACGGGGAGGTAACCATGCGACGTTTCCTTTATATAAAATGACATCAGGAAGTGAGAGAATTAGATTTCATACGTAAAATTTGGACGCTAATTCTTTTGCACTTAGAATTGAATAATCGAGTTGGGACCCATCAACTTTTCCTATTTATGACATAATCAATGCCTGTTCCAAATTTCATGTTTCTATGACATCAAGAAGTGAGAGAATTAGATTCCGTACATAAAATTTGGACGCAAGTTCTTTTGCGCTAGAATTGAAAAATCGAGTTGAGACCCATTAGCTTTTCCTATTTATGACATATTTAATGCTTATGGCAAATTTGATGTTTCTATGACATTGGGAAGTGAGAGATTTAGATTATGTACGTAAAATTTCGACGCTAATTATTTTGCTCTTAGAATTCAATAATCAAGTTGGGACCCATTAGTTTTTCCTATTTATGACCTAATCAATGCTTGTGCCAAATTTCACGTTTCTATGACACTGGAAAGTGAGAAAATTACATTCCGTACGTAAAATTTGGACGCTAATTCTTTTGCACATAGAGCTGAATAATCGAGTTGGGACCCATTAGCTTTTCCTGTTTATGACATAATCAATGCTCGTGCTAAATTTCACGTTTCTATGACACTGGAAAGTGAGAAAATTACATTCCGTACGTAAAATTTGGACGCTAATTCTTTTGCACATAGAGCTGAATAATCGAGTTGGGACCCATTAGCTTTTCCTGTTTATGACATAATCAATGCTCGTGCTAAATTTCACGTTTCTATGACACTGGAAAGTGAGAAAATTACATTCCGTACGTAAAATTAGGATGCTAATTCTTTTGCGCATAGAATTGAATAATCGAGTTGGAACCCATTAGCTTTTCCTGTTTATGACATAATCAATGCTAGTGCCAAATTTCACGTTTCTATGACACCGGAAAGTGAGAAAATTACATTCTGTACGTAAAATTTGGACGCTAATTCTTTTGCGCATAGAATTGAATAATGGAGTAGGGACCCATTAGCTTTTCCTATTTATTACATAATCAATGCTCGTGCCAAATTTCACGTTTCTATGACACCGGAAAGTGAGAAAATTACATTCCGTACGTAAAATTAGGATGCTAATTCTTTTGCGCATAGAATTGAATAATCGAGTTGGAACCCATTAGCTCTTCCTATTTATGACATAATCAATGCTAGTGCCAAATTTCACGTTTCTATGACACCGGAAAGTGAGAAAATTACATTCTGTACGTAAAATTTGGACGCTAATTCTTTTGCGCATAGAATTGAATAATGGAGTAGGGACCCATTAGCTTTTCCTATTTATTACATAATCAAGGCTTGTGCCAAATTTCACATTTCTATGACACCGGAAAGTGAGAAAATTACATTCCGTACGTAAAATTTGGACGCTAATTCTTTTGCACATAGAACTGAATAATCGAGTTGGGACCCATTAGCTTTTCCTGTTTATGACATAATCAATGCTCGTGCCAAATTTCACGTTTCTATGACACCGGAAAGTGAGAAAATTACATTCCGTACGTAAAATTTGGACGCTAATTCTTTTGCACATAGAACTGAATAATCGAGTTGGGACCCATTAGCTTTTCCTGCTTATGACATAATCAATGCTCGTGCCAAATTTCACGTTTCTATGACACTGGAAAGTGAGAAAATTACATTCCGTACGTAAAATTTGGACGCTAATTCTTTTGCACAAAGAATGGAATAATCGAGTAGGGACCCATTAGCTTTTCCTATTTATGACATAATCAATGCTTGTGCCAAATTTCACGTTTCTATGACACCGGAAAGTGAGAAAATTACATTCCGTACGTAAAATTTGGACGCTAATTCTTTTGCACATAGAGCTGAATAATCGAGTTGGGACCCATTAGCTTTTCCTGTTTATGACATAATCAATGCTCGTGCTAAATTTCACGTTTCTATGACACTGGAAAGTGAGAAAATTACATTCCGTACGTAAAATTAGGATGCTAATTCTTTTGCGCATAGAATTGAATAATCGAGTTGGAACCCATTAGCTCTTCCTATTTATGACATAATCAATGCTAGTGCCAAATTTCACGTTTCTATGACACCGGAAAGTGAGAAAATTACATTCTGTACGTAAAATTTGGACGCTAATTCTTTTGCGCATAGAATTGAATAATGGAGTAGGGACCCATTAGCTTTTCCTATTTATTACATAATCAATGCTCGTGCCAAATTTCACGTTTCTATGACACCGGAAAGTGAGAAAATTACATTCCGTACGTAAAATTAGGATGCTAATTCTTTTGCGCATAGAATTGAATAATCGAGTTGGAACCCATTAGCTCTTCCTATTTATGACATAATCAATGCTAGTGCCAAATTTCACGTTTCTATGACACCGGAAAGTGAGAAAATTACATTCTGTACGTAAAATTTGGACGCTAATTCTTTTGCGCATAGAATTGAATAATGGAGTAGGGACCCATTAGCTTTTCCTATTTATTACATAATCAAGGCTCGTGCCAAATTTCACATTTCTATGACACCGGAAAGTGAGAAAATTACATTCCGTACGTAAAATTTGGACGCTAATTCTTTTGCACATAGAACTGAATAATCGAGTTGGGACCCATTAGCTTTTCCTGTTTTTGACATAATCAATGCTCGTGCCAAATTTCACGTTTCTATGACACTAGAAAGTGAGAAAATTACATTCCGTACGTAAAATTTGGACGCTAATTCTTTTGCACATAGAACTGAATAATCGAGTTGGGACCCATTAGCTTTTCCTGTTTATGACATAATCAATGCTCGTGCCAAATTTCACGTTTCTATGACACCGGAAAGTGAGAAAATTACATTCCGTACGTAAAATTTGGACGCTAATTCTTTTGCACAAAGAATGGAATAATCGAGTAGGGACCCATTAGCTTTTCCTATTTATGACATAATCAATGCTTGTGCCAAATTTCACGTTTCTATGACACCGGAAAGTGAGAAAATCACATTCCGTACGTAAAATTAGAATGCTAATTCTTTTGCGCATAGAATTGAATAATCGAGTTGGAACCCATTAGCTTTTCTATTTATGACATAATCAATGCTAGTGCCAAATTTCACGTTTCTATGACACCGGAAAGTGAGAAAAATACATTCCGTACGTAAAATTTGGACGCTAATTCTTTTGCGCATAGAATGGAATAATCGAGGTGGGACCCATTAGCTTTTCCTGTTTATGACATAATGAATGCTCGTGCCAAATTTCACGTTTCTATGACACCGGAAAGTGAGAAAATTAGATTCCGTATGTAAAATTTGGACGCTAATTCTTTTGCGCATAGAATGGAATAATCAAGTTGGGAACCATTAACTTTTCCTATTTATGACATATTCAATGCCCATGCCAAATTTTACGTTTCTATGACACCGGAAAGTGAGAAAAATACATTCCGTACGTAAAATTTGGACGCTAATTCTTTTGCGCATAGAATTGAATAATCGAGGTGGGACCCATTAGCTTTTCCTGTTTATGACATAATCAATGCTCGTGCCAAATTTCACGTTTCTATGACACCGGAAGTGAGAAAAATACATTCCGTACGTACAATTTGGATGCTAATTCTTTTGCGCATAGAATTGAATAATCAAGTTGGGACCCATTAGCTTTTCCTATTAATGACATAATCAATGCTCGTGCCAAATTTCACGTTTCTATGACACCGGAAAGTGAGAAAATTACATTCCGTACGTAAAATTTGGACGCTAATTCTTTTGCGCATAGAATTGAATAATCGAGGTGGGACCCATTAGCTTTTCCTGTTTATGACATAATCAATGCTCGTGCCAAATTTCACGTTTCTATGACACCGGAAAGTGAGAAAATTATATTCTGTACGTAAAATTTGGACGCTAATTCTTTTGCGCATAGAATTAAATAATCGAGTAGGGACCCATTAGCTTTTCCTATTTATTACATAATCAATGCTCGTGCCAAATTTCACATTTCTATGACACCGGAAAGTGAGAAAATTACATTCCGTACGTAAAATTTAGACGCTAATTCTTTTCCGCGTAGAATTGAATAATCGAGTTGGGACCCATTAGCTTTTCCTATTTATGACATAATCAATGTTCGTGCCAAATTTCACATTTCTATGACACCGGAAAGTGAGAAAAATACATTCCGTACGTAACATTTGGACGCTAATTCTTTTGCGCATAAAATTGAGTAATTGAGTTGGGTTCCATTAGCTTTTTCTATTTATGACATAATTAATGCTCCTGCCAAATTTCGAGTTTCTATAACACCGGGAAGTGAGAGAATTAGATTCCGTAAGTAAAATTTGGACGCTAATTCTTTTGCGCATAGAATTGAATAATCAAGTTGGGACCTATTAACTTTTCCTATTTATGACATAATCGATGCCCGTGCCAAATTTTAAGTTTCTATGACATTGGGAAGTGAGAGATTTAGATTATGTACGTAAAATTTCGACGCCAATTCTTTTGCGCTATAATTGAATAATCGAGTTGGGACCCAATTACTTTTCCTATTTTGAAGATAATCTATGCTTGTGCCAAATTTCACGTTTCTACGACATCGGGAAGTTGGAGAACTTTTGGCGAGTCAGTCAGTCAGTGAGTCAGTCAGTGACTAGCTGATATACCCGGCTTCGCCCGAGTTAATTTGGTACTGGTGTTTATCTGGTGTTCACACGGAAGATCTTATGAAGTCGTGGTTACTTTAGAGATACCGAGGACAAACATATGTTCACCATTTTGCATAGTTCTCTGCGTTACCCAGGAAACACCACTGGGAGGTAACCATGCGAGAGTTCCTTTATATAAAATGACATCAGGAAGTGAGAGAATTAGTTTCCATACATAAAATTTGGACGCTAATTCTTTTGCACTTAAAATTGAATAATCGAGTTGGGACCCATTAGCTTTTCCTGCTTATGACATAATCAATGCTCGTGCCAAATTTCACGTTTCTATGACACTGGAAAGTGAGAAAATTACATTCCGTACGTAAAATTTGGACGCTAATTCTTTTGCACATAGAACTGAATAATCGAGTTGGGACCCATTAGCTTTTCCTGCTTATGACATAATCAATGCTCGTGCCAAATTTCACGTTTCTATGACACTGGAAAGTGAGAAAATTACATTCCGTACGTAAAATTTGGACGCTAATTCTTTTGCACAAAGAATGGAATAATCGAGTAGGGACCCATTAGCTTTTCCTATTTATGACATAATCAATGCTTGTGCCAAATGTCACGTTTCTATGACACCGGAAAGTGAGAAAATTACATTCCGTACGTAAAATTTGGACACTAATTCTTTTGCACATAGAACTGAATAATCGAGTTGGGACCCATTAGCTTTTCCTGTTTATGACATAATCAATGCTCGTGCCAAATTTCACGTTTCTATGACACTGGAAAGTGAGAAAATTACATTCCGTACGTAAAATTTGGACGCTAATTCTTTTGCACATAGAGCTGAATAATCGAGTTGGGACCCATTAGCTTTTCCTGTTTATGACATAATCAATGCTCGTGCTAAATTTCACGTTTCTATGACACTGGAAAGTGAGAAAATTACACTCCGTACGTAAAATTAGGATGCTAATTCTTTTGCGCATAGAATTGAATAATCGAGTTGGAACCCATTAGCTCTTCCTATTTATGACATAATCAATGCTAGTGCCAAATTTCACGTTTCTATGACACTGGAAAGTGAGAAAATTACATTCCGTACGTAAAATTTGGACGCTAATTCTTTTGCACAAAGAATGGAATAATCGAGTAGGGACCCATTAGCTTTTCCTATTTATGACATAATCAATGCTTGTGCCAAATTTCACGTTTCTATGACACCGGAAAGTGAGAAAATTACATTCCGTACGTAAAATTTGGACACTAATTCTTTTGCACATAGTACTGAATAATCGAGTTGGGACCCATTAGCTTTTCCTGTTTATGACATAATCAATGCTCGTGCCAAATTTCACGTTTCTATGACACTGGAAAGTGAGAAAATTACATTCCGTACGTAAAATTTGGACGCTAATTCTTTTGCACATAGAGCTGAATAATCGAGTTGGGACCCATTAGCTTTTCCTGTTTATGACATAATCAATGCTCGTGCTAAATTTCACGTTTCTATGACACTGGAAAGTGAGAAAATTACACTCCGTACGTAAAATTAGGATGCTAATTCTTTTGCGCATAGAATTGAATAATCGAGTTGGAACCCATTAGCTCTTCCTATTTATGACATAATCAATGCTAGTGCCAAATTTCACGTTTCTATGACACCGGAAAGTGAGAAAATTACATTCTGTACGTAAAATTTGGACGCTAATTCTTTTGCGCATAGAATTGAATAATGGAGTAGGGACCCATTAGCTTTTCCTATTTATTACATAATCAATGCTCGTGCCAAATTTCACGTTTCTATGACACCGGAAAGTGAGAAAATTACATTCCGTACGTAAAATTAGGATGCTAATTCTTTTGCGCATAGAATTGAATAATCGAGTTGGAACCCATTAGCTCTTCCTATTTATGACATAATCAATGCTAGTGCCAAATTTCACGTTTCTATGACACCGGAAAGTGAGAAAATTACATTCTGTACGTAAAATTTGGACGCTAATTCTTTTGCGCATAGAATTGAATAATGGAGTAGGGACCCATTAGCTTTTCCTATTTATTACATAATCAAGGCTCGTGCCAAATTTCACATTTCTATGACACCGGAAAGTGAGAAAATTACATTCCGTACGTAAAATTTGGACGCTAATTCTTTTGCACATAGAACTGAATAATCGAGTTGGGACCCATTAGCTTTTCCTGTTTATGACATAATCAATGCTCGTGCCAAATTTCACGTTTCTATGACACCGGAAAGTGAGAAAATTACATTCCGTACGTAAAATTTGGACGCTAATTCTTTTGCACATAGAACTGAATAATCGAGTTGGGACCCATTAGCTTTTCCTGCTTATGACATAATCAATGCTCGTGCCAAATTTCACGTTTCTATGACACTGGAAAGTGAGAAAATTACATTCCGTACGTAAAATTTGGACGCTAATTCTTTTGCACAAAGAATGGAATAATCGAGTAGGGACCCATTAGCTTTTCCTATTTATGACATAATCAATGCTTGTGCCAAATTTCACGTTTCTATGACACCGGAAAGTGAGAAAATCACATTCCGTACGTAAAATTAGAATGCTAATTCTTTTGCGCATAGAATTGAATAATCGAGTTGGAACCCATTAGCTTTTCTATTTATTACATAATCAATGCTAGTGCCAAATTTCACGTTTCTATGACACCGGAAAGTGAGAAAAATACATTCCGTACGTAAAATTTGGACGCTAATTCTTTTGCGCATAGAATGGAATAATCGAGGTGGGACCCATTAGCTTTTCCTGTTTATGACATAATGAATGCTCGTGCCAAATTTCACGTTTCTATGATACCGGAAAGTGAGAAAAATACATTCCGTACGTAAAATTTGGACGCTAATTCTTTTGCGCATAGAATTGAATAATCGAGGTGGGACCCATTAGCTTTTCCTGTTTATGACATAATCAATGCTCGTGCCAAATTTCACGTTTCTATGACACCGGAAAGTGAGAAAATTAGATTCCGTATGTAAAATTTGGACGCTAATTCTTTTGCGCATAGAATGGAATAATCAAGTTGGGAACCATTAACTTTTCCTATTTATGACATATTCAATGCCCATGCCAAATTTTACGTTTCTATGACACCGGAAAGTGAGAAAAATACATTCCGTACGTAAAATTTGGACGCTAATTCTTTTGCGCATAGAATTGAATAATCGAGGTGGGACCCATTAGCTTTTCCTGTTTATGACATAATCAATGCTCGTGCCAAATTTCACGTTTCTATGACACCGGAAGTGAGAAAAATACATTCCGTACGTACAATTTGGATGCTAATTCTTTTGCGCATAGAATTGAATAATCAAGTTGGGACCCATTAGCTTTTCCTATTAATGACATAATCAATGCTCGTGCCAAATTTCACGTTTCTATGACACCGGAAAGTGAGAAAATTACATTCCGTACGTAAAATTTGGACGCTAATTCTTTTGCGCATAGAATTGAATAATCGAGGTGGGACCCATTAGCTTTTCCTGTTTATGACATAATCAATGCTCGTGCCAAATTTCACGTTTCTATGACACCGGAAAGTGAGAAAATTATATTCTGTACGTAAAATTTGGATGCTAATTCTTTTGCGCATAGAATTAAATAATCGAGTAGGGACCCATTAGCTTTTCCTATTTATTACATAATCAATGCTCGTGCCAAATTTCACATTTCTATGACACCGGAAAGTGAGAAAATTACATTCCGTACGTAAAATTTAGACGCTAATTCTTTTCCGCGTAGAATTGAATAATCGAGTTGGGACCCATTAGCTTTTCCTGTTTATGACATAATCAATGCTCGTGCCAAATTTCACGTTTCTATGACACCGGAAAGTGAGAAAATTACACTCCGTACGTAAAATTAGGATGCTAATTCTTTTGCGCATAGAATTGAATAATCGAGTTGGAACCCATTAGCTCTTCCTATTTATGACATAATCAATGCTAGTGCCAAATTTCACGTTTCTATGACACTGGAAAGTGAGAAAATTACATTCTGTACGTAAAATTTGGACGCTAATTCTTTTGCGCATAGAATTGAATAATGGAGTAGGGACCCATTAGCTTTTCCTATTTATTACATAATCAATGCTCGTGCCAAATTTCACGTTTCTATGACACCGGAAAGTGAGAAAATTACATTCCGTACGTAAAATTAGGATGCTAATTCTTTTGCGCATAGAATTGAATAATCGAGTTGGAACCCATTAGCTCTTCCTATTTATGACATAATCAATGCTAGTGCCAAATTTCACGTTTCTATGACACCGGAAAGTGAGAAAATTACATTCTGTACGTAAAATTTGGACGCTAATTCTTTTGCGCATAGAATTGAATAATGGAGTAGGGACCCATTAGCTTTTCCTATTTATTACATAATCAAGGCTCGTGCCAAATTTCACATTTCTATGACACCGGAAAGTGAGAAAATTACATTCCGTACGTAAAATTTGGACGCTAATTCTTTTGCACATAGAACTGAATAATCGAGTTGGGACCCATTAGCTTTTCCTGTTTATGACATAATCAATGCTCGTGCCAAATTTCACGTTTCTATGACACCGGAAAGTGAGAAAATTACATTCCGTACGTAAAATTTGGACGCTAATTCTTTTGCACATAGAACTGAATAATCGAGTTGGGACCCATTAGCTTTTCCTGCTTATGACATAATCAATGCTCGTGCCAAATTTCACGTTTCTATGACACTGGAAAGTGAGAAAATTACATTCCGTACGTAAAATTTGGACGCTAATTCTTTTGCACAAAGAATGGAATAATCGAGTAGGGACCCATTAGCTTTTCCTATTTATGACATAATCAATGCTTGTGCCAAATTTCACGTTTCTATGACACCGGAAAGTGAGAAAATCACATTCCGTACGTAAAATTAGAATGCTAATTCTTTTGCGCATAGAATTGAATAATCGAGTTGGAACCCATTAGCTTTTCTATTTATTACATAATCAATGCTAGTGCCAAATTTCACGTTTCTATGACACCGGAAAGTGAGAAAAATACATTCCGTACGTAAAATTTGGACGCTAATTCTTTTGCGCATAGAATGGAATAATCGAGGTGGGACCCATTAGCTTTTCCTGTTTATGACATAATGAATGCTAGTGCCAAATTTCACGTTTCTATGATACCGGAAAGTGAGAAAAATACATTCCGTACGTAAAATTTGGACGCTAATTCTTTTGCGCATAGAATTGAATAATCGAGGTGGGACCCATTAGCTTTTCCTGTTTATGACATAATCAATGCTCGTGCCAAATTTCACGTTTCTATGACACCGGAAAGTGAGAAAATTAGATTCCGTATGTAAAATTTGGACGCTAATTCTTTTGCGCATAGAATGGAATAATCAAGTTGGGAACCATTAACTTTTCCTATTTATGACATATTCAATGCCCATGCCAAATTTTACGTTTCTATGACACCGGAAAGTGAGAAAAATACATTCCGTACGTAAAATTTGGACGCTAATTCTTTTGCGCATAGAATTGAATAATCGAGGTGGGACCCATTAGCTTTTCCTGTTTATGACATAATCAATGCTCGTGCCAAATTTCACGTTTCTATGACACCGGAAGTGAGAAAAATACATTCCGTACGTACAATTTGGATGCTAATTCTTTTGCGCATAGAATTGAATAATCAAGTTGGGACCCATTAGCTTTTCCTATTAATGACATAATCAATGCTCGTGCCAAATTTCACGTTTCTATGACACCGGAAAGTGAGAAAATTACATTCCGTACGTAAAATTTGGACGCTAATTCTTTTGCGCATAGAATTGAATAATCGAGGTGGGACCCATTAGCTTTTCCTGTTTATGACATAATCAATGCTCGTGCCAAATTTCACGTTTCTATGACACCGGAAAGTGAGAAAATTATATTCTGTACGTAAAATTTGGACGCTAATTCTTTTGCGCATAGAATTAAATAATCGAGTAGGGACCCATTAGCTTTTCCTATTTATTACATAATCAATGCTCGTGCCAAATTTCACATTTCTATGACACCGGAAAGTGAGAAAATTACATTCCGTACGTAAAATTTAGACGCTAATTCTTTTCCGCGTAGAATTGAATAATCGAGTTGGGACCCATTAGCTTTTCCTATTTATGACATAATCAATGTTCGTGCCAAATTTCACATTTCTATGACACCGGAAAGTGAGAAAAATACATTCCGTACGTAAAATTTGGACGCTAATTCTTTTGCGCATAAAATTGAGTAATTGAGTTGGGTTCCATTAGCTTTTTCTATTTATGACATAATTAATGCTCCTGCCAAATTTCGAGTTTCTATAACACCGGGAAGTGAGAGAATTAGATTCCGTAAGTAAAATTTGGACGCTAATTCTTTTGCGCATAGAATTGAATAATCAAGTTGGGACCTATTAACTTTTCCTATTTATGACATAATCGATGCCCGTGCCAAATTTTAAGTTTCTATGACATTGGGAAGTGAGAGATTTAGATTATGTACGTAAAATTTCGACGCCAATTCTTTTGCGCTATAATTGAATAATCGAGTTGGGACCCAATTACTTTTCCTATTTTGGAGATAATCTATGCTTGTGCCAAATTTCACGTTTCTACGACATCGGGAAGTTGGAGAACTTTTGGCGAGTCAGTCAGTCAGTGAGTCAGTCAGTGACTAGCTGATATACCCGGCTTCGCCCAAGTTAATTTGGTACTGGTGTTTATCTGGTGTTCACACGGAAGATCTTATGAAGTCGTGGTTACTTTAGAGATACCGAGGACAAACATATGTTCACCATTTTGCATAGTTCTCTGCGTTACCCAGGAAACACCACTGGGAGGTAACCATGCGAGAGTTCCTTTATATAAAATGACATCAGGAAGTGAGAGAATTAGTTTCCATACATAAAATTTGGACGCTAATTCTTTTGCACTTAAAATTGAATAATCGAGTTGGGACCCATTAGCTTTTCCTGCTTATGACATAATCAATGCTCGTGCCAAATTTCACGTTTCTATGACACTGGAAAGTGAGAAAATTACATTCCGTACGTAAAATTTGGACGCTAATTCTTTTGCACATAGAACTGAATAATCGAGTTGGGACCCATTAGCTTTTCCTGCTTATGACATAATCAATGCTCGTGCCAAATTTCACGTTTCTATGACACTGGAAAGTGAGAAAATTACATTCCGTACGTAAAATTTGGACGCTAATTCTTTTGCACAAAGAATGGAATAATCGAGTAGGGACCCATTAGCTTTTCCTATTTATGACATAATCAATGCTTTTGCCAAATTTCACGTTTCTATGACACCGGAAAGTGAGAAAATTACATTCCGTACGTAAAATTTGGACACTAATTCTTTTGCACATAGAACTGAATAATCGAGTTGGGACCCATTAGCTTTTCCTGTTTATGACATAATCAATGCTCGTGCCAAATTTCACGTTTCTATGACACTGGAAAGTGAGAAAATTACATTCCGTACGTAAAATTTGGACGCTAATTCTTTTGCACATAGAGCTGAATAATCGAGTTGGGACCCATTAGCTTTTCCTGTTTATGACATAATCAATGCTCGTGCTAAATTTCACGTTTCTATGACACTGGAAAGTGAGAAAATTACACTCCGTACGTAAAATTAGGATGCTAATTCTTTTGCGCATAGAATTGAATAATCGAGTTGGAACCCATTAGCTCTTCCTATTTATGACATAATCAATGCTAGTGCCAAATTTCACGTTTCTATGACACTGGAAAGTGAGAAAATTACATTCCGTACGTAAAATTTGGACGCTAATTCTTTTGCACAAAGAATGGAATAATCGAGTAGGGACCCATTAGCTTTTCCTATTTATGACATAATCAATGCTTGTGCCAAATTTCACGTTTCTATGACACCGGAAAGTGAGAAAATTACATTCCGTACGTAAAATTTGGACACTAATTCTTTTGCACATAGAACTGAATAATCGAGTTGGGACCCATTAGCTTTTCCTGTTTATGACATAATCAATGCTCGTGCTAAATTTCACGTTTCTATGACACTGGAAAGTGAGAAAATTACACTCCGTACGTAAAATTAGGATGCTAATTCTTTTGCGCATAGAATTGAATAATCGAGTTGGAACCCATTAGCTCTTCCTATTTATGACATAATCAATGCTAGTGCCAAATTTCACGTTTCTATGACACCGGAAAGTGAGAAAATTACATTCTGTACGTAAAATTTGGACGCTAATTCTTTTGCGCATAGAATTGAATAATGGAGTAGGGACCCATTAGCTTTTCCTATTTATTACATAATCAATGCTCGTGCCAAATTTCACGTTTCTATGACACCGGAAAGTGAGAAAATTACATTCCGTACGTAAAATTAGGATGCTAATTCTTTTGCGCATAGAATTGAATAATCGAGTTGGAACCCATTAGCTCTTCCTATTTATGACATAATCAATGCTAGTGCCAAATTTCACGTTTCTATGACACCGGAAAGTGAGAAAATTACATTCTGTACGTAAAATTTGGACGCTAATTCTTTTGCGCATAGAATTGAATAATGGAGTAGGGACCCATTAGCTTTTCCTATTTATTACATAATCAAGGCTCGTGCCAAATTTCACATTTCTATGACACCGGAAAGTGAGAAAATTACATTCCGTACGTAAAATTTGGACGCTAATTCTTTTGCACATAGAACTGAATAATCGAGTTGGGACCCATTAGCTTTTCCTGTTTATGACATAATCAATGCTCGTGCCAAATTTCACGTTTCTATGACACTGGAAAGTGAGAAAATTACATTCCGTACGTAAAATTTGGACGCTAATTCTTTTGCACATAGAACTGAATAATCGAGTTGGGACCCATTAGCTTTTCCTGCTTATGACATAATCAATGCTCGTGCCAAATTTCACGTTTCTATGACACTGGAAAGTGAGAAAATTACATTCCGTACGTAAAATTTGGACGCTAATTCTTTTGCACAAAGAATGGAATAATCGAGTAGGGACCCATTAGCTTTTCCTATTTATGACATAATCAATGCTTGTGCCAAATTTCACGTTTCTATGACACCGGAAAGTGAGAAAATCACATTCCGTACGTAAAATTAGAATGCTAATTCTTTTGCGCATAGAATTGAATAATCGAGTTGGAACCCATTAGCTTTTCTATTTATTACATAATCAATGCTAGTGCCAAATTTCACGTTTCTATGACACCGGAAAGTGAGAAAAATACATTCCGTACGTAAAATTTGGACGCTAATTCTTTTGCGCATAGAATGGAATAATCGAGGTGGGACCCATTAGCTTTTCCTGTTTATGACATAATGAATGCTCGTGCCAAATTTCACGTTTCTATGATACCGGAAAGTGAGAAAAATACATTCCGTACGTAAAATTTGGACGCTAATTCTTTTGCGCATAGAATTGAATAATCGAGGTGGGACCCATTAGCTTTTCCTGTTTATGACATAATCAATGCTCGTGCCAAATTTCACGTTTCTATGACACCGGAAAGTGAGAAAATTAGATTCCGTATGTAAAATTTGGACGCTAATTCTTTTGCGCATAGAATGGAATAATCAAGTTGGGAACCATTAACTTTTCCTATTTATGACATATTCAATGCCCATGCCAAATTTTACGTTTCTATGACACCGGAAAGTGAGAAAAATACATTCCGTACGTAAAATTTGGACGCTAATTCTTTTGCGCATAGAATTGAATAATCGAGGTGGGACCCATTAGCTTTTCCTGTTTATGACATAATCAATGCTCGTGCCAAATTTCACGTTTCTATGACACCGGAAGTGAGAAAAATACATTCCGTACGTACAATTTGGATGCTAATTCTTTTGCGCATAGAATTGAATAATCAAGTTGGGACCCATTAGCTTTTCCTATTAATGACATAATCAATGCTCGTGCCAAATTTCACGTTTCTATGACACCGGAAAGTGAGAAAATTACATTCCGTACGTAAAATTTGGACGCTAATTCTTTTGCGCATAGAATTGAATAATCGAGGTGGGACCCATTAGCTTTTCCTGTTTATGACATAATCAATGCTCGTGCCAAATTTCACGTTTCTATGACACCGGAAAGTGAGAAAATTATATTCTGTACGTAAAATTTGGACGCTAATTCTTTTGCGCATAGAATTAAATAATCGAGTAGGGACCCATTAGCTTTTCCTATTTATTACATAATCAATGCTCGTGCCAAATTTCACATTTCTATGACACCGGAAAGTGAGAAAATTACATTCCGTACGTAAAATTTAGACGCTAATTCTTTTCCGCGTAGAATTGAATAATCGAGTTGGGACCCATTAGCTTTTCCTATTTATGACATAATCAATGTTCGTGCCAAATTTCACATTTCTATGACACCGGAAAGTGAGAAAAATACATTCCGTACGTAAAATTTGGACGCTAATTCTTTTGCGCATAAAATTGAGTAATTGAGTTGGGTTCCATTAGCTTTTTCTATTTATGACATAATTAATGCTCCTGCCAAATTTCGAGTTTCTATAACACCGGGAAGTGAGAGAATTAGATTCCGTAAGTAAAATTTGGACGCTAATTCTTTTGCGCATAGAATTGAATAATCAAGTTGGGACCTATTAACTTTTCCTATTTATGACATAATCGATGCCCGTGCCAAATTTTAAGTTTCTATGACATTGGGAAGTGAGAGATTTAGATTATGTACGTAAAATTTCGACGCCAATTCTTTTGCGCTATAATTGAATAATCGAGTTGGGACCCAATTACTTTTCCTATTTTGGAGATAATCTATGCTTGTGCCAAATTTCACGTTTCTACGACATCGGGAAGTTGGAGAACTTTTGGCGAGTCAGTCAGTCAGTGAGTCAGTCAGTGACTAGCTGATATACCCGGCTTCGCCCAAGTTAATTTGATACTGGTGTTTATCTGGTGTTCACACGGAAGATCTTATGAAGTCGTGGTTACTTTAGAGATACCGAGGACAAACATATGTTCACCATTTTGCATAGTTCTCTGCGTTACCCAGGAAACACCACTGGGAGGTAACCATGCGAGAGTTCCTTTATATAAAATGACATCAGGAAGTGAGAGAATTAGTTTCCATACATAAAATTTGGACGCTAATTCTTTTGCACTTAAAATTGAATAATCGAGTTGGGACCCATTAGCTTTTCCTGCTTATGACATAATCAATGCTCGTGCCAAATTTCACGTTTCTATGACACTGGAAAGTGAGAAAATTACATTCCGTACGTAAAATTTGGACGCTAATTCTTTTGCACAAAGAATGGAATAATCGAGTAGGGACCCATTAGCTTTTCCTATTTATGACATAATCAATGCTCATGCCAAATTTCACGTTTCTATGACACCGGAAAGTGAGAAAATCACATTCCGTACGTAAAATTAGGATGCAAAATCTTTTGCGCATAGAATAGAATAATCGAGTTGGGACCGATTAGCTTTTCCTATTTATGACATAATCAATGCTAGTGCCAAATTTCATGTTTCTATGACACCGGAAAGTGAGCAAAATACATTCCGTACGAAAAATTTGGACGCTAATTCTTTTGCGCATAGAATTGAATAATCGAGGTGGGACCCATTAGCTTTTCCTGTTTATGACATAATCAATGCTCGTGCCAAATTTCACAATTCTATGACACCTGAAAGTGAGAAAATTACATTCCGTACATAAAATTAGGATGCTAATTCTCTTGCGCATAAAATTGAATAATCGAGTTGGAACCCATTAGCTTTTCCTATTTATGACATAATCAATGCTAGTGCCAAATTTCACGTTTCTATGACACCGGAAAGTGAGAAAAATACATTCCGTACGTAAAATTTGGACGCTAATTCTTTTGCGCATAGAATGGAATAATCGAGGTGGGACCCATTAGCTTTTCCTGTTTATGACATAATCAATGCTCGTGCCAAATTTCACGTTTCTATGATACCGGAAAGTGAGAAAAATACATTCCGTACGTAAAATTTGGACGCTAATTCTTTTGCGCATAGAATTGAATAATCGAGGTGGGACCTATTAGCTTTTCCTGTTTATGACATAATCAATGCTCGTGCCAAATTTCACGTTTCTATGACACCGGAAAGTGAGAAAATTACATTCTGTACGTAAAATTTGGACGCTAATTCTTTTGCGCATAGAATTGAATAATCGAGTAGGGACCCATTAGCTTTTCCTATTTATTACATAATCAATGCTCATGCCAAATTTCACGTTTCTATGACAACAGAAAGTGAGAAAATTACATTCCGTACGTAAAATGTGGACGCTAATTCTTTTTTGCATAGAATTGAACATTCGAGTTGGGACCGATAAGCTTTTCCTATTTATGACATAATCAATGCTTGTGCCAAGTTTCACGTTTCTATGACACCGGAAAATGAGAAAAATACATTCCGTACGTAAAATTTGGATGCTAATTCTTTTGCGCATAGAATTGAATAATCGAGTTGGGACCCATTAGCTTTTCCTATTTATGACATAATCAATGCTCCTGCCAAATTTCGAGTTTCTATGACACCGGGAAGTGAGAGAATTAGATTCCGTATGTAAAATTTGGACGCTAATTCTTTTGCACATAGAATGGAATAATCGAGTTGGGAACCATTAACTTTTCCTATTTATGATATATTCAATGCCCATGCCAAATTTTACGTTTCTATGACACCGGAAAGTGAGAAAAATACATTCCGTACGTAAAATTTGGACGCTAATTCTTTTGCGCATAGAATTGAATAATCGAGGTGGGACCCATTAGCTTTTCCTGTTTATGACATAATCAATGCTCGTGCCAAATTTCACGTTTCTATGACACCGGAAAGTGAGAAAATTAGATTCCGTATGTAAAATTTGGACGCTAATTCTTTTGCGCATAGAATGGAATAATCAAGTTGGGAACCATTAACTTTTCCTATTTATGACATATTCAATGCCCATGCCAAATTTTACGTTTCTATGACACCGGAAAGTGAGAAAAATACATTCCGTACGTAAAATTTGGACGCTAATTCTTTTGCGCATAGAATTGAATAATCGAGGTGGGACCCATTAGCTTTTCCTGTTTATGACATAATCAATGCTCGTGCCAAATTTCACGTTTCTATGACACCGGAAAGTGAGAAAAATACATTCCGTACGTAAAATTTGGACGCTAATTCTTTTGCGCATAGAATGGAATAATCGAGGTGGGACCCATTAGCTTTTCCTGTTTATGACATAATCAATGCTCGTGCCAAATTTCACGTTTCTATGATACCGGAAAGTGAGAAAAATACATTCCGTACGTAAAATTTGGACGCTAATTCTTTTGCGCATAGAATTGAATAATCGAGGTGGGACCTATTAGCTTTTCCTGTTTATGACATAATCAATGCTCGTGCCAAATTTCACGTTTCTATGACACCGGAAAGTGAGAAAATTACATTCTGTACGTAAAATTTGGACGCTAATTCTTTTGCGCATAGAATTGAATAATCGAGTAGGGACCCATTAGCTTTTCCTATTTATTACATAATCAATGCTCATGCCAAATTTCACGTTTCTATGACAACAGAAAGTGAGAAAATTACATTCCGTACGTAAAATGTGGACGCTAATTCTTTTTTGCATAGAATTGAACATTCGAGTTGGGACCGATAAGCTTTTCCTATTTATGACATAATCAATGCTTGTGCCAAGTTTCACGTTTCTATGACACCGGAAAATGAGAAAAATACATTCCGTACGTAAAATTTGGATGCTAATTCTTTTGCGCATAGAATTGAATAATCGAGTTGGGACCCATTAGCTTTTCCTATTTATGACATAATCAATGCTCCTGCCAAATTTCGAGTTTCTATGACACCGGGAAGTGAGAGAATTAGATTCCGTATGTAAAATTTGGACGCTAATTCTTTTGCACATAGAATGGAATAATCGAGTTGGGAACCATTAACTTTTCCTATTTATGATATATTCAATGCCCATGCCAAATTTTACGTTTCTATGACACCGGAAAGTGAGAAAAATACATTCCGTACGTAAAATTTGGACGCTAATTCTTTTGCGCATAGAATTGAATAATCGAGGTGGGACCCATTAGCTTTTCCTGTTTATGACATAATCAATGCTCGTGCCAAATTTCACGTTTCTATGACACCGGAAAGTGAGAAAATTAGATTCCGTATGTAAAATTTGGACGCTAATTCTTTTGCGCATAGAATGGAATAATCAAGTTGGGAACCATTAACTTTTCCTATTTATGACATATTCAATGCCCATGCCAAATTTTACGTTTCTATGACACCGGAAAGTGAGAAAAATACATTCCGTACGTAAAATTTGGACGCTAATTCTTTTGCGCATAGAATTGAATAATCGAGGTGGGACCCATTAGCTTTTCCTGTTTATGACATAATCAATGCTCGTGCCAAATTTCACGTTTCTATGACACCGGAAGTGAGAAAAATACATTCCGTACGTACAATTTGGATGCTAATTCTTTTGCGCATAGAATTGAATAATCAAGTTGGGACCCATTAGCTTTTCCTATTAATGACATAAGCAATGCTCGTGCCAAATTTCACGTTTCTATGACACCGGAAAGTGAGAAAATTACATTCCGTAAGTAAAATTTGGACGCTAATTCTTTTGCGCATAGAATTGAATAATCGAGGTGGGACCCATTAGCTTTTCCTGTTTATGACATAATCAATGCTCGTGCCAAATTTCACGTTTCTATGACACTGGAAAGTGAGAAAATTACATTCCGTACGTAAAATTTGGACGCTAATTCTTTTGCACATAGAACTGAATAATCGAGTTGGGACCCATTAGCTTTTCCTGCTTATGACATAATCAATGCTCGTGCCAAATTTCACGTTTCTATGACACTGGAAAGTGAGAAAATTACATTCCGTACGTAAAATTTGGACGCTAATTCTTTTGCACAAAGAATGGAATAATCGAGTAGGGACCCATTAGCTTTTCCTATTTATGACATAATCAATGCTTGTGCCAAATTTCACGTTTCTATGACACCGGAAAGTGAGAAAATCACATTCCGTACGTAAAATTAGAATGCTAATTCTTTTGCGCATAGAATTGAATAATCGAGTTGGAACCCATTAGCTTTTCTATTTATTACATAATCAATGCTAGTGCCAAATTTCACGTTTCTATGACACCGGAAAGTGAGAAAAATACATTCCGTACGTAAAATTTGGACGCTAATTCTTTTGCGCATAGAATGGAATAATCGAGGTGGGACCCATTAGCTTTTCCTGTTTATGACATAATGAATGCTCGTGCCAAATTTCACGTTTCTATGATACCGGAAAGTGAGAAAAATACATTCCGTACGTAAAATTTGGACGCTAATTCTTTTGCGCATAGAATTGAATAATCGAGGTGGGACCCATTAGCTTTTCCTGTTTATGACATAATCAATGCTCGTGCCAAATTTCACGTTTCTATGACACCGGAAAGTGAGAAAATTAGATTCCGTATGTAAAATTTGGACGCTAATTCTTTTGCGCATAGAATGGAATAATCAAGTTGGGAACCATTAACTTTTCCTATTTATGACATATTCAATGCCCATGCCAAATTTTACGTTTCTATGACACCGGAAAGTGAGAAAAATACATTCCGTACGTAAAATTTGGACGCTAATTCTTTTGCGCATAGAATTGAATAATCGAGGTGGGACCCATTAGCTTTTCCTGTTTATGACATAATCAATGCTCGTGCCAAATTTCACGTTTCTATGACACCGGAAGTGAGAAAAATACATTCCGTACGTACAATTTGGATGCTAATTCTTTTGCGCATAGAATTGAATAATCAAGTTGGGACCCATTAGCTTTTCCTATTAATGACATAATCAATGCTCGTGCCAAATTTCACGTTTCTATGACACCGGAAAGTGAGAAAATTACATTCCGTACGTAAAATTTGGACGCTAATTCTTTTGCGCATAGAATTGAATAATCGAGGTGGGACCCATTAGCTTTTCCTGTTTATGACATAATCAATGCTCGTGCCAAATTTCACGTTTCTATGACACCGGAAAGTGAGAAAATTATATTCTGTACGTAAAATTTGGACGCTAATTCTTTTGCGCATAGAATTAAATAATCGAGTAGGGACCCATTAGCTTTTCCTATTTATTACATAATCAATGCTCGTGCCAAATTTCACATTTCTATGACACCGGAAAGTGAGAAAATTACATTCCGTACGTAAAATTTAGACGCTAATTCTTTTCCGCGTAGAATTGAATAATCGAGTTGGGACCCATTAGCTTTTCCTATTTATGACATAATCAATGTTCGTGCCAAATTTCACATTTCTATGACACCGGAAAGTGAGAAAAATACATTCCGTACGTAAAATTTGGACGCTAATTCTTTTGCGCATAAAATTGAGTAATTGAGTTGGGTTCCATTAGCTTTTTCTATTTATGACATAATTAATGCTCCTGCCAAATTTCGAGTTTCTATAACACCGGGAAGTGAGAGAATTAGATTCCGTAAGTAAAATTTGGACGCTAATTCTTTTGCGCATAGAATTGAATAATCAAGTTGGGACCTATTAACTTTTCCTATTTATGACATAATCGATGCCCGTGCCAAATTTTAAGTTTCTATGACATTGGGAAGTGAGAGATTTAGATTATGTACGTAAAATTTCGACGCCAATTCTTTTGCGCTATAATTGAATAATCGAGTTGGGACCCAATTACTTTTCCTATTTTGGAGATAATCTATGCTTGTGCCAAATTTCACGTTTCTACGACATCGGGAAGTTGGAGAACTTTTGGCGAGTCAGTCAGTCAGTGAGTCAGTCAGTGACTAGCTGATATACCCGGCTTCGCCCAAGTTAATTTGATACTGGTGTTTATCTGGTGTTCACACGGAAGATCTTATGAAGTCGTGGTTACTTTAGAGATACCGAGGACAAACATATGTTCACCATTTTGCATAGTTCTCTGCGTTACCCAGGAAACACCACTGGGAGGTAACCATGCGAGAGTTCCTTTATATAAAATGACATCAGGAAGTGAGAGAATTAGTTTCCATACATAAAATTTGGACGCTAATTCTTTTGCACTTAAAATTGAATAATCGAGTTGGGACCCATTAGCTTTTCCTGCTTATGACATAATCAATGCTCGTGCCAAATTTCACGTTTCTATGACACTGGAAAGTGAGAAAATTACATTCCGTACGTAAAATTTGGACGCTAATTCTTTTGCACAAAGAATGGAATAATCGAGTAGGGACCCATTAGCTTTTCCTATTTATGACATAATCAATGCTCATGCCAAATTTCACGTTTCTATGACACCGGAAAGTGAGAAAATCACATTCCGTACGTAAAATTAGGATGCAAAATCTTTTGCGCATAGAATAGAATAATCGAGTTGGGACCGATTAGCTTTTCCTATTTATGACATAATCAATGCTAGTGCCAAATTTCATGTTTCTATGACACCGGAAAGTGAGCAAAATACATTCCGTACGAAAAATTTGGACGCTAATTCTTTTGCGCATAGAATTGAATAATCGAGGTGGGACCCATTAGCTTTTCCTGTTTATGACATAATCAATGCTCGTGCCAAATTTCACAATTCTATGACACCTGAAAGTGAGAAAATTACATTCCGTACATAAAATTAGGATGCTAATTCTCTTGCGCATAAAATTGAATAATCGAGTTGGAACCCATTAGCTTTTCCTATTTATGACATAATCAATGCTAGTGCCAAATTTCACGTTTCTATGACACCGGAAAGTGAGAAAAATACATTCCGTACGTAAAATTTGGACGCTAATTCTTTTGCGCATAGAATGGAATAATCGAGGTGGGACCCATTAGCTTTTCCTGTTTATGACATAATCAATGCTCGTGCCAAATTTCACGTTTCTATGATACCGGAAAGTGAGAAAAATACATTCCGTACGTAAAATTTGGACGCTAATTCTTTTGCGCATAGAATTGAATAATCGAGGTGGGACCTATTAGCTTTTCCTGTTTATGACATAATCAATGCTCGTGCCAAATTTCACGTTTCTATGACACCGGAAAGTGAGAAAATTACATTCTGTACGTAAAATTTGGACGCTAATTCTTTTGCGCATAGAATTGAATAATCGAGTAGGGACCCATTAGCTTTTCCTATTTATTACATAATCAATGCTCATGCCAAATTTCACGTTTCTATGACAACAGAAAGTGAGAAAATTACATTCCGTACGTAAAATGTGGACGCTAATTCTTTTTTGCATAGAATTGAACATTCGAGTTGGGACCGATAAGCTTTTCCTATTTATGACATAATCAATGCTTGTGCCAAGTTTCACGTTTCTATGACACCGGAAAATGAGAAAAATACATTCCGTACGTAAAATTTGGATGCTAATTCTTTTGCGCATAGAATTGAATAATCGAGTTGGGACCCATTAGCTTTTCCTATTTATGACATAATCAATGCTCCTGCCAAATTTCGAGTTTCTATGACACCGGGAAGTGAGAGAATTAGATTCCGTATGTAAAATTTGGACGCTAATTCTTTTGCACATAGAATGGAATAATCGAGTTGGGAACCATTAACTTTTCCTATTTATGATATATTCAATGCCCATGCCAAATTTTACGTTTCTATGACACCGGAAAGTGAGAAAAATACATTCCGTACGTAAAATTTGGACGCTAATTCTTTTGCGCATAGAATTGAATAATCGAGGTGGGACCCATTAGCTTTTCCTGTTTATGACATAATCAATGCTCGTGCCAAATTTCACGTTTCTATGACACCGGAAAGTGAGAAAATTAGATTCCGTATGTAAAATTTGGACGCTAATTCTTTTGCGCATAGAATGGAATAATCAAGTTGGGAACCATTAACTTTTCCTATTTATGACATATTCAATGCCCATGCCAAATTTTACGTTTCTATGACACCGGAAAGTGAGAAAAATACATTCCGTACGTAAAATTTGGACGCTAATTCTTTTGCGCATAGAATTGAATAATCGAGGTGGGACCCATTAGCTTTTCCTGTTTATGACATAATCAATGCTCGTGCCAAATTTCACGTTTCTATGACACCGGAAGTGAGAAAAATACATTCCGTACGTACAATTTGGATGCTAATTCTTTTGCGCATAGAATTGAATAATCAAGTTGGGACCCATTAGCTTTTCCTATTAATGACATAATCAATGCTCGTGCCAAATTTCACGTTTCTATGACACCGGAAAGTGAGAAAATTACATTCCGTACGTAAAATTTGGACGCTAATTCTTTTGCGCATAGAATTGAATAATCGAGGTGGGACCCATTAGCTTTTCCTGTTTATGACATAATCAATGCTCGTGCCAAATTTCACGTTTCTATGACACCGGAAAGTGAGAAAATTATATTCTGTACGTAAAATTTGGACGCTAATTCTTTTGCGCATAGAATTAAATAATCGAGTAGGGACCCATTAGCTTTTCCTATTTATTACATAATCAATGCTCGTGCCAAATTTCACATTTCTATGACACCGGAAAGTGAGAAAATTACATTCCGTACGTAAAATTTAGACGCTAATTCTTTTCCGCGTAGAATTGAATAATCGAGTTGGGACCCATTAGCTTTTCCTATTTATGACATAATCAATGTTCGTGCCAAATTTCACATTTCTATGACACCGGAAAGTGAGAAAAATACATTCCGTACGTAAAATTTGGACGCTAATTCTTTTGCGCATAAAATTGAGTAATTGAGTTGGGTTCCATTAGCTTTTTCTATTTATGACATAATTAATGCTCCTGCCAAATTTCGAGTTTCTATAACACCGGGAAGTGAGAGAATTAGATTCCGTAAGTAAAATTTGGACGCTAATTCTTTTGCGCATAGAATTGAATAATCAAGTTGGGACCTATTAACTTTTCCTATTTATGACATAATCGATGCCCGTGCCAAATTTTAAGTTTCTATGACATTGGGAAGTGAGAGATTTAGATTATGTACGTAAAATTTCGACGCCAATTCTTTTGCGCTATAATTGAATAATCGAGTTGGGACCCAATTACTTTTCCTATTTTGGAGATAATCTATGCTTGTGCCAAATTTCACGTTTCTACGACATCGGGAAGTTGGAGAACTTTTGGTGAGTCAGTCAGTCAGTGAGTCAGTCAGTGACTAGCTGATATACCCGGCTTCGCCCAAGTTAATTTGATACTGGTGTTTATCTGGTGTTCACACGGAAGATCTTATGAAGTCGTGGTTACTTTAGAGATACCGAGGACAAACATATGTTCACCATTTTGCATAGTTCTCTGCGTTACCCAGGAAACACCACTGGGAGGTAACCATGCGAGAGTTCCTTTATATAAAATGACATCAGGAAGTGAGAGAATTAGTTTCCATACATAAAATTTGGACGCTAATTCTTTTGCACTTAAAATTGAATAATCGAGTTGGGACCCATTAGCTTTTCCTGCTTATGACATAATCAATGCTCGTGCCAAATTTCACGTTTCTATGACACTGGAAAGTGAGAAAATTACATTCCGTACGTAAAATTTGGACGCTAATTCTTTTGCACAAAGAATGGAATAATCGAGTAGGGACCCATTAGCTTTTCCTATTTATGACATAATCAATGCTCATGCCAAATTTCACGTTTCTATGACACCGGAAAGTGAGAAAATCACATTCCGTACGTAAAATTAGGATGCAAAATCTTTTGCGCATAGAATAGAATAATCGAGTTGGGACCGATTAGCTTTTCCTATTTATGACATAATCAATGCTAGTGCCAAATTTCATGTTTCTATGACACCGGAAAGTGAGCAAAATACATTCCGTACGAAAAATTTGGACGCTAATTCTTTTGCGCATAGAATTGAATAATCGAGGTGGGACCCATTAGCTTTTCCTGTTTATGACATAATCAATGCTCGTGCCAAATTTCACAATTCTATGACACCTGAAAGTGAGAAAATTACATTCCGTACATAAAATTAGGATGCTAATTCTCTTGCGCATAAAATTGAATAATCGAGTTGGAACCCATTAGCTTTTCCTATTTATGACATAATCAATGCTAGTGCCAAATTTCACGTTTCTATGACACCGGAAAGTGAGAAAAATACATTCCGTACGTAAAATTTGGACGCTAATTCTTTTGCGCATAGAATGGAATAATCGAGGTGGGACCCATTAGCTTTTCCTGTTTATGACATAATCAATGCTCGTGCCAAATTTCACGTTTCTATGATACCGGAAAGTGAGAAAAATACATTCCGTACGTAAAATTTGGACGCTAATTCTTTTGCGCATAGAATTGAATAATCGAGGTGGGACCTATTAGCTTTTCCTGTTTATGACATAATCAATGCTCGTGCCAAATTTCACGTTTCTATGACACCGGAAAGTGAGAAAATTACATTCTGTACGTAAAATTTGGACGCTAATTCTTTTGCGCATAGAATTGAATAATCGAGTAGGGACCCATTAGCTTTTCCTATTTATTACATAATCAATGCTCATGCCAAATTTCACGTTTCTATGACAACAGAAAGTGAGAAAATTACATTCCGTACGTAAAATGTGGACGCTAATTCTTTTTTGCATAGAATTGAACATTCGAGTTGGGACCGATAAGCTTTTCCTATTTATGACATAATCAATGCTTGTGCCAAGTTTCACGTTTCTATGACACCGGAAAATGAGAAAAATACATTCCGTACGTAAAATTTGGATGCTAATTCTTTTGCGCATAGAATTGAATAATCGAGTTGGGACCCATTAGCTTTTCCTATTTATGACATAATCAATGCTCCTGCCAAATTTCGAGTTTCTATGACACCGGGAAGTGAGAGAATTAGATTCCGTATGTAAAATTTGGACGCTAATTCTTTTGCACATAGAATGGAATAATCGAGTTGGGAACCATTAACTTTTCCTATTTATGATATATTCAATGCCCATGCCAAATTTTACGTTTCTATGACACCGGAAAGTGAGAAAAATACATTCCGTACGTAAAATTTGGACGCTAATTATTTTGCGCATAGAATTGAATAATCGAGGTGGGACCCATTAGCTTTTCCTGTTTATGACATAATCAATGCTCGTGCCAAATTTCACGTTTCTATGACACCGGAAGTGAGAAAAATACATTCCGTACGTACAATTTGGATGCTAATTCTTTTGCGCATAGAATTGAATAATCAAGTTGGGACCCATTAGCTTTTCCTATTAATGACATAATCAATGCTCGTGCCAAATTTCACGTTTCTATGACACCGGAAAGTGAGAAAATTACATTCCGTACGTAAAATTTGGACGCTAATTCTTTTGCGCATAGAATTGAATAATCGAGGTGGGACCCATTAGCTTTTCCTGTTTATGACATAATCAATGCTCGTGCCAAATTTCACGTTTCTATGACACCGGAAAGTGAGAAAATTATATTCTGTACGTAAAATTTGGACGCTAATTCTTTTACGCATAGAATTAAATAATCGAGTTGGGACTCATTAGCTTTTCCTATTTATTACATAATCAATGCTCGTGCCAAATTTCACATTTCTATGACACCGGAAAGTGAGAAAATTACATTCCGTACGTAAAATTTAGACGCTAATTCTTTTCCGCGTAGAATTCAATAATCGAGTTGGGACCCATTAGCTTTTCCTATTTATGACATAATCAATGTTCGTGCCAAATTTCACGTTTCTATGACACCGGAAAGTGAGAAAAATACATTCCGTACGTAAAATTTGGACGCTAATTCTTTTGCGCATAAAATTGAGTAATTGAGTTGGGTTCCATTAGCTTTTTCTATTTATGACATAATTAATGCTCCTGCCAAATTTCGAGTTTCTATAACACCGGGAAGTGAGAGAATTAGATTCCGTAAGTAAAATTTGGACGCTAATTCTTTTGCGCATAGAATTGAATAATCAAGTTGGGACCTATTAACTTTTCCTATTTATGACATAATCAATGCTAGTGCCAAATTTCACGTTTCTATGACACCGGAAAGTGAGAAAATTACATTCTGTACATAAAATTTGGACGCTAATTCTTTTGCGCATAGAATTGAATAATGGAGTAGGGACCCATTAGCTTTTCCTATTTATTACATAATCAATGCTCGTGCCAAATTTCACGTTTCTATGACACCGGAAAGTGAGAAAATTACATTCCGTACGTAAAATTAGGATGCTAATTCTTTTGCGCATAGAATTGAATAATCGAGTTGGAACCCATTAGCTCTTCCTATTTATGACATAATCAATGCTAGTGCCAAATTTCACGTTTCTATGACACCGGAAAGTGAGAAAATTACATTCTGTACGTAAAATTTGGACGCTAATTCTTTTGCGCATAGAATTGAATAATGGAGTAGGGACCCATTAGCTTTTCCTATTTATTACATAATCAAGGCTCGTGCCAAATTTCACATTTCTATGACACCGGAAAGTGAGAAAATTACATTCCGTACGTAAAATTTGGACGCTAATTCTTTTGCACATAGAACTGAATAATCGAGTTGGGACCCATTAGCTTTTCCTGTTTATGACATAATCAATGCTCGTGCCAAATTTCACGTTTCTATGACACTGGAAAGTGAGAAAATTACATTCCGTACGTAAAATTTGGACGCTAATTTTTTTGCACATAGAACTGAATAATCGAGTTGGGACCCATTAGCTTTTCCTGCTTATGACATAATCAATGCTCGTGCCAAATTTCACGTTTCTATGACACTGGAAAGTGAGAAAATTACATTCCGTACGTAAAATTTGGACGCTAATTCTTTTGCGCATAGAATTGAATAATCGAGTTGGAACCCATTAGCTTTTCTATTTATTACATAATCAATGCTAGTGCCAAATTTCACGTTTCTATGACACCGGAAAGTGAGAAAAATACATTCCGTACGTAAAATTTGGACGCTAATTCTTTTGCGCATAGAATGGAATAATCGAGGTGGGACCCATTAGCTTTTCCTGTTTATGACATAATGAAT
Source organism: Eleutherodactylus coqui (assembly GCF_035609145.1). Lineage (NCBI taxonomy): Eukaryota > Metazoa > Chordata > Amphibia > Anura > Eleutherodactylidae > Eleutherodactylus > Eleutherodactylus coqui. The sequence continues at coordinate 162,657,621 of NC_089844.1, forward strand.
GCTCGTGCCAAATTTCACGTTTCTATGATACCGGAAAGTGAGAAAAATACATTCCGTACGTAAAATTTGGACGCTAATTCTTTTGCGCATAGAATTGAATAATCGAGGTGGGACCCATTAGCTTTTCCTGTTTATGACATAATCAATGCTCGTGCCAAATTTCACGTTTCTATGACACCGGAAAGTGAGAAAATTAGATTCCGTATGTAAAATTTGGACGCTAATTCTTTTGCGCATAGAATGGAATAATCAAGTTGGGAACCATTAACTTTTCCTATTTATGACATATTCAATGCCCATGCCAAATTTTACGTTTCTATGACACCGGAAAGTGAGAAAAATACATTCCGTACGTAAAATTTGGACGCTAATTCTTTTGCGCATAGAATTGAATAATCGAGGTGGGACCCATTAGCTTTTCCTGTTTATGACATAATCAATGCTCGTGCCAAATTTCACGTTTCTATGACACCGGAAGTGAGAAAAATACATTCCGTACGTACAATTTGGATGCTAATTCTTTTGCGCATAGAATTGAATAATCAAGTTGGGACCCATTAGCTTTTCCTATTAATGACATAATCAATGCTCGTGCCAAATTTCACGTTTCTATGACACCGGAAAGTGAGAAAATTACATTCCGTACGTAAAATTTGGACGCTAATTCTTTTGCGCATAGAATTGAATAATCGAGGTGGGACCCATTAGCTTTTCCTGTTTATGACATAATCAATGCTCGTGCCAAATTTCACGTTTCTATGACACCGGAAAGTGAGAAAATTATATTCTGTACGTAAAATTTGGACGCTAATTCTTTTGCGCATAGAATTAAATAATCGAGTAGGGACCCATTAGCTTTTCCTATTTATTACATAATCAATGCTCGTGCCAAATTTCACGTTTCTATGACACCGGAAAGTGAGAAAATTACATTCTGTACGTAAAATTTGGACGCTAATTCTTTTGCGCGTAGAATTGAATAATGGAGTAGGGACCCATTAGCTTTTCCTATTTATTACATAATCAAGGCTCGTGCCAAATTTCACATTTCTATGACACCGGAAAGTGAGAAAATTACATTCCGTACGTAAAATTTGGACGCTAATTCTTTTGCACATAGAACTGAATAATCGAGTTGGGACCCATTAGCTTTTCCTGTTTATGACATAATCAATGCTCGTGCCAAATTTCACGTTTCTATGACACTGGAAAGTGAGAAAATTACATTCCGTACGTAAAATTTGGACGCTAATTCTTTTGCACATAGAACTGAATAATCGAGTTGGGACCCATTAGCTTTTCCTGCTTATGACATAATCAATGCTCGTGCCAAATTTCACGTTTCTATGACACTGGAAAGTGAGAAAATTACATTCCGTACGTAAAATTTGGACGCTAATTCTTTTGCACAAAGAATGGAATAATCGAGTAGGGACCCATTAGCTTTTCCTATTTATGACATAATCAATGCTTGTGCCAAATTTCACGTTTCTATGACACCGGAAAGTGAGAAAATCACATTCCGTACGTAAAATTAGAATGCTAATTCTTTTGCGCATAGAATTGAATAATCGAGTTGGAACCCATTAGCTTTTCTATTTATTACATAATCAATGCTAGTGCCAAATTTCACGTTTCTATGACACCGGAAAGTGAGAAAAATACATTCCGTACGTAAAATTTGGACGCTAATTCTTTTGCGCATAGAATTGAATAATCGAGGTGGGACCCATTAGCTTTTCCTGTTTATGACATAATCAATGCTCGTGCCAAATTTCACGTTTCTATGACACCGGAAAGTGAGAAAATTAGATTCCGTATGTAAAATTTGGACGCTAATTCTTTTGCGCATAGAATGGAATAATCAAGTTGGGAACCATTAACTTTTCCTATTTATGACATATTCAATGCCCATGCCAAATTTTACGTTTCTATGACACCGGAAAGTGAGAAAAATACATTCCGTACGTAAAATTTGGACGCTAATTCTTTTGCGCATAGAATTGAATAATCGAGGTGGGACCCATTAGCTTTTCCTGTTTATGACATAATCAATGCTCGTGCCAAATTTCACGTTTCTATGACACCGGAAGTGAGAAAAATACATTCCGTACGTACAATTTGGATGCTAATTCTTTTGCGCATAGAATTGAATAATCAAGTTGGGACCCATTAGCTTTTCCTATTAATGACATAATCAATGCTCGTGCCAAATTTCACGTTTCTATGACACCGGAAAGTGAGAAAATTACATTCCGTACGTAAAATTTGGACGCTAATTCTTTTGCGCATAGAATTGAATAATCGAGGTGGGACCCATTAGCTTTTCCTGTTTATGACATAATCAATGCTCGTGCCAAATTTCACGTTTCTATGACACCGGAAAGTGAGAAAATTATATTCTGTACGTAAAATTTGGACGCTAATTCTTTTGCGCATAGAATTAAATAATCGAGTAGGGACCCATTAGCTTTTCCTATTTATTACATAATCAATGCTCGTGCCAAATTTCACATTTCTATGACACCGGAAAGTGAGAAAATTACATTCCGTACGTAAAATTTAGACGCTAATTCTTTTCCGCGTAGAATTGAATAATCGAGTTGGGACCCATTAGCTTTTCCTATTTATGACATAATCAATGTTCGTGCCAAATTTCACATTTCTATGACACCGGAAAGTGAGAAAAATACATTCCGTACGTAAAATTTGGACGCTAATTCTTTTGCGCATAAAATTGAGTAATTGAGTTGGGTTCCATTAGCTTTTTCTATTTATGACATAATTAATGCTCCTGCCAAATTTCGAGTTTCTATAACACCGGGAAGTGAGAGAATTAGATTCCGTAAGTAAAATTTGGACGCTAATTCTTTTGCGCATAGAATTGAATAATCAAGTTGGGACCTATTAACTTTTCCTATTTATGACATAATCGATGCCCGTGCCAAATTTTAAGTTTCTATGACATTGGGAAGTGAGAGATTTAGATTATGTACGTAAAATTTCGACGCCAATTCTTTTGCGCTATAATTGAATAATCGAGTTGGGACCCAATTACTTTTCCTATTTTGGAGATAATCTATGCTTGTGCCAAATTTCACGTTTCTACGACATCGGGAAGTTGGAGAACTTTTGGCGAGTCAGTCAGTCAGTGAGTCAGTCAGTGACTAGCTGATATACCCGGCTTCGCCCAAGTTAATTTGATACTGGTGTTTATCTGGTGTTCACACGGAAGATCTTATGAAGTCGTGGTTACTTTAGAGATACCGAGGACAAACATATGTTCACCATTTTGCATAGTTCTCTGCGTTACCCAGGAAACACCACTGGGAGGTAACCATGCGAGAGTTCCTTTATATAAAATGACATCAGGAAGTGAGAGAATTAGTTTCCATACATAAAATTTGGACGCTAATTCTTTTGCACTTAAAATTGAATAATCGAGTTGGGACCCATTAGCTTTTCCTGCTTATGACATAATCAATGCTCGTGCCAAATTTCACGTTTCTATGACACTGGAAAGTGAGAAAATTACATTCCGTACGTAAAATTTGGACGCTAATTCTTTTGCACAAAGAATGGAATAATCGAGTAGGGACCCATTAGCTTTTCCTATTTATGACATAATCAATGCTCATGCCAAATTTCACGTTTCTATGACACCGGAAAGTGAGAAAATCACATTCCGTACGTAAAATTAGGATGCAAAATCTTTTGCGCATAGAATAGAATAATCGAGTTGGGACCGATTAGCTTTTCCTATTTATGACATAATCAATGCTAGTGCCAAATTTCATGTTTCTATGACACCGGAAAGTGAGCAAAATACATTCCGTACGAAAAATTTGGACGCTAATTCTTTTGCGCATAGAATTGAATAATCGAGGTGGGACCCATTAGCTTTTCCTGTTTATGACATAATCAATGCTCGTGCCAAATTTCACAATTCTATGACACCTGAAAGTGAGAAAATTACATTCCGTACATAAAATTAGGATGCTAATTCTCTTGCGCATAAAATTGAATAATCGAGTTGGAACCCATTAGCTTTTCCTATTTATGACATAATCAATGCTAGTGCCAAATTTCACGTTTCTATGACACCGGAAAGTGAGAAAAATACATTCCGTACGTAAAATTTGGACGCTAATTCTTTTGCGCATAGAATGGAATAATCGAGGTGGGACCCATTAGCTTTTCCTGTTTATGACATAATCAATGCTCGTGCCAAATTTCACGTTTCTATGATACCGGAAAGTGAGAAAAATACATTCCGTACGTAAAATTTGGACGCTAATTCTTTTGCGCATAGAATTGAATAATCGAGGTGGGACCTATTAGCTTTTCCTGTTTATGACATAATCAATGCTCGTGCCAAATTTCACGTTTCTATGACACCGGAAAGTGAGAAAATTACATTCTGTACGTAAAATTTGGACGCTAATTCTTTTGCGCATAGAATTGAATAATCGAGTAGGGACCCATTAGCTTTTCCTATTTATTACATAATCAATGCTCATGCCAAATTTCACGTTTCTATGACAACAGAAAGTGAGAAAATTACATTCCGTACGTAAAATGTGGACGCTAATTCTTTTTTGCATAGAATTGAACATTCGAGTTGGGACCGATAAGCTTTTCCTATTTATGACATAATCAATGCTTGTGCCAAGTTTCACGTTTCTATGACACCGGAAAATGAGAAAAATACATTCCGTACGTAAAATTTGGATGCTAATTCTTTTGCGCATAGAATTGAATAATCGAGTTGGGACCATTAGCTTTTCCTATTTATGACATAATCAATGCTCCTGCCAAATTTCGAGTTTCTATGACACCGGGAAGTGAGAGAATTAGATTCCGTATGTAAAATTTGGACGCTAATTCTTTTGCACATAGAATGGAATAATCGAGTTGGGAACCATTAACTTTTCCTATTTATGATATATTCAATGCCCATGCCAAATTTTACGTTTCTATGACACCGGAAAGTGAGAAAAATACATTCCGTACGTAAAATTTGGACGCTAATTATTTTGCGCATAGAATTGAATAATCGAGGTGGGACCCATTAGCTTTTCCTGTTTATGACATAATCAATGCTCGTGCCAAATTTCACGTTTCTATGACACCGGAAGTGAGAAAAATACATTCCGTACGTACAATTTGGATGCTAATTCTTTTGCGCATAGAATTGAATAATCAAGTTGGGACCCATTAGCTTTTCCTATTAATGACATAATCAATGCTCGTGCCAAATTTCACGTTTCTATGACACCGGAAAGTGAGAAAATTACATTCCGTACGTAAAATTTGGACGCTAATTCTTTTGCGCATAGAATTGAATAATCGAGGTGGGACCCATTAGCTTTTCCTGTTTATGACATAATCAATGCTCGTGCCAAATTTCACGTTTCTATGACACCGGAAAGTGAGAAAATTATATTCTGTACGTAAAATTTGGACGCTAATTCTTTTACGCATAGAATTAAATAATCGAGTTGGGACTCATTAGCTTTTCCTATTTATTACATAATCAATGCTCGTGCCAAATTTCACATTTCTATGACACCGGAAAGTGAGAAAATTACATTCCGTACGTAAAATTTAGACGCTAATTCTTTTCCGCGTAGAATTCAATAATCGAGTTGGGACCCATTAGCTTTTCCTATTTATGACATAATCAATGTTCGTGCCAAATTTCACGTTTCTATGACACCGGAAAGTGAGAAAAATACATTCCGTACGTAAAATTTGGACGCTAATTCTTTTGCGCATAAAATTGAGTAATTGAGTTGGGTTCCATTAGCTTTTTCTATTTATGACATAATTAATGCTCCTGCCAAATTTCGAGTTTCTATAACACCGGGAAGTGAGAGAATTAGATTCCGTAAGTAAAATTTGGACGCTAATTCTTTTGCGCATAGAATTGAATAATCAAGTTGGGACCTATTAACTTTTCCTATTTATGACATAATCAATGCTAGTGCCAAATTTCACGTTTCTATGACACCGGAAAGTGAGAAAATTACATTCTGTACGTAAAATTTGGACGCTAATTCTTTTGCGCATAGAATTGAATAATGGAGTAGGGACCCATTAGCTTTTCCTATTTATTACATAATCAATGCTCGTGCCAAATTTCACGTTTCTATGACACCGGAAAGTGAGAAAATTACATTCCGTACGTAAAATTAGGATGCTAATTCTTTTGCGCATAGAATTGAATAATCGAGTTGGAACCCATTAGCTCTTCCTATTTATGACATATTCAATGCTAGTGCCAAATTTCACGTTTCTATGACACCGGAAAGTGAGAAAATTACATTCTGTACGTAAAATTTGGACGCTAATTCTTTTGCGCATAGAATTGAATAATGGAGTAGGGACCCATTAGCTTTTCCTATTTATTACATAATCAAGGCTCGTGCCAAATTTCACATTTCTATGACACCGGAAAGTGAGAAAATTACATTCCGTACGTAAAATTTGGACGCTAATTCTTTTGCACATAGAACTGAATAATCGAGTTGGGACCCATTAGCTTTTCCTGTTTATGACATAATCAATGCTCGTGCCAAATTTCACGTTTCTATGACACTGGAAAGTGAGAAAATTACATTCCGTACGTAAAATTTGGACGCTAATTCTTTTGCACATAGAACTGAATAATCGAGTTGGGACCCATTAGCTTTTCCTGCTTATGACATAATCAATGCTCGTGCCAAATTTCACGTTTCTATGACACTGGAAAGTGAGAAAATTACATTCCGTACGTAAAATTTGGACGCTAATTCTTTTGCACAAAGAATGGAATAATCGAGTAGGGACCCATTAGCTTTTCCTATTTATGACATAATCAATGCTTGTGCCAAATTTCACGTTTCTATGACACCGGAAAGTGAGAAAATCACATTCCGTACGTAAAATTAGAATGCTAATTCTTTTGCGCATAGAATTGAATAATCGAGTTGGAACCCATTAGCTTTTCTATTTATTACATAATCAATGCTAGTGCCAAATTTCACGTTTCTATGACACCGGAAAGTGAGAAAAATACATTCCGTACGTAAAATTTGGACGCTAATTCTTTTGCGCATAGAATGGAATAATCGAGGTGGGACCCATTAGCTTTTCCTGTTTATGACATAATGAATGCTCGTGCCAAATTTCACGTTTCTATGATACCGGAAAGTGAGAAAAATACATTCCGTACGTAAAATTTGGACGCTAATTCTTTTGCGCATAGAATTGAATAATCGAGGTGGGACCCATTAGCTTTTCCTGTTTATGACATAATCAATGCTCGTGCCAAATTTCACGTTTCTATGACACCGGAAAGTGAGAAAATTAGATTCCGTATGTAAAATTTGGACGCTAATTCTTTTGCGCATAGAATGGAATAATCAAGTTGGGAACCATTAACTTTTCCTATTTATGACATATTCAATGCCCATGCCAAATTTTACGTTTCTATGACACCGGAAAGTGAGAAAAATACATTCCGTACGTAAAATTTGGACGCTAATTCTTTTGCGCATAGAATTGAATAATCGAGGTGGGACCCATTAGCTTTTCCTGTTTATGACATAATCAATGCTCGTGCCAAATTTCACGTTTCTATGACACCGGAAGTGAGAAAAATACATTCCGTACGTACAATTTGGATGCTAATTCTTTTGCGCATAGAATTGAATAATCAAGTTGGGACCCATTAGCTTTTCCTATTAATGACATAATCAATGCTCGTGCCAAATTTCACGTTTCTATGACACCGGAAAGTGAGAAAATTACATTCCGTACGTAAAATTTGGACGCTAATTCTTTTGCGCATAGAATTGAATAATCGAGGTGGGACCCATTAGCTTTTCCTGTTTATGACATAATCAATGCTCGTGCCAAATTTCACGTTTCTATGACACCGGAAAGTGAGAAAATTATATTCTGTACGTAAAATTTGGACGCTAATTCTTTTGCGCATAGAATTAAATAATCGAGTAGGGACCCATTAGCTTTTCCTATTTATTACATAATCAATGCTCGTGCCAAATTTCACATTTCTATGACACCGGAAAGTGAGAAAATTACATTCCGTACGTAAAATTTAGACGCTAATTCTTTTCCGCGTAGAATTGAATAATCGAGTTGGGACCCATTAGCTTTTCCTATTTATGACATAATCAATGTTCGTGCCAAATTTCACATTTCTATGACACCGGAAAGTGAGAAAAATACATTCCGTACGTAAAATTTGGACGCTAATTCTTTTGCGCATAAAATTGAGTAATTGAGTTGGGTTCCATTAGCTTTTTCTATTTATGACATAATTAATGCTCCTGCCAAATTTCGAGTTTCTATAACACCGGGAAGTGAGAGAATTAGATTCCGTAAGTAAAATTTGGACGCTAATTCTTTTGCGCATAGAATTGAATAATCAAGTTGGGACCTATTAACTTTTCCTATTTATGACATAATCGATGCCCGTGCCAAATTTTAAGTTTCTATGACATTGGGAAGTGAGAGATTTAGATTATGTACGTAAAATTTCGACGCCAATTCTTTTGCGCTATAATTGAATAATCGAGTTGGGACCCAATTACTTTTCCTATTTTGGAGATAATCTATGCTTGTGCCAAATTTCACGTTTCTACGACATCGGGAAGTTGGAGAACTTTTGGCGAGTCAGTCAGTCAGTGAGTCAGTCAGTGATTAGCTGATATACCCGGCTTCGCCCAAGTTAATTTGATACTGGTGTTTATCTGGTGTTCACACGGAAGATCTTATGAAGTCGTGGTTACTTTAGAGATACCGAGGACAAACATATGTTCACCATTTTGCATAGTTCTCTGCGTTACCCAGGAAACACCACTGGGAGGTAACCATGCGAGAGTTCCTTTATATAAAATGACATCAGGAAGTGAGAGAATTAGTTTCCATACATAAAATTTGGACGCTAATTCTTTTGCACTTAAAATTGAATAATCGAGTTGGGACCCATTAGCTTTTCCTGCTTATGACATAATCAATGCTCGTGCCAAATTTCACGTTTCTATGACACTGGAAAGTGAGAAAATTACATTCCGTACGTAAAATTTGGACGCTAATTCTTTTGCACAAAGAATGGAATAATCGAGTAGGGACCCATTAGCTTTTCCTATTTATGACATAATCAATGCTCATGCCAAATTTCACGTTTCTATGACACCGGAAAGTGAGAAAATCACATTCCGTACGTAAAATTAGGATGCAAAATCTTTTGCGCATAGAATAGAATAATCGAGTTGGGACCGATTAGCTTTTCCTATTTATGACATAATCAATGCTAGTGCCAAATTTCATGTTTCTATGACACCGGAAAGTGAGCAAAATACATTCCGTACGAAAAATTTGGACGCTAATTCTTTTGCGCATAGAATTGAATAATCGAGGTGGGACCCATTAGCTTTTCCTGTTTATGACATAATCAATGCTCGTGCCAAATTTCACAATTCTATGACACCTGAAAGTGAGAAAATTACATTCCGTACATAAAATTAGGATGCTAATTCTCTTGCGCATAAAATTGAATAATCGAGTTGGAACCCATTAGCTTTTCCTATTTATGACATAATCAATGCTAGTGCCAAATTTCACGTTTCTATGACACCGGAAAGTGAGAAAAATACATTCCGTACGTAAAATTTGGACGCTAATTCTTTTGCGCATAGAATGGAATAATCGAGGTGGGACCCATTAGCTTTTCCTGTTTATGACATAATCAATGCTCGTGCCAAATTTCACGTTTCTATGATACCGGAAAGTGAGAAAAATACATTCCGTACGTAAAATTTGGACGCTAATTCTTTTGCGCATAGAATTGAATAATCGAGGTGGGACCTATTAGCTTTTCCTGTTTATGACATAATCAATGCTCGTGCCAAATTTCACGTTTCTATGACACCGGAAAGTGAGAAAATTACATTCTGTACGTAAAATTTGGACGCTAATTCTTTTGCGCATAGAATTGAATAATCGAGTAGGGACCCATTAGCTTTTCCTATTTATTACATAATCAATGCTCATGCCAAATTTCACGTTTCTATGACAACAGAAAGTGAGAAAATTACATTCCGTACGTAAAATGTGGACGCTAATTC